>NC_142149.1:32695806-33001306 GCF_024610735.1 Ursus americanus
AAACTTTACTTTTGCTTTTCTGTAATACCTGTCCCCCTTCCTTCATAGAACGTTTTTCCCCCTCCTTGAGCCCAGTTATCTCTCTTAACTTCCATTAAATTTTGGCCCCAGCTTGCTTCCTTTGAACATAAATTTTGATTTTCCTTCTTTCACCGTTATGTGATGTGGCTGATCCACAGTTCACTTCCAAAACATTTGGAGAATAATTTGGAGTGTTTTTTATTTTATGGTATGGTAAGATGGTATTATTTTTATTAAAAATGGTTTTTATTGGTTTGGCATATGTATATTCTCAGTTTTACTTTAAGCTCTGGGATAAACTACAAGTGATGGTTTTTTTTGGTCTAGAAATTGTATCCACCAGGGCACCTGGGTGTCTCAGTTGGTTAAGTGTCTGCCTTCGGCTCAGGTCATGATACTGGGGTCCTGGGAACAGGCCCTGCATCGGGATCCCTGCTAAGCAGGAAGTCTGCTTGTCCCTCTCCCTCTGCCCCTTTACCCACTGATGCTGTCTCTGTCTCTTTCTCAAATAAATAAAATCTTAAAAAAAAAAAAAAAAAGAAATTGTATCCACTAATTCAGGGATGGTAAATACATAACATACTATCACTTTATCTACCCATACCTATGGCAGATATTGACAACTGATATCAAATTCATTCTTGTTCAGCCTGAACTCAGCCTCATATTCCTTCATCACACAGAAGTCCAGCCATTCACTATCAATCAGTTGAAGTTGACACAAGGTGAACATGTTTTAAATTAATGCTTTTAGGAAAAATGTCATAGAGCAATCTGGTTCTATAATTGGCATATAGGAATGAAATCTTTGTCTCTCAAAATAAAAAATGTCTTTGGGAATTGTTTTTAGGTAATTAGTTGTATGAAGTTGAGTATAATCTCAAAAAGTATGTTTTCCTTAATGCAAATCAAAACCACAATAAGATATCACCTTATGCCTGTCAGAATGGTTAGAATCAAAAAGACAAAAAATATTGAGATACCACTTTACGTCAATTAGAATGACAATAATTGACAAGGCAAGAAACAATAAATGTTGGAGAGGACGTGGAGAAAGGGGAACCCTCTTACACTGTTGGTGGGAATGCAAGTTGGTACAGCCACTTTGGAAAACAGTGTGGAGGTCCCTCAAAAAGTTAAAAATAGAGCTGCCCTATGATCCAGCAATTGCACTACTGGGTATTTACCCCAAAGATACAGACATAGTGAAGAGAAGGGCCATATGCACCCCAATGTTCATAGCAGCATTGTCCACAATAGCTAAACTGTGGAAGGAGCCGAGATGCCCTTCAACAGACAAATGGATAAAGAAGATGTGGTCCAATATAATGGAATATTACTTAGCCTCAGAAAGAACGATTACCCAACATTGCAGCAACATGGACGGGACTGCAGGCGATTATGCTAAGTGAAATAAGCAGAGAAAGACAATTATCATATGGTTTCACTCATTTGTGGAACATAAAGAATAACAGGGAGATCGGTAGGAGAAGGAAGGGAAGAATGAAGGGGGGGTAAACAGAAGGGGAATGAACCACGAGTGACTATGGACTCTGGGAAACAAACTGAGGGTTTCAGAGGGGAGACGGTGGTGGGATGGGCTAGCCCGGTGATGGGTATTAAGGAGGGCACATATTGCATGGAGCACTGGGTGTTATACGCAAACAATGAATCATGGAACACTACATCAAAAACTAAGGATGTACTGTATGGTGACTATCATAACATAATAAAAAAAAAAAGACAAGAAATAACGTGAAGATGTGGAGAAAACAAAATCCTTGTGCACTGTTGGGAATGTAAATTGATGCAGCCACTGTGGAAAACTATGGAGGTTCCTCAAAAAATTAGGAATAGAAATACCATATGATCCAGTAATTCTGTTACCCAATTACCAAACAGTAATTCAAAAAGATATATGCATCCCTATGTTTATTGCAGCATGATTTAAAATAACCAGGATGTGGACCAAGTGTCCATTGATAGATGAATGGATAAAGAAGATATGGTGTATATATACAATGGAATATTATTCAACTAAAAAAGAATAAGATACTGCTATTTCTGGCAACACGGATGGACCTTGAGGGTATTATGCAAAGTAAAATAAGTCAGACAGAGAAAGACAAATATCACATGATTTAACTTATATGTGGAATCTAAAAAAACAAAAAGCAGAATCAGACCTATAACTAAATACAGAGAACATACTGTTGTTTGGCAGAGGGGAGGGCAGTAGATGGGTGGGCAAAATGGGTGAAGGGGAATTAAAGGCACAGGCTTCCAGTTATGGAATGAATAAGTCACAGGGATAAAAGGTGCAGCATAGGGAATATAGTGAATGATATTGTAATAGTGTTGGGGGCTGACAGATGGTAGCTACACTTGTGGTGAGCGTAGTATAAGGTATAGGACTATCAAATCACTATGTAGTACACCTGAAACTAATGTTAACATTGTCTGTCAACTATACTTCAATTAAAAAAATATAGATAACTTGAAAAAAAGTATGTTTTCTTTTTTTTTTTTAGCTAAAAATCCAAATTACCAAAGTAGTTACAATTTTACCTAAAAATGTATTTCTACCATTGGTTCAATGGTTAACCATCTGGAAAATAAAGATATGGATTTTTTAACTTAATTTCAATTTTTTTTTTTTGAAACTTCACACCTTTTATTTGTGCTGCTTGTGCTTGTGCTTTGTCTTGAAAATACCTTCACCCTCTGCCCCAACAATGCATTGGCAGGGAGGCGGTAGCAAAAAATAAAAGACATCCCTCCTTATTGCACATGGGTGTGTTATACAGGCCCACCTGGTAAAGGTTAGGGGGAGTCTTGGCCCATTCTCAGATCCCTATTCAGAAGGGGGTTGGGTTACTGGAGTGGCATCATGTGTGAGAGGGTTATCTCCAAGGCAGCTACTGTAGTCCTAGCTACTGGTCCTTGTGCTTCCTGGTTCTCCATGCCTTCCTGGTACTGCCTCCCTCAGTGACATCTCCAATGTTTTTTTAAACATTTATCTGTTTATTTTAGAGAGAGAGAGAACATGAGTGGGGAAAGGGGCAGAGGAAGAGAATCTCAAGCAGATACCCTGGTGAGCACAGAGTGGGCTTGATCTTACAACCCGTGAGATCATGACTTGAGCCAAAACCAAGAGTCTGATGCCCAGCTGACTTGAGCCACCCAGGTAGCCCTCCAATGTATCTTTTTTTTAAATGTATTTACATTTGATCCCAAAGTAATGTGCTTTAGATTGAAAAACTGTTCATTTTCCATCAATCTAGAGAGTTTTGTCATAGGTCAAAGAGGGTTTAAAACCAGAAATTAGTTACCTCCTTTTTTGTAAAAGAACTTTACAGTAAGTCTCAGATGTATCATATGTCCAAAAAAAGAACTTAGTATTTTGTAGAGGGAAGCTCAGAACAGGAGTTATGAAGGATCTATTGGCTTATTTAATGTTCTCAGTGCTCTTGATATATACATAGAGTAATTATTAAAAACATGGACTGTGGTGCCGAACTCCCTTGGATTCAGCTTGGACAAATTGCTTAACTTTGCTCTGTCTCAGTTCCCTCATTTTAATGTGGTTATTGTGAGAAATTTTTATTTATTTACATAATTGTGAGCAACACACACAAACATTCATATACACATGTATGTATGCAAACATATACCCACTCTCTTATGTGTGGCATTTAGAACAATCTAAGGGCATGGTAAGCACTGTACATCTTACTATTTAACTTTACAAATTAAACTTAATACCATTTCTCAAATGCTTACCAGTACCACATCTTTCTTCTGAAAATATTAAAATTAATTTAAATGTTTATATCGTAATTACACAATTCTTTTGTTTCTTTTTGTATATAGGTTTTTTTGAACAGGCTGTTTGCCCAAGAAAAGAAACTCTCAATTTTTTGAGATCCAGGAAGAATAGATCAATTTGAAATATTCTTCATAAAATGGCTATAAGAGGCAGCAAATGCTAAGAAACATGAATTTATGAACACAGCCACATGCTTTTTCCTTTTAGTTTGATTTAAATTTAATATCCTCCCACAATGGAAAATGATTTACAATAAAGAGATGAACTGGAAGGAACAGGAAAATGGAAACAAGATGTCATTTCTTTTACTATCCAACAGATTTACCATCTGTTTTAAAATGGTGTTTGACCATCTACAGTAAATGAAACAAAATGCTTTTTAAAATAATGTAATACTTTAAACTATTTTTACTACCAAACTCTCCCTCCCCTTCATTTTACTGAGTAAAGGTTTATTTAAGCTCCTCTTACATCTATGTTGTTTTTAGCTCATTTCCTTTTTAAAAAAGCAATTGGTGAGTTTATTTCCCAGTTTAGCTGTTATAATAAAATATAAAAGGCATTTCTGTTTGGGCCTCTACTATAGCATTATCGAAAGCTATGAAAGGCACAGCAAAATATAGGACAGCATAAAATTAGAAACTGCCGGTGTTTCTTTAGCAGCAGTTACTGCACTTGCAGTTCTCACCCTTCTTGCTACCAGCTCAAATCGGAGAGTCACCTCCGTGCACCAAACAGCAAACCCTAAGGGTGTTTTCTTTATCTTTTCAAATTATACTTCTTTTCTTTCTTATTAGTCTTCATTCATAAAAATGGTTAAGTGATGTTAGTAGAGATTATAAGAAATATAAAGAAAGGAGTTTAATTTTTTTCATATAAAAATTTTTATTCATTCAAATTAACTTTTTTTAGTAACAGCTTTATTGAGATATTATTTACATAGCATAAAATTTTACCCTTTTAAAGTATACAGTTCAGTGGGTTTTTATCCATAGAGTTGTATAACCATCATCATTATAAATTTAGAACATTTTCTTCACTTCAAAAAGAAACCCAGTGCTCAGTAATAGTTACTCCTCATTCCCCCATCTCCTAGCAACCATTAATCTGTTTTCTGTCTCTGTGGATTTACCTATTCTAGACATTTCATATAAATGGAATCATACAATGTGTAGCCTTCTGTGACTGGCTTCTTTCACTTGGCAAAGTGTTTTCAAGGTTAATCCTTGTTGAAGTGTGTATCAATATTTCATTCCTTTTTATTGCCCAGTAATATTCCATTATATGGATATGACATGTTTGTTTATTCATTCACCAGCTGATGGATACTTGAATTGTTTCCTGCTTGTTAACAATGTTAAGACAATGCTGCTTTTAACATTAGTGTATAAGGTGTTTTGTTTTTAAGATTTTATTTATTTGAGAGAGAGAACAAGCCCAAACAGCGGGGGAGGGGCAGAGGCAGAGGGAGAAGCAGACAATGTGCTGAGCAGGGAGCCTGACTGGCTCGATCCCAGGACCATGGGATCATGACCTGAGCCGAAGGCAGACGTTTAACCTACTGAGCCACCCAGGTGCCCCAAGTTTTTTTTTTTTTTTTTCAAGTTTTTATTTATTTATTTGACAGAGACAGCCAGCGAGAGAGGGAACACAAGCAGGGGGAGTGAAATAGGAAGAAGCAGGCTCCTAGTGGAGGAGCCTCGAACCCAGAACGCTGGGATCACGCCCTGAGCCGAAGGCTGACGCTTAACGACTGCACCACCCAGGTGCCCCCCAATTTTTTTTTTTAAGATTTTATTTTTAAGTAGTCTTTACACCCAATGTGGGGCTTGAAGTTAAAAACCCAAGATCAAGAGTCACATGCTGTACCGACTGAGCCAACCAGGCACCCCCATGTATAAGTTTTTATATGGACATATGTTTTCTTTTTTCTTGAGTATATACATAAGAGTGGAATTGCTGGATCATATGGTCACTCTTTGTTTAACCTTTTGAGGAACTGCCAGGCTATCTTCCAAAATGGCCGTACCATTTTACATTCCCACCAGCTGTGTGTGAGGGTTCTGATTTCTTCACATCCTCTCCAATACTTGCTATCTCTCTTTTTGATAGTAGCCATCCTAATGGGTATAAAGTGGCATCTCATTGTTGTTTTGATTTGCATTTTCCTGATTGCTAATGATGTTGAGCTTTTTTTTTTTCATGTGCTTATTGTTTATTTGTATGTCTTTGGAGAAATATCTTTTGAGATGCTTTTTTTTTTTTAATTGGGGTTTTTTTGAAAAATGAAAAACCATTTAAAACCTACTCAAATAGGTTCTAGTTCAATTTGTTGATATAAATTGTCATAGCTGGTTCACTGAAAGCAAACATTTAAAATTGGTTTACCTCAAGATGTTGTACAGAGAAATGGGTGAAGGATAAACTGTCTAGACATAGCCCCACTTAGCAGAATGGCCCTCATGTACTTCCATGTGCCCCGACCCATGATGATGATGACACCCCACTTGGTGGCATGCTGCATGTGTTAGTTTAGCACTGTCCTCGTTGTACTAGAGCAAAATGGGTATCAGGCTATCACTATTCACACAGTTTTTTTAAAAGAAACTTTTACTAAGGGAGCATCTTTGGCCTCTGTTTTTAAACCTTCTGAGCCATGACTTAAAAGTAGACTGTGGCTGTGGACTTCAGCACAACCATCAACGTTGCTGTTCAAGAAATTAAAATTTACATCCATTCAAAGTTGTAAATGCTAGTCTTCCTCCCCGCCCAATAAAAAGACCATTAACTTAGAAAAAATTGGAGTTTTTATCTTACTAATGGATTTGACTTTATATATTCTGGATATAACTTCTATATCAGATATGTGATTTGCAAATATTTTCTCCCAATTTGTGAGTTGTCTTACTTTTTTGATGGTATTTTTGAAGCACTAAAACTTTTTATTTTGATGAAGTCCAGTTTATCTATTTTTTTCCCCTTTGTTTGCTTGTGTTTTTAGTATCATCTCTAAGAAACCATTTCCTAACCCAAGGTCATAAGTATTTACTTCTATTTTTTTTTCTAAGAACAGTTTTAGCTCTTAATTTGTGATCTATTTTGAGTTAATTCTTGTATAAGGTGTAAAGTAGGAGTGAAAATTAATTTTTTAAAAGATTTTTGTTTATTTGAGAGAGAGAGAGTGAGAGTGAGAGAGAAGCATGGGGAGGGACAGAGGGAGAAGGAGAAGCAGATTCCCCACTGAACAGGGAGCCCAGCTGCACAGGACCCTGAAATCATGACTGAGCCAAAGGCAGACGCTTAACCACCTGAGCCACCTAGCCGCCCCCAAATTAATTTTTTTATACAGATACCCAGTTTATTGAATGTCACTTTCCCATTGAATTTTCTTGACATCTTTCTTAAAAATCAGTTGACCATAAATGAAAGCATTTAAATTTCTAGTCCATTGATCCATATATCTGTCTATACCAGTACCATACAGTCCTGATTGCTGTGCTTTGTGTTATGTTTTGAAGTCAGGAAGTATCAGGACTCCAACTGTATTCTCTTTTTCAAGATTGTTTTGGCTATTTTGGATTTCATTTCTGTATGAATTTTAGGATCAACTTGACAATTTCTGCAGTTTTGTGTGGCTTTCATATCTTATGCATATATAAATATGTCTTCTGTAACACGTTTATATTTTAAAACAAAATTATAATGATGTTATGTTTTTCTGCAACTTTCTTTTCTCCCCCAACATTTTATTATGAAAATTTTCAAACAGAGATAATGAAAGAATTGTAGTAAACACCCAGACACACTGCCCACTCCATCTCCCACCCCCAGTCTGTGTTCTACAGGTGACATTTTGATATATTTGCTTTATCATATAACTAGCCATTACTAGCCATAACCACCTAACCACCTATTTCATGTACCCATCAAACCATCGTATTATTTTGTGCATTTCAAAACAAATCACATATATCAGTACACTTCACCTTTAAATATGTCATATGTATTGTTAACTAGGGTTCAATTTTTTCATAACTTTTTTATACAAAGTGAAATGCAAGAATCTTGAGTGTGTATCTTGTGAGTTTTGACAAATACATTCACATGTAACCCTTTTTAAGAGATCTAGAATTTTCATCACTCCCAAAAGATTCTGTATGCCCCTTCCCACTCAATTTCTGTCCCTAACCCTTGTGAAAAACAATTCACTGTTCCAATTTTTTCACCATAAATTTATTATTACAGAATCTTGTGCCCTTGTGCAAGGCTTCTTTTACACAGCATGTTTTTGAGATTCATTCATACTCTTTGAGAATCATTCATACTGTTGTGTATCAGTAATTTATTTTTGTGGTTGTTGCCACGTAGTAGCCATTGTATGGATGCCCCAGTTTATTTATCAATTCCTGTGTTGGTGAATAAATTTCCACTTATCTGTACCATGACAAAGTTCAGATAAGGCTTTTGTTTACATTAAAGTTATACTTGTTATAATAACAGTTGTAAATGGAAGCTCTGTAAATGTAGAAATACTCTCTGAATTAAATAAATACTTTTATTAGAGTCTTTAATATTTACTAGATCTTAGCAGACTGGTTGTGTTCATTTGCCCGGGGAAGGACTCAAATTTAAAACAAACAGCAAAGAAGTCTTATTGACCTCCCTAACGTTATGGCTTACTCTTCCTTTACAGAAGGGCATCTCAGATTTTCATGTGCATATGAATAACCCCAATCATCAGGGGATCTTGTTTAAATGCAGATTTTGGTTTGGTAAATTTGGGATGGAGCCCAAGATTCTGCATTTCTAATCTCCCTGGCGATGCCAATGCTGCTGGTCCCTGGAATAGCAAATATCTCCAGCCAAACTGCACTGCTTACCTTTCTCTGAACCTATTGTGAACTCCCATTTCCATGCATTAAAGTAAGTATGTTTCAAATATTCAAGGACAGAAAGGAAACGAATCCATAAAGCAAGAATAGAACATTATGAAAAAAGATAGGCAGATTTTTAAAAAAACAGATTCTTAAAAGAATCAGATATTCTATAAATGAAAAACACTTCATTAAAGTTAAGAAATAAAACCTCAGTGGAAGGGATTGAATCTTCATTTATTTATCCACATTACTTATTTAGGACTCAACATGTTGCCTAAATTATTACATAATATTTTTATAAATCTGTCCTTCAGAGAATGACAATGGCTTACTCCTTCTTTGCTCATTGCCATATATAGTGGGTACTAAATAATGTTTGACAATGAAGAAGTGAGGATGTTTTGGGCTACAAATAACAAAACCCTTACCTCAAAAGGGTATAAACAATTTGAGAATTTATAATCTTACTTATCTTCCGTAAGAAGAGTTCTAGAGGTAGGGAGAGTCCATAGAATATATGATCAGGATGCTGGGTCTATTTCTCTGTGTTTCTCCTGGCTTTGCCTCTTCAGTTTGTCAGCTTTGTCTTCATGTTTGCTTTCTTCATGGTGGCAAGATGGCCACCAGCTGAAACAGCAGTTTTCCTTGTTTATGTCCTACAGGAGATTAAAACCTCTCCTCTAACCATGGAATAAAAAAATTTTTTAATACACAGTTGCTAGGGAAATGTCATGCTTAGCAATGGGATAGATCATCTTTGCCTGAGTTAGGGTGCTACGTGGAGGAAAGGAGAAAATACCTGAACAAACTTTTCTCTTAGGAAGGGAAGTAGAGAATGAATGCATGGTATGCAACCAATAGTGGCTCTATAATGAATAAGCAAATTTCAGATTCAATAAAAATTGTAAAAGTTGTATAATACCATGCTAGATTACAAATAGAAAATAAGAAAAACAAAAACTGGAGTCATTCTATGTTTGTCTTCCTTCGTATTTGCTAGGACTATTTGGTTGCACATTAAAGAAAACCCAATTTGAACCGGCTTTAATATTGAAAGGAGATTTTATTGACAGATAATGAATGGGGTCACAGACTGAAAAATAATACTGGGGACAGAGTAGAGACACAGATCTGTCTCTGGAAAAACTGAACCCAAGTTTGTAAAAGTCATCAGAGCTCCCTTTCCACCCCTTTTCTATTCCCCCCTCTGAGCAATTTTCTCTGCAGATTGACTACCCCTGCTTTCCTATTCCAATAGAAAGGCAACAAGGCTGCTGATAGTTGCAGCATTTTTTTACATATTGCTTCAGCACCCATTGGAGAGAGGATGGCTCAACAAAGTCCACACGTTTCTGGCTATGCTCTGGTCCACCCAGTTTGAGTCAGATGCCCACCTCCAGGATTAGTCGTGGCCAGGGATGTGGGGTTAGATTGTGCAAAATGGTTGTTCCCACAATAACAATATGGATGGGAGTGGAGGTTTGCTGGGCAAATAATGCCGTAGGTATCCTGTAAACTGATGATGAAGGATTTAGGATATTCAATATCTTCATGTTCTGTCCTTCACCACCCTCCCCCCAAAAAAGACACTTACTGTAGAAGTGGAAAGAGGATTAGGAGATTGCATATTTGGTTACTGAGTAACATGATGTTTCTAAGTGGCAAGCTGATCCCATATATTTTATTCCCTGATAGAACACTTCGGAGTAGGAGAATGGCCTTTCTTGAAATAAGAAATAAGAAGCACTAAAAAGTCTACACGTTCAAAAGAGTTTTTCACACTTTCTAGAAGTTAAAAATTGTTGTGGCTTAAGGAGTCTGGGCCTGTCAGAGTTGACAATAAATGTATGTGGAATTAAATATTTAAAACAAATATTTAACATAAAAATGTAACTTTTAGGGGTAACTGGGTGGCTCAGTCGGTTGAGTGTCTGACTCTTGATCTCAACTCAGGTCTTGATCTTGCAGTCCTGAGTTTGAGCCCCAGGTTGGGCTCTGTGCTGGGTGTGGAACCTACTTAAAAAAGAAAGTAACTTAAATAAATTATTAAAAAGTAAGTGGCTAGAGTTTAAAAATTGGAAAATTCCTGTATTAAAAAGTAAAATTCTTAAGGGGACCCTCATGCCCTATTGGTGGGAAAGTTAAGTTGGTACAGCTACTACAGAAAACAATAATGGAAGTTCTTCAAAAATTAAAAATACAGCTACCATATGATCCAGCTATTCCACTATGGGTATTTATCTGGAAAAAAATACCTAATTCAAAAAGATATGTGCATCCCTTTGTTCATCACAACATTATTTATAATAGTTAAGATATGGAAACAACCTAAGCGTCCATCAATGGATGAATAGATAAAGAAGATGTAGTGTAGGGGCACCTGGGTGGCTCAGTCGTTAAGCATCTGCCTTCTGCTCAGGTCATGATCCCAGGGTCCTGAGATCGAGCCCCACCTCGGGCTCCCTGCTCAGCAGGAAGCCTGCTTCTTCCTCTCCCACTCCCCCGCTTGTGTTGCCTCTCTCTCTGTCAAATAAAGAAAATCTTTAAAAAAAAAAAAAGAAGATGTAGTGGGTGTGTGTGCATGTGTGTGCGTGTATGCATGTATGTGTGTGCGTGTGTGTATATATATATATACACACACACACACGCACACACAATGGAATACTACTCAGCCACTAAAAAGAATGATATCTTGCTACTTGCAACAACATGGATGGACCTTGAGGAAATTGTGCTAAGCAAAATAAGTCAGAGAAAGACAAATCTTATATGATTTCACTTATATGTGGAATCTAAAAAAAAATGAAAAAACAAAATGAAACAAAACTCTCATAGATACAGAGAACAGAATGGCATTTACCAGAGGGGTGGCAGATTGGGAAGTTGGGCAAAATGGGTGAAGTACAAACTTCCAGTTATAAAATAAATAAGTCATGAGGATGTAACATACATCATGGTGAGTATAGTCAATAATATTGTAATGCATACCTGCAAATTGTCAGGAGATGAAATTCTAAAGTTAACTTTCAATGGGAACAGATAGTAACTAGATTTATTGTGGTGATCACTTCACAGTGTATACACATATCAAACTGTTATGTTGTACAACTGAAATCAGTATGTTATATGTCAATTATACTTCAATAAAAACATTTTTTAAAAAAAGTAAAACTCTTCCTTTATGCTGACTCCAGAAGTAACCTCAGTTAGGAGCACTTCATGTGTCCTCCCTTTTACCTCGTTATTTTTATTTCATCTTACACCTTTTAATTAGCTTTAAAAATAACTTAAAACTTAATATACCTTTATATGAAGCTGAACAATACCAGCATATATAAAGAAATATCTCCCTTTCCTTCCAACATCAATTAGCTGGCTGGCAAAACAATTTTAATAACTTGAGTTACATCTTTTCACCCCCTTCCACATGGTTATGTAAAGTTGGATGATTTTTCTTTAAAAAAAAGTGTGTAGGGGGTGAAATCATACATTTGAATCAGTAACTTCCATGGGTGGTGGACTACCCTTTAGACCTTTGTCATCCAATATGGTAGTCACTAGCCACATGTAACTACCAAACACTTGAAATGTAGCTCATCTGAATTCAGTTGTGCTGTAAGGTGTAACATACACACCAGATGCCTAAGACTTAGTACAAAAAAAAGAATGTAGGGGCGCCTGGGTGGCACAGCGGTTAAGCGTCTGCCTTCAGCTCAGGGCGTGATCCCGGCGTTATGGGATCGAGCCCCACGTCAGGCTCCTCCGCTATGAGCCTGCTTCTTCCTCTCCCACTCCCCCCTGCTTGTGTTCCCTCTCTCACTGGCTATCTCTATCTCTGTCGAATAAATAAATAAATAAATAAATAAATCTTAAAAAAAAAAAAGAATGTAAAATATCTCACAGATAAATTTTTTATTCACTACATTTTGCAGTAATAGTATTTTGGATATATTGAGTTAAATAAAATTTATTATTAAAATTAATTTCATTGTTTCCTTTTGCTGTTTTTAATGTAGCTACTAAAAACTTAAAATTACACACATGACATATTACATTTCTTTTTTTTTTTTAAAGATTTTATTTATTTATTCGACAGAGATAGAGACAGCGAGAGAGGGAACACAAGCAGGGGAAGTGGGAGAGGAAGAAGCAGGCTCATAGCAGAGGAGCCTGATGTGGGGCTCGATCCCATAACACCGGGATCACGCCCTGAGCCAAAGGCAGACACTTAACCGCTGTGCCACCCAGGCGCCCCGACATATTACATTTCTATTGGACAGTGCTGCTCTGAACTAACAGATGAAGATCCTAATACTTAATAGTTGCATAATAGTCTGCAGTAGGGATATAAATTCATCATTCCCCACTGATTACATTCAGGGTTTTGTAGCTTGTTTTACTTGTTCGTATGTTATACTGCTATATCGATTGTCTTTTGCTGTGAAACAAACTCATTTAAATTCAGTGGCTTAAAACAACAAACATTATTTCTCATAATTCTGAGGGTTGGCTGTTCAGTTCTAGTCTGGGCCAGCTCGGTTGGGACTGGATGATTTACGATGGCCTCAATCATGTATCTAGGGGCCTCAGCTAGGATGGTTGGGATAACCAGAGTCTTCTTCCTGTGATCTCTCATCTTCCAGGAGGCTGGTCTGGGGTTATGTTCACACAGTGGTGGAAGGGTTCCTAGCAGCAAGAGAGAGTAAGTTCCAATATGCAATTATTATACCTTCTGCTTGTGCCACATTTGTACCTTCCCATTGGCCAAAGGAAGTCACATGGCCAAGTCTAGGATTCAAGGGGATAGAGAAATAGACTTATCTTTCCAGTAGGTGAAGACTTTACTTCTCCAGGAAGGAAAAGCAAATCACTCTGCAAAAAAAGGTAAGCGTGCCAGGAATTATACAGAGCTACATATATGAAATGAAAATCTAGTAATTACTGCTTGAGAGCTCTGTTACGTTGTTGAACTTCTCCCTTCTCCCTAAAACTAACATGGCACAGTTAGCAGGGGGGCCCCAGTATGAGGCAGGAAAGAGAGACCTGAGTCAGGAAGAAGCAGTAAGACCCAGTGAATGCCTTGGACTCTGACCAATTACTTTAACCACTTGTCCTAAGAACTGAGGGGCCCAGGAAAGCCTTTTTAGGTTGGTAACATGAGGAGACTGAGCAGAAGTGTTTTCTTCCCTGAAATCTACAAAAGTGAACCACATGCCTCACATGTAACCAAAATGTTCCACAGAGTAAAAGTTGAGATGGGGTTCTGGTAGCTGTGGCTAGAGTCATTGTCCCCGTAGTCTATTTGTGTTCTTAGTGACCTATGAATGTTCGTAACTTTTATAACCCTAGTTCCTCAGAATTTCTCATTAGAAACTTGAAGAATTACCTTTAGGGTGGGTGCCTGGGTGGCTCAGTCCGTAAAGCGTCTGCCTTTGGCTCAGGTCATGATCCTGGGGTCCTGGGATTGAGTCCCACGTCAGGCTCCCTGCTCAGTGGGGAGCCTGCTTCTCCCTCTGCCTGCTCTGCCTGCTGCTCCCCCTGCTTGTACTCTCTCTCTCTCTGACAAATAAATAAGTAAAATCTTAAAAAAAAAAAGTTTCTCTCTCTCCTTCTGCCCCTCCCCCCTCTAAAAAAAACTTTATTGCTAAAAAATGCTAACCACCATCTGAGTTTTCAGTGAGTCGTAATCTTTTTGCTGGTGGAGGGTCTTGCCTCCATGTTGATGGCTGCTGACTGACCAGGGTGGTGATTGCTAAAGACTGGGGTGGCTTGTGGCTGTGGCAATTTCTTAACATAAGAGAGCAGTGAAGCTTGCCACGTCGATTGACTCTCTTCTTTTCATGGGATGATTTCTCTGTAATATGTGATGCTGTTTGATAGCATTTTACCTACAGTAGAGCTTCTTTCAAACTTGAAATGTCTCAAACCCTGCCACTGTTTTATCAACTAAGTTTAGAATATTCTAAATCATTTGTTGTCGTTTCAATAGTCTTCCCAGCATCTTTACCAGGAGTAGATTCCATCTCAAAAAACCACTGTCTTTGCTCACCCGTAAGAAACAAGTCCTCATTCATTAAAGTTTTATCATGAGATTGCAGCAATTTAGCCACATCTTCAGGCTCCAATAGTAACATCAAAGAACACTGATCACCATAACAAATATAATAATGAAAAAGTTTAACATATCGTGAGAATTACCAAAATGTAACACAGAGGCAAGAAATAAACAAATGCTATTAGAAAATGGTGCTGATAGACTTGTTCAATGCAGGGTTGCTACCAACCTTCGATTTGTTTAAAAAAAAAAAAATTCAGTATCTGGAGCAGAATAAAGTGAAGTGCAATAAGATGAAATATGCCTATATTTCACTGCCCTCTGCCTTCCACTATTGCTAATGAGAAATGTCCTATCACTTTCATTTGTTCCTTTGTAGGTAAGTTGTCTTTCTTTCTAGCCGTTACAGGATCTTTTTCTTTTCTTTGGTTTTCTGAAGCTTCACTATGATGTATCTTGAGTGGATTTCTTTTCATTTATTTACATTGGGAATCATAGTTTCTTCAAACTAAGAATTTGAGTTTTATTAATTCTGGAAAATGCTCAGGCATAATTTCTCTAATATGACCTCTCTTCCATTTTCTCCATTTTCTTCTTCTGGAGCTCCAAATGTACATTGGACCTTTGCACTTTATCATCAATGACACACTTTTTTTTTCATCCTTTCCATTTCCTTGTGTCTGTGTTGCATTCCAGGTAACTTCTTTGGGGCTGTCTTCTAGGTAATTAATTATTCCACTGAACTATTCAGCTATTTAATCTTTCCATTGATATTGTACTTTCAAATATATTTTTCATTTCAGAAATACTGTTTGATTTTCTAATCACTACCCACTCTCATGGTATATTTTCATCAACTCAAACTGCTTACAGTTGCCTGAATGTTGGTAGTAGTTAAAGCTAGATATGTAGTTAAAGCTAGGTACGTGGGGGGGATTCATTATACACTTTCATCTACTTTTGATATGTTAAATAACTTCCATAACAAGTTTAAAATCGGAGGTGGGAGGGGCGCCTGGATGGCTCAGTTGGTTGGGCAGCTGCCTTCGGCTCAAGTCATGATCCTGCGGTCCTGGGATCAAGCCCCACATCGGGCTCCCTGCTCAGCAGGGAGTCTGCTTTTCCCTCTCCCTCTGACCCTTCCACTGCTTGTACTCTCTCTCTCTCACTCACTCTCTGTCTCTCTTTCAAATAAATAAATAAAATCTTTTTAAAAATAAAATAAAATAGGAGGTGGGGAAAATCAAAAGGTTGGAAACAATCGAACGATAGGCCATATGACAACAATTTAAACTGAGGCACAGAAGACAGAATTGTTGGGTGTGGAATTTTTCTTGGGATGCAGTGAAGGATTCTGAATGGGAAGAGGACAGGAGGAAGGGAGGCTGTGGATATGTGAAAAACAGGAAAGAAGTTGGAAATAGGAAATGGATTCTAAATGGATTTCCACAGGGACTAGAATCAGATTCACTGAGAATCATCTCATATGCTACCTTCATTTGAATAAGATGCCTAGCTGGTGGGGGCTTCAGGGATTTTTGGAAGGTGAAAACTCTGGCTTCTGCCAGGGTAACATCATTGCTCCATTCTAGCTAGTCTGGTATAGCCAGTCTGACTTCTTGACTTAACTGATGTCATCAGCAACCAATCCATGACTTGTTGCTAAGAAAAAAAAAGCATAAGAGGTGATGAAGAATAGTTCAGACTTCCTTTCTTAGGTGACATAATTTTCTCTTCCCACTTTCTCTCCTCTTATGAAAATTTGAAGAAAAAATTTGTTAAAATCAGTAGAGCCTCACATTCAAGGATTTTCCACACACAAAGCAACCCCTAAAATATGTCTTTGGAATCACCAAGGTTTCTCTTGTAAACATTTTAATAACACTCTCTCTTTAAAAACTGTGGTTGCTTATGTCATGTTATTAGATCTTTCTCTTGGGTGAAGCAGTTATTAAGTCATTTTATAGAAGGAAGAAAAAAACAGTACTTTTTTACTCTAGTAACTTTGGGTTCCTTCAGTTGGACATCTCATTCCTGGCACACAGGGGGGCCCCTCAATAAATATTTGTTGGCTGAATGCCATTTAAAATACAGTTGGATTTATGAGATTTTTAAATTTTATGTACAGTTTTTCAAAAAATGAAATTCTCTTTTGGCTCCCTCTAATATAGTCTTTTCAAGTAGAAAGAAATCTGCAATGACTTAGACAAGTAAATTTTTATTTGGAAAAACTGAGTTAGAAATGTCCCCTTGAGCTGTTCTCCACCCCTAAAAAGCTATCACATATAATTGATAACTTTATTGGCTACATACTTTTTTCAGGCATGATAGAATAATATTGTAATGAAAAACTTGCCTTGGAAAACCCTTTAAGTCATTAAAATGTAAACCAAGAGCAATAACTTCACTACTTTAGAATAAAATTTGGTATATGAAAAGCTTGATAGTGAACTGTAGTAGGGTTAATCACGCTCTATATCATTTACTGAGTGATACTTGAAGCCATTATAAATGGGACAATAAAGGTATTATAATTGTATTGCTGCTGAGACTAACAGTGTTCAGATACATAAAACATTACAACAAAGACACATGAGGGCGCTCTAATCAGTCAGAAACTAGATGTGCATAAGCATTTCTTGCTAGGACTTAGATTTTTAGTAAATCAAAACCAATACTACACAGATATACAGATGGAAGAATTAAGGTCCAAAGATATTGTGACTTTATATAACCTATTCTTTACAGTAGATAGAGTATTAGTATTTTTTGAAAGATTGTAAAACAGTCCCTTGTCAGTGAATTTATGCTGGAGACTTGACTCTGATCCTGGAAACTCTTTATTTAAAATCTTTACCCAAGACATGGTATAACTTACTTATAAAATGTGTAGAAATAATTAGAATATTTATTTTTATGAATATTTGCTCCACAAGTGTTGGGTTGTTTTTTTTTTTTTTAAGATTTGTTTTCTATTTTTAAAATTTATTTGAGAGAGAGTGAAAGCAAGAGAGACCACAAAGGGAGAGGGAGAAGCAGACTCGCCCCTCAGCAGGGAGCCTGATGCAGGGCTTGATCCCAGGACCCTGAGATTGTGACCTGAGCTGAAGGGAGACACTTAACCGACTGAGCCATCCAGGTGCCCCTGTTTTTGTTTTTGTTTTTTTAAAATATAACACCATATAAAAAAATGTAATGAAAAAAATACAACACCATGTGTGCTTTATTGCTTAGAATACAGAGAAACTCTGTTTTGCTATTTACAAAGAGTAGTTTTGTTGATTCAATTCAGCTTCTCTCTCCATCTTTGTTTCTTTTAAAAAAATTTAAAAAATTTTTATAATTTAAAAAAATTCTTCATTTAAATTCAGTTTAGTTAGCATACACTGTATTATTAATTATTGGGATAGAATTTAGTGATTCATCAGTTGCATCTAACATCTAGTACTCATTACATCAAGTGCCCTCCTTAATGCCCATTCACCCAATTACCCCATTCCCCCTACCCATCTCCCCTCCAGCAACCCTCAGTTTGTTTCCTAGAGTTCAGTATCTTTTATGGTTTGCCTCCTTCTCTATTTTCGTCTTATTTTATTTTTTCCTTCCCTTGCCCTATGTTCATCTGTTTTGTTTCTGAAATTCCTCATATGAGTGAAGTCATATGGTATTTATCTTTCTCTGACTGACTTATTTTATTAGCATAGTACCCTCTAGTTCCATTCGCATTGTTGCAAATGGCAAGATTTCATTCTTTCTGATGGCTGAGTAATATTCCATTGCACGTATGTACCACATCTTCTTTATCCATTCATCTGTCAATGGACAGCTGGGTTCTTTCCATATTTTGGCTATTGTGGACGTTATTATATAAACGTTAGGGTGTATGTGCCCCTTTGAATCACTGTGTTTGCATCCTTTGGATAAATATCTAGTAGTGCAATTGCTCGGTCATAGGGTAGCTCTAAGTGATCTCTACACCCAACATGGGGCTCAAACCCTGGACCCCAAGATCAAGAGTTACATGCTTCTCCAACTGAGTCAGCCAGGAGCCCCCACAAAGTGTTATTTGTGCTTTATTTATACTTAAACCTGATTCTCAACTGATTTCTGTGGTTACAATGCTTAATCTTTTCACCATCTCCGAATCTCTGATATATTCTTAGTTTGTTCTTTGGCTTTCATATAAATATAAAGTTACCAGGCTGCCTGTGGAATTTTCAGAGAGAAGGCTTATAAACATCCACAAAGATTTTATTAGAGAGAAACTATAGTGAGAATATAGATACTCCCCCATCCCAAATCAGTCTATATATGGTAATATTTGTTTTACAGGCAAACTTTCTTCAACTTAAGTGCTACCATTGTCATAGGAAGATTTGCTTCATTAGGCACCCCATACAACTTGGCCAGTTCCACATTTCTACTTTTGGAAAGAATTTCTTTCCTTAAATATTAAGCTCACTTTTTTTTTCAAAAACAAAACAAAGTAAAAAATGAAGCAAAACAAAACCTAGGGCTCTCAAGGAACAAGAACTCTCCCTTAAGGGGCTAGATGGTGAAAAATAAAGTATATCATGAATTTTATTTTCTGATTTTTCTTATTAATGACATATATATGTATATATGGCATGGCTATACATTTGGTCCCTGATTTATTTGTATTTTACGAATCAGAAATTAAGCCTTTTCTTGTCCTTGAAATTTCTTGGCACTACTTTAATACAAAACATGGGATTTTTATTTATTTATTTTATTTAAGTAAGCTCTATGCCCAGTGTGGGGCTTGAACTTATGACTCCGAGATCAAGAGTTGTATGCTGTACTGTCTGAGCCAGCCAGGCGCCCCAAAGGGATTTTTAAATCAGGGATGCAAATACTAGATTACATTATAAATTCTAAAAGTTGTGTTTCTATTTATGTTTTGTCTGTATTTAGTTAAATATATCAGACAAGTAAAAACTTAAGCATGCATATGACTCTCTGTAATTTGGCCCTACCCGCCGCTCTGCTTCATTTCTTATTACTCCCCATTAAGTCATTCCACATTGGTCACACTAGTCTTTCAGTGCAGCAAACATGCCAAACGTCTGCCTGGAACAGCACCATTGTACTTTCTTTCCCTCTACTTGGAATATTCTTATTAATTTATTTCTTTCCTTTGATCATCAGGATGAAAGCTTTGGGATAGCAGGGGCCCTGTCTGTCTGTTTAGCAAGGGTCTCAATAGAAAACAGATGGTACAGAATAATCCCAAGAAAGTTTATTTTTTTTACAAAGTGGTTATCATTATTATTTTTTAAGGAATTGTTTACAAAGAGACAAGTTATCAGGAAACCAGAAAGACTACTGCAGTATCTGGGAGCAGTTGTGATGTTACCATCTTTAGGCCCCAAATGGCTAGAGAAATAGTTATAGTAGTTAGTAGAATGTAAAAGAGATAGTATGTAAAGTTGGCTGCCCTGGAAGATCAGTGACTCTCCATGGAGAGACACAGCAGGCCCAATGTGCCTTCTCAGAGAGGAGGCCAAAAGAATAAATACTCTAATTCCATCTTTTCCGCTCTGATCTCTTGCCTGAACTCTCTGTTGGCCAAACCCAACCAAAGCATGAGAAACCTTTTGATATGGCCTGTTAGGTCAGTCTCTAAGAGCAGAGTGCGGAGTGGAGAAGGCTGAAGAATGAATCTGGAAGGGTAAATGGAAGACATATGTCAACTACTGTATTTGTACCACCTAGAACAAAGCCAGACACAATTTTGGAAATATAACAGCTTTATTGAGGTATATCACATACCATACAATTCACCCATTAAAATGTATAATTCAGTGGGTTTTAATATTATATTCACAGAGTTGTGCAACCATCACAATTTTTGAGCATTTTATTACCCCCAAAAAAGAGATTCCATACCCATTAACAGTCAGTCCCATTTTGTCCATATCCCAACCCTAAGTAACCACTGATCTACTTTATGTTTCCGTGCGTTTGCCTATTCTGGATATTTCATATAAATGGAATCATAAAATATGTGGTCTTTTGTGACTGGCATCTTTTTCTTCTTTTCTATTAATTTATTTTTTCTTTTCTTTTTTAGGTTTTTATTTTAATTCCATTGTAGTTAACAGTGTTGTATTAGTTTCAGATGCACAATGTAGTGATTCAGCAATTCTGTACATTACTCAGTGCTCATCATGATAAGTGTACTCTTTAATTCCCATCACCTATTTCACCCATTCTCCCACCCACCTCCTCTCTGATAAGCATCAGTTCTCCATAATTAAGAGTCTGTTCCTTGGTTTGTCTCTCTTATTCCTTTGTTTTGTTTCTTAAATTCCACATATGAGTGAAATCAAATGGTATTTTTTTCTGACTTCATTTAGCATTATGCTCTCTAGCTCCATCCATGTTGTTGCAAATGGCAGGATTTTGTTCCTTTTTATGGCTGAATAATATTCCGTTGTGTATATATACCACATCTTCTTCATCCATTTATCTATTGATTGACACTTGGGCTGCTTCCATAATTTGGCTATTGTAAATAATGCTGCAAAAACATAGGGGTGTGTGTATCCCTTTGAATTCGTGTTTTTGTATTTTGGGGTTAAATACTTAGTAGTGTTATTACTGGATTGTAAGGTAGTTCTATTTTTAATTTTTTGAGGAAACTCCATACTGTTTTCCACAGTGACTTTACCAGTTTGCATTCCCACCAACAGTACATGAGTGTTCCTTTTTCTCCATATTCTTGGCAAGACTTGTTTCTTGTGTTTTTTATTTTAGCCATTCTGATAGGTGTGAGGTGGTATCTCATGGTAGTTTTTAATTTGCATTTCCGTGATGATGAGTGATGTTGATCATCTTTTCATGTGTTGGCCATCTGTATGGTTTTTTGTGTGTATTATTTATTTATTTATTTATTTATTTATTTATTTATTTATTTATTTTGTGTGTAATGTTTGTTCATATCTTCTGTCCATTTTTTAGTTGGATTATTTATATTTTGGGTGTTGAGTTGTAGAACTTCTTTCTATATTTTGGATACTAACCCTTTATCAGATATGTCATTTGCAAATATCTTCTCCCATCCAGTAAGCTGTCTTATTTTGTTGATTGTTTCTTTCACTGTGCAGTTGCTTTTTATTTTGATGTTCTCCCAGTAGTTTATTTGTGCTTTTATTTCCCTTGCCTCAGGAGACATATCTAGAAAAATGTTGCTATGGCAGTGTCAGAGAAATTACTGCCTGTGCTTTTCTTCTAGGATTTTAATGGTTTCAGGTCTCACATTTAGGTCTTTAATCCATTTTGAGTTTATTTTTGTGTATGGTGTAAGGAAGTGGTCCAGTTTCATTCTTTTGCATGTAGCTGTCCAGTTGTCCCAACACAATTTGCTGAAGAGACTGTCTTTTTCTCATTGCATATTCTCACCTCTTTTGTTGAAAATTAATTGACCATATAATTGTGAGTTTATTTCTGGGTTTTCTGTCCTGTTCTATTGGTCTATGTGTCTGTTTTTGTGCCAATACCATACTGTTTTGATTACTACAGCTTTCTAGTATATCTTGAAATCTAGAATTGTGATGCCTCCAGCTTTGTTTTTCTTTTTCAAGATTGTTTTGGGTATTCAGGATTTTTTTGTAGTTCCATACAAATTTTAGGACCTTTTGTTCTAGTTCTGTGAAAAATACTGTTGGTATTTTGATAGGGATTGCATTAAATCTGTAGATTGCTTTGGGTAGTGTAGACATTTTAACAATATTTGCTCTTCCAATCCATGAGCATGGAATATCTTTCCATTTGTTTGGGTCATCTTCAATTTTTTTTTTATCAGTGTTTTATAGTTTGTAGAGTGCATCTTTCACCTCCTTGGTTAAGTTTATTCCTAGATATTTTATTCTTTTTGGTGCAATTATAAGTGGGATTGCTTTCTTAATTTCTCTTTCTGTTGCTCCATTATTAGTGTATGGAAATGCAATGGACTTCTGTACACTGATTTTGTATCCTGCAACCTTACTGAATTCATTTATCAGTTCCAGTAGTTTCTTGGTAGAGTTTTTAGGGTTTTCTATGTTTACTATCATCATCTACAAATAATGAAAGTTTTACTTCTTCCTTACCATTTTGGATGTCTTTTATTCCTTTTTCTTGTCTGATTGCTGTGGCTAGAACTTTTAGTACTATATTGGGTAAAAGTGGTGAGAGTGGACATCCTTGTCTTATTTCTGATTTTAGGGGGAAAGCTCTCAATTTTTCACCATTGATTATGACGTTAGTTGCAGGTTTTTCATATATGGCCTTTATTATGTGGAGGTATGTTACTTTGTTGAGGGTTTTTATCGTGAGTGAAAGTTGTACATTGTCAGATGCTTTTTCTGCATCTATTGAAATGATCATATGATTTTTATCCTTTCTCTTATTGATGCGATATATCACCTTTATTGATTTGTGAATATTGGGCCACCTTGCATCCCAGGAATAAATTCCATTTGATTCTGGTGAATGATTTTTTTAATGTAATGTTGGATTTGGTTTACTAATATTTTGTTGAAGATTTTTGCATTTATATTGATCACAGATATTGGCCTTTAGTTCTTTTTTTAATCTGGTTTCGTATCAGGGTAATGCAGGCCTTGTAGAATGATTTTGGAAGTTTTCCTTTCTCTTCTACTTTTTGGAATAGTTTGAGATTGTTAAGGGTCTCACTGATGTCTTCCACTCTTTTCTCAAGTCCATTGAGTATCTTTATGATTATTACTTTAAATCCTCTATCAGGCATGTTACTTATCTCTGTTTCACCCAGGTCTCTTGCTATAATTTTGTCCTGTTCTTTCATTTGGGACATATTCCTCTGTTTCCTTATTTTGTCTAACTCTCTGTATGTGTTTCTGTGTATTAGGAGACAGCTATGTCTCCTGCACTTGAAAGTATTGGCCTAATGAAGAAGAAGTCCTGTAGTGCCCTGACATGCTGTGTCCCCTGTTCACCAGAACCTGGTGTTTCAGGGGTGTCTCCTATGTGTGATTCATGTGCTTTGCTGTTGTGGCTGAGCTGCTTTTTCCTTCAGTCCAGTTGTCTGCAGTGTCTCTCTCTGCCTGTTGTGGGCAGTGTTTGGCCCTGTGGTGTTAGTGGGCCAGTCTGGGTATGCCTTGGGCTTGAACTGTGTCAGACCAGGCATTTGCCAGAGATGCAGTAGTGCCAAACTGCAGGGAAGCTTCCATTTGTGGGTTGGGCTTGCAGTCAGACCAGTTGTCTGCCTCCAGCCTACTAATGGGACCTCCATCTGACTGTGGTTATCTTTCCCTCTATCTGGGGCAGGAGTCACTTTGGAGTGGTGCTGCCCACTGTAGAGGCTGCTTGTATGCTGCCAGACCCATGGCACCATCTTTTTTTGGTTCTGGCCAAGAGTGTATTGGAGAGGGTGGTTCCACTGAAGCACAGCACTGGGGTAGAGGGTGAGGGGGTGCCAACAAGCTTAGCATGCCCCCAGTCTTCTGCAGGAGGGTCCCTACAGTGTGAGGACTGAAGTGGTCCATCTAGCTTCACAGAAGCCCAGCAAGGGGGAAGGGTCGTAGGCAGGACAGCGGTACCATCAAGTTTTGCGCACTCCCCGTTTTTCTGTGGAAGGGGCTTTGCAGCTCCTGGACTGAGGCAGGTTGTCCAAAGAGATGGATTAGCAGAAGCACACTGCAGGGAGGCTGGGTGGCAGTGCTAACAAGTTAGGTAGTGAGTCTCACAGGTGGCCATGTGTTTATGCTGAGGGTGGGGAGGTAAATGGCACTGCTAGTTCCTTTGTTCCTGGAGGAGTTCCCCAGCTACTTCTGCCCCTCTGGGATACACTCTGAGTTTTGTAAATAACTCTCTATCATGTATGTCCCAAGGGCCTTTCAAAACTACTATTTCTATGCTGTGTCTTTGTGGGCTGTTTGTTGTACTGTCTCTTTAAGGACAGGGACTCAATTTCAGTTTCTTGTTACTCTTCCTGCTCTCCCAGAGCTGAGCCTGCTGATTTTTTTAGAATTCCAGGTTTTAAGTCCTGCTGGTTGTAAGAACTTATGAAATTCAGCCCCTCTGCTTTTCAAAGCCAAATGTTATGGAGATTCATCTTTCCCATTTGGCTTCCTGCTGTGGGGGTCTATTTCTCTCCCCTCTCTGTGCCCATGGCATCCCTCCCTCCCACAGACGGCCCCATGAGTCTCTTTAGTTCCCAACTGCATCTCTGCCCTTCCTACCTTCTTTCATGTGGCTCCTTCTCTACATTTAGTTGTGGAGTTTGTTCTGCCAGTCTTCAGGTTGTTTTCTGGGTTATTTACACTGACGTGAGTGTTACCTGGTCATAGTATCCATGGGATGAGGTGAGGCTAGGGTCCTCCTATTCCACCATCTTCCCCAGATGACTGGCTTCTTTTGCTTAGCGTTATTTTCAAGGTTCATCTGTGTTTTAGCATGTATGAGTACTTCATTCCTTTTTATTATTCAGTGATATTCCATTGTATGAATATGCTTCACTTTATTTATTTAGTCATCAGTTTCTTGGTGTTTGAATTGTTTCTGCTTTTGGCCATTATGAATAATGCTGCTATGAACATTCATTTACAAGTTTTTGTGTGGACATATGTTTTCATTTCTCTTGGAAATATGCCCAGAAGTAGAATTGCTGGGTCATGTGTTAACTGTATGTTTAAACTTTGAGGAACTGCCAGATTGTTTTCCAAAGCAGTTATACCATTTTACATTCCCACCAGCAATGAATGTATAAGGGTTCTAATTTCCCCACATCCTCTCCAACACTTATTATTATCTATCTTTTTTTTTATAGCCATCCTAGTGCATGTAAAATGGTATCTCATTGTGGTTTTGATTTGTATTTCCCTGACAGCCCATGATGTTGAGCATCTTTTCATGTGCTTATTGGCCATTTGTATATTTTTTTTGGAGAATTGTCTATTCAAATCTTTTGCTTATTTTTAAATTGGGTTATTTTGTTTTTAAAAATGGAATTGTAGTGGTTCTTTATATATTCTCGATGCAAGTTTTTTCTCCCATTCTCTGAGTTGTTTTTCACATTCTTTTTTTTTAAGTTTTATTTATTTAAGTAATCTCTATACCCAGCATGGGGCTCGATGTAGACCTAGTCATACTGACATCAACAGATGTCTAACATATATTAAATAAAAAAATAGCCAATTATGAAGTAGAATGTATAGTATAATATCATCTTTATTTTTATTAAAAGAATAAAAAAACTCTCCATATAAGAGATATAACTATGTATGTGTGAAAAGGAAAGTTAAATGTTAAGTGTTAAATTATTGTGTATTTTCCATTGCTGCTCCTGCTCTCCCAACCTTTCTAAGGAAGGAAGGAAAAGTCCTTTATTTACTTGACTAATGAGCCAACTATGGGATTACTTTGGCTGAAGACTGCTTTGCTTGAGAAGAGAATAGGGAAACATAAAGGACAAGAAAGACAAGGGTAAGGAAGTTTGAGAAAAGGTACGTATGAGTACAGAGGGAGAGAGAGAGCATGAGCATGCGAGCAACTTTGTGAGGTGGAGAAAAAAATGGCTAAAGTAGACACTTTGGAAGTTTTATGGTGACATGCAATATCATTTTCATGTTATTCATTTTCTCACATGAAAAATGTAAAACTGTGGCATTTGTTCCCTTATTTCAAGGCAAAAGTTTAAAGTAGTGAAGTAAAAATGACTTTTAATTCTACCCAATGCTTTTAAATCAAAGCTTTCTCAGTGATAATACTAAAACAACCAGCTGCCTTTATTTTTGAAGGCATTGACTAAACTTAATTTTCATTACAGATATTTGTTCAAGGGCTGTAGCAATTGGGATTGTCAGCTATATAAGGCATGTATATGTGGGTATAATCACCTGTTGTTTAACACTTTTTTATCAGCTTCAGTTCCTAACCTTCTGCAGTTTCAGTAACTGCTTGTATATAATTTTTTTCTTTTTTTAAAAATAGACTATTTAAAAATTTTTTTAAATAAAAGACTATTTTTCAGAGTAGTTTTAGGTTCACAGCAAAATTGAGAGGAAGGTACAGAGAATTCCCATCTCTCATGTCCCCACATATGCATAGCCTTCCCATCATCAATATCCCTCTACAAAGTGGTACATTTGTTATAATTGATGAACACACACTGACACATCATTATTATCCAAAGTCCATGGTTTACATTACAGTTCACTCTTGTTGTTGTATATTCTATGGGTATGGACAAATGTGTAATGACATATATCCGCCATTGTAGTATCAGATAAAGTAGCTTCACTGACCTAAAAATTCTCTATGCTCCATCCATCCATTCGTCCCTCCCTCCCACCTAAACCCTGGCAAACACTGATCTTTTTACTGTCTCAATAGTTTTCCTTTTCCAGAATGTCATATGGTTGGAATTGTACAATATGTAGTCTGAAGATTGACTTTTTTTACATAGTAATATTCATTTAAGTTTTCTCCATGGCTTTCTTTTTAGTGCTGAATACTATTCCAGTGTTTGAATGTTCCACAGTTTATTTATCTATTCACTTACTGAAGGACATCTTGGTTCCTTCCAAGTTTCAGCAATTATGCTATCAACATCCAGGTCCAGGTTTTTGTGTGCACTTAACACACAAAACTCCTTTGGGTATGTATCAAGGAGCTCAGTTGCTGGATTGTGTGGTATGGGTATGTTTAGTTTTGTTAGAAACTGCTAAACTGCCTTCCAAAGTGGCTATACCATTTTGTAGTCCCAAAAGCAATGATGAGAGTTCTTGTTGCTCCACATCGTTGCCAGCATTTTATATCAGTGTTGTGGATTTTGCCATTTTAATAGTTGTGTAGTGTAGTTGTGTAGTGTTTTAATTTGCATTTCTCTGATGACATATGATGCAGAGCATCTTTTCATATACTTCTTTGAATGTGTATGTCTTCTTTGGTGAGATGTCTGATGAGGTCTTTGGCCTAATTTTTAAATTGGGTTGTTTGTTTTCTTATTGTTGAGTTTTAAGAGTTCTTTATGTATTTTGGACCACAGTCCTTTATCTGATATACTTTTTGCAATGTGTATGGCTTGTCTTTTCATTCTCTTGACAGTGTTTTTTGCAGAGCAGACATTTTTAATTTTAAAGAAGTGCAGCTTACCAATTTTTTCTTTCTTGGATCATTCCTTTGATCTTGCAACTAAAAAGTCACCACCAAACCCAAGGTCATCTAGGTTTCTTCCTATGTTATTTTCTAGGAGTTTTATAGTTTTCTGTTTTATATTTAGGTCTGTGATCCATTTTGAGTTAATTTTGGGAAGGGTATAAGGTCAGTGTCTAAATTCATTTTTTTGCATGTGGATGTGCAGTTGTTCCAGCACCATTTGTTGAAAAGACTGTCTTTTCTCCAATGTATTGCTTTTGTTCCTTTGCCAAAAATCAGTTGGCTATATTTATTTTATTATTATTTTATTATTTTTAAAGATTTTATTTATTTGTTCGACAGAGAGAAAGAGAGCACAAGCAAGGGGAGTGGCAGGCAGAGGAAGATGCAGGCTCCCCACTAAGCAGGGAGCCCAGTGTGGGGCTTGATCCAGGACCCTGGGATCATGACCTGCACTTAAGGCAGATGCTTAACCAACTGAGCCACTCAGGAGCCCCTTATTTACTCTTATTGTTTTCAGTTGACTATAGTTCTGGGCTCTTGAATTCTGTGAGATTGATGTATTCTGTGCGATTGATGTATTTGTCTATAGTTTTGTAAATACCACACTGTTTTGATTACTGTAGCTTTATAGTAAGTCTTGAAGTCAATTAGTGTCAGTCCTCTGACTGTGTCCTCTCTCTCTCTCTCTCTCTCTCTCTCTCTTTTTTAGAGAGAGAGGGTGAGTGAGTGAGCAGGGGTGAGTGGGTGGGAGGAGCAGAAAGGGAGAGAGAGGGGCGCCTGGGTGGTGCAGTCGTTAGGCGTCTGCCTTCGGCTCAGGCGTTCTGGGATTGAATCCCACATCAGGCTCCTCCACTGGGAGGCTGCTTCTTCCTCTCCCACTCCCCTGCTGTGTTCCCTCTCTCGCTGGCTGTCTCTGTGTCACATAAATAAATTAAAAAATCTTAAAAAAAAAAAGAAGAAAGAAAGGGAGAGGGAGAATCTTAAGCAGACTTCATACCTAGCATGGACCTGGTGCAGGGCTCAATCTCACCACCCTGAGATCATGACCTGAGCCAAAATCAAGAGTCAGATGCTCAACTGACTGAGCCACCCAGGTATCCCTGTGTCCTTCTCTTTTAATATTGAGTTGGCTATTCTGGGTCTTTTCCCTCTCCATATCAGCTTCAGAATTAGTTTGTCAATATCCACAAAAAATAATTTCCTAGGGTTTTGATTGGGATTGATTGATCTGTAGATCAGGTTGGAAAGAACTGGCATCTTGACAACAATGAGTTTTCCTACTTATGAACATGGACAGTCTCTCCATTTATTTAGTTCTTTGATTTCTTTCATCAGAGCTTTGTAGTTTTCCTCATGTATATAATTTTGTATGTTGCAAATTGACCTTAGAAATTATTATAAGTAGTTCAACCAGTTTATTCTATTTACACAGTAGATCCTGGTTCATATAAGCTCTGGGAACCAGGATCCAGACAGCCATAGCAAGGAATTCTTGGCTTTTCTTGTTTGAAAGAGCACTCCTTCCTGGACTTTCATGTTTTAATGGAGAAAGTAATAACACACTTGCTAGATTCTACGTTACTCTGCATTGACGTAGTATAACATGGTGGTATTATATGGATCTGTGTGTGACCTTGAGCAAGTTAGTTTACCTCTTTGTGCCTCAGTTTTCTCATATATAAAATATAATACCCTCCTTCACAAGGTTGCTATAAAAATTAAGGAAATACATGCAGGTGTTTATAGCATAGCACCTAGCATATTCTCAATAAATGATAGCTAGTAGTAGTTTGCTGTTTTTGAGTTCTCTTTCTCCAGAATTTTAAACTATGTCGGAAAAAACAAACAGCTATCAATTTTACCAAGTTCCGCACTTAATTCAATCTGATATAAATGTAGTTGTATTCATGGTGAACTTGAAGTAGTAATGTAAAAGGGTTTTGTTTGGTTGGTTTTGGTTTTTAAATTAATTAAAGGAGTTCAAAGGAGCAACAGAATGAAACATACTTAAGTGGTGAAACAATATTCCCTTCCACCTACTCTCTACTGTTCTGCAATCATCAGCATTCATTACCTTGAGCAAAGTATGATACAAGTGAAAAGTTTTTGAATTACAAGAACCTGAACTTTTGAGTTTCAAAAACCCAAGGCCTAAAAGATTCAAGGAATAGAGTTCATACCATCAACAGTAGATTTGGAAGAATAGATGAAGAGCGAGTCTGCTTACTCCACTCTGGACTAATAAAACGTTTATGGGCCCAGCAGGATGTGGGCACAAAGAAAGTATTCATGAGTATACACGTGAAGTGTGTAGGCAATAGGCCTGAGAGAGAGCCCTCCTTACTGAAGAAGCCAGAAGACCCAAAAAGGCCCTACTGCCAGGACCAGGCAGGCATTACAATACCTAGCAGGGCCGAGGTAGGAATGAACACATGGCAGCTTGAATAGGTGCCACCCAGAGGCCTCACCATCATGTCCACCTCTGGAACTTAGGTGCAGCCTAGGAAAAGTCAGGAAGAGGGCATTCTTCATTCACTGAGATTAAGTTGCTATTGGGTGGAATGGAGGCTCAAAATAGGAATTAAGTCTAGTGATATAAAAATAAAGTTTATTTTTTTCACTCCTGAGTTAAGGTCTTAAATGTATAAAGATCTAAATAGGTTCTCAGTGTCTTACTGTAATGTTTTGAAGTGTAATATCCTTCTTGTATCTGAAAAACTGTAGGCTGCCTTCCAAACATCATGATGCCTAGAAAAAAGGTGTCATTGTCCATGATGCTAATTACACATTACATAGAGTGTAAATGCTTTAACCATACCAGGGTAGAATTAAAATACATACTTTATTTGGAAGGGCTCCTAAATTTGTAAGAAAACTACATTTTAGAATACTTGGTAGTTAAAATGATTTCCATGTATAGATGCTAAGTGGTCTAGACTTGCTTTATGAAGATGGGCTCCCTCAAACACCACCATCTTAGATAATTCAGCATTCAATGCAACAGCAAAAACATAGCACGTTAAATCTGGCTGGAATGGAGATAGAGACTGACATGTTAGATTTAGTACAACTGTAGAATTAATACTCAAAACCCCCATGCTGCACAGTTTTCCCATATGCTACATAAAAATGCTATATAGTTTCTCACTCACAAGCTGCTATATATACTAGGGTGCTAGCTGATTTTATGCCTTCAACTCGCTTAATGTTTTCATTTATATACAATAGAGTTTTACATCACATCGGTCAAACAACCTATTGCAAAATAATTTATGGCAAAATCATAATAAATTTATACAAAGTATTGATTTAGCATTAATTTTCAAACTGTGAAAGTCAATGAATTATAAATCTTGTAAATAAGTCAGCAAAGCAAAAGACATAAATGACAAAAAAATTGTCATTGTGTTGTGTATTTGCTTTTTAGATGGCTACGTGGAGAAAATATATGGGAGAAGATTTCATAAAATTTAAAATTAGTAACATAAAAATAACATAATACACAAAGAAATAGACTATCTCAACAAAATTGTGAAGAAAAATCACCCAAGAATCTGGTTCATAGTCTTGACATACTGGCATCACAGTTCAGTTGAATGATACTCTGCAAAGGAAAGCATCTTCACACCCTTGTTCTTCCAAAAAATTTTGGAGCTAGATCGATAACACAATCTATTTAATTCTCAGAATATCATGTTTCTGTTTGTGTGCATATGTTTGAATATCTTTACTATTTAAAAGACCACATTGAAGACATTACCTTGGCAATATAATAGTCCAAACCCCCAGTGGATGTATGAATCTCCTCTACTATGTGCTTTATAAGCAATCACCCAGCCTAGGTTTGATCACCTGCAGTGATGAGAGCTCACTGTCTCTGATACCTAATGGTCTATTTGTTTTAGCGTTGATTGGTTACTTAGAGATTACAGCAATGACAGTTGTTTCCATTTTGGTCAAAGAAAACCTTTTTTCTAAAACCATATTACTAGATCCTTTGCAGCCCAATCTCAGTGGTGTCAAGTGGGCACAACAGAGATCAGATAAGAGTCATTATGTTAATGAAGATACCATTATCATTGCTTGGAAAAGAAGTTAAATCCTTCATTTTGGCACATTTTATTGATAGTTGCTGTTTTCATTAGGTACTATTGTTTAGTGAAAAAAAGTCAGGGTTTTCATTTAGAAAATTATGTTGTGAGAATGTACATTCCTGTCAAGAGTCCTGAGATCCACTGTGATTGGACTAGTTAGGTTTAGTTCATGTGCCCACCATTGGCCAGGGGAATGGGATGCATCGGGCCTGCTCATGTGCTTTAACTCTAAGCCCAGGGGTAGTATCTTATCACATCGTGTTGACTGTGACAGGGTAAGCATTGAATCACAAAGGAAAATTAGGGTTGTGACCAGGTCTACTGTGAATATTGTGCAGGTTATGCGCTGCACGACTCCAAGGGTCACCATTCACACAGTCTGCAATGTGTGCTCCCCCTCGGAATTTTTCAGTGTACAACCTATGCAGCCGTATGTAGTAACCCCTAAGCTGTAACTTGGAAACGAAATAATAAATGCTGGAGAAGCAAATTACAAATATCCTCTATTCTGATTAACTAATTTTACTTATCTGTTCCCTAAAAGCTTAAGAGAGTACTTATGATTCCATATTTTTTTTTCCACTTACGATCCCAGTTTTAACTGTTTCCCTGGTCTATTTATATATCTTGTCTCTGATACAGTAGTTTTTAAAAATCTTATTATTTATTTTTTTAATTCAAGTTAGTTAACATGTAGCGTAGTATTGGTTTCAGGAGTCAATTTTAGTGATCATCATTTACATATAATACCCAGTGCTCATCCCAACAAGTGCCCTCCTTAATGCCCATCACCCATTTAGCCCATCCCCCCACCCACCACCCCTCCAGCAACCCTCAGTTTGTTCTCTACATTTAAGAGCCTCTTGTAGTTTGCCTCCCTTTCTGTTTTGATCTTATTTTATTTTTCCTTCCCTTCCCCTATGTTCATGTGTTTTGTTTCTTAAATTCCACATGTGAGTGAAATCATATATTTGTCTCTCTCTGACTAACTTATTTCTTGCAAATGAAAAGATTTCATTCTTTTTGATCGGTGATAATATTCCATTGTTTACCCATTCATCAGTCGAGGGACATTTGGTCTCTTTCCATAATTTGGCTGTTGTTGATAATGATGCTGTAAACATCTGGGTGCATGTGCCCCTTTGAATAACTATTTTTGTATCCTTTGGGTAAATACCTAGTAGTGCAATTGCTGGGTCGTAGGGTAGTTCTATTTTAACTTTCTGAGGAACCTCCATACTGAAACAGTAGTTTTCAATTTTTTTTTTTTCCTGCTACAATATGCACAAAGAATGACTTTCATGGGGTGCCTGGGTGGCTCAGATGGTTGAGCGTCTGCCTTCGGCTCAGGTCATGATCCCAGTGGCCTGGGATCAAGCCCCACATCGGGTTCCCTGCTCAGTGGGGAGCCTGCTTCTTCCTCTACCTCTGCCATTCCCTCTGCTTGTGCTCTCTGGCTATCTCTCTGTCAAATAAACAAATAAAGTCTTAAAAAAAAAAAAGAATGACATTCATATAAGTTTACACCAAGGTTACATACAATTCTGAGTGTGTTCCCAAACTCTACCCTTTTGTCTTTCATCCAAGAAAACATAGCTGCGATCTCTTGAGCACCATAGGAGAAGAGAGCCATGGGCCTGGAGGGGCATGTGGTGTTCCTGAAGTGAGTCCTGCCTTTCCCCATAGCTAGTCAATAATATGGGAGATCCTTAGAGGATCTCTTGTAAACTGTGTTTTGAGGAAGGTGCCTATAAGAAGGGGTGCCTGGCATTTTGGAATCACAGATGTCCACACATCTGTTTAGGCGGCACCCCTGATCTATCACCTGTGCCTGTCTGAGCAAGGGAAGAGTAAATATGAGAGAAATGGAGAGACAAAGACTGGACTTGGTGGAGGAGCCTATATTTCCTGTATCAGAACAAGGATGTGAGCATTTCTCAAGGGTTGGGAGCTATAGGAGACAGCTGTCTGTCCCCCAGAGCTGTTCACTGGCTGAAGGTACCCCAATAGCAAGAGACTAAAGGAGACAGGGACAGAGGTGGCAGAAGTGAAGCTGGAAGCAGACCTCTCAAGACTGAGAACTGAGTTGTGGTGAGGCCCCATCAAACTCCACAGAAACCACCTAGGAGCCTTAGAAGAAGTGGACAATTGGACACCTGCCACACAGAAGATACTTTGGTGGTCATGGTGGTGAGCTACCCAGTTCTCCATTCAAGAAAGAACTTGCTTTTCAACTGCAGGGAGTGCAATTAGCTGAGAGCGTCCAGCTGCAATATCTTTGGGATAAGACTCAGAATTTGAGTTGTGGCCTATGCTTTTTCTAGGTAGCCCCTAGTTAGTGACAAAGCACAGCAGACGTTTAAAGCCTGGCAACTTCTGCCTGGTACAAGACTCCTCTACTTTGCAGTCTTTGTTCCAGAGCTCCTTATTGGTTGACTGAGACTTTGTCAGACCTGCATCCCAGTCTGAGGTTTTCTGTTCTGATTCTGTTTCCCCCACCCTATCCTTTATCTTTTGTAGGCGTTACTCCTTAGTAAGCATCTTATGCTCCTAAATCGGTTGCAGCCTCTACTTCTTGGACCACTTGTACTAACGCAGTATCCTTGACCAGTTAGCATTTACCAGAGAAATAATGAGAAGCTACTTTCATACCCAGTTAGAGAAAGAGATGTTGGCCTTTTTCACCCTTCCTGCCACCACCAGCAGCTAGGGAGTAGGACCAAAAAGATGAGGAGAGAGAAGTAAAGCAGATGATGCCTCCTTCCCACTCCACGGCCTTTTAGCTTTGAGTCAAGCCTGCCCTGGGAAGGAAGGGGGTATGTGGAAGAAACTAAGTTAAAATTAAGGTTGCCAGATTTGCAAATAAAAATACAGGACATCCAATTAAATTTGAATTTCAGATAAACATTGAATAAATTTTAGTATAAGTATGTCCCAAATATTGCATGTTTCTAACTACAACCCTTAAGTTTGAAGTTTTGTTTTGTTTTGTTTTTTAAAGATTTTATTTATTTATTTGACACAGAGAGAGAGATAGCCAGCGAGAGAGGGAACACAAGCAGGGGGAGTGGGAGAGGAAGAAGCAGGCTTCTCAGCGGAGCAGGGAGCCCGATGCGGGGCTCGATCCCAGGACTGTGGGATCACACCCTGAGCTGAAGGCAGATGGTTAACAACTGAGCCACCCAGGCGCCCCTAAGTTTGAAGTTTTTACCAAACCTAGTTGTTTGTTTGTTTGTTTGTTTGTTTGTTTTAAGGGCTAGACTTTTAATACTCAAAAGGGATCAGAAAGTTACAGAATTTGCCCAAGTTGTTAAAGGGAAGAAAGAGATTCAACATAGCACAGCTGGACCCATGAGAGAAAAAAAGTTTCAGATTTCTACCCCCTGAGATGAAACTCTTCAATAAACTGGTTATATACATTAGCATATAGAGTAAATCTTTCAAACACTTCTATAGTTTCATTGTGATCAGTAACAATTACTAGATGCTAGAATGCAACAACAGGTTGGTGGCTTCTAGTGAACCCTGCTCTCATCATTTATATGAGTTGAAGGGTGTAAAAAAAACTTCTTATACTCTCAAAAGCTCTTAGAGCTTTCCAAAAGAAGGTGAAAGAAAAGAGTTTGTCCTTTTGCCCTGCATTTGCTTCAAATTTTTGAACCTTTAACTTCAAGTAGCAAGTTCATCCCATTGGGCTCTAGCCATCATTGTGTGCTGCAGAAGAGGTAGCTACTGCACCCTCTTCTCTCACCTCTCTGTCAAGGTCAGCAGCTAGATAGAACCCAGAGTGGAGAGGGTGGAACTTAAAATTGCTTATGAAATGTATTTGTTCTGAGGAGGAGCGGAGGGGCAAGTTCTGGAAGAAAAAACAAGAGACAATTTCCAGAGGGCAAGAGAACAAAATATAGTGAAGAAATATAGCTCAGACACACATATTGTGCTATGTATGTATTGGGGTGGGGGCAGGCAATTACAGGTTTATGCTTGTGAATGAATGAATTAATTGAACAAGCAGATATATCTTGGTTCTTGAATTTTAATCACACCTTTAAGGAGTATTTCCATAACATTTATGTAAAAATATATCTGACTGTGGAAGAAATATACCACAATGCTATTTCACACTTGAAAGATTTTGAATGATTTTTGGTATATTCTCTTTCTGTGAACTGTGTATATATCATTTTTATGATTCTTAAACAGACCCATTTGTGCTAGCATTTTAATACCATAAATAAATGCCCATAAAACAATTTTTTACTTCTTTTGACTCTCTATTTTTATTGTTTATAGCAATGTAATGATTAAGAATATTTTTTCATCTGAAATTGACTTGTAAATGATTATCTACTTACGTGCATCAAATAATCATATAAATGGGATAAATAATGGGGGAATTCTGATTTTACCCCATACACTCCCATAGCCTTATTGGAAAGGGTAGTTTTTTAAATTAAGAATTTCATATGTGGGTGTAAAAGACCAACCTAGATAATTTATATGTGTTCCTATATTAATACAATGTAGTATACTTTAAGTGAAGGAAGCACTGGATTGATAAGAACCATCAAATTTATAATTGTCTTAATATCAGGCATTTCATAGAGAAATATTCTATAAAGGTCACATAGAACCTGGATTCCATAAAATTCAGGTAATATATTGATCTCACATCTGTAAATCAGCAATTTGATCTTTACATGGATGCATTCTACCCCATGCTTCATAATAAATTTAAATTTAAAATTATGCAGGTTTTATATTTTTTTCAATAGAACGATAAAATACCAGCACAGAAATCATCAACTGAGCCTCATGCCTCTAGGCAGAACCATAATTAAGTCATCTTGGACAGGTAATTGTCCATTTCAGTGAGAGTCTATAACATGCTCAGTATTCCATTCTTACAAAGATCTTTCAACAGAAGTTTCTTTATTATGTTGAATTCAAGTATTTGCTTTTCAGTTTAATCCCACTTCATCTGACTTTATATTACATATAGGAATTCATCCCATTGTAGAATTTTATGCAGTAAGTGTCCTTATTCCATCATTTCATTTTACCCAGTGTCACTCTGATGAGAAAATATTGATTCATTTCATATTTATCATTAGTGTTATTTGCATATATTAACTACATTTTCTTCTCTCTTATCAAAGTGTAATGATTTGCTATTACATTGCCAATTTAATTAATATCTGTGTATGGTGCTTTCTTTTCTCATATGGTTTGCTTTGACAAAGTAAAAAAATGGCCCTCATGTATTTATCTGTAATTTACAAGTATACTAGAATGTAGTAATTTGAGTTCATACAGATGGCTTGCCTTGAGTAAAATTATTGAAGAATGCTGAAATGTATGTAGATGAGAGAATATGATCATCTACTATCAGATCCATGATTTCTAGCAACCTGTAATTTCCATAGTGTTTAAACGTGAATTTTTTAAAGATTTTTTTTTTTTAAGATTTTATTTATTTATTAGAGAGAGAACACAAGCTGGGAGGAGAGGCAGAGGGAGAGGGAGAAGCCAGGACCCTGGGATCATGACCTGAGCCGAAGGCAGATGCTTAACCGACTGAGCCACCCAGGCACCGTAATTTTACTAGCGTTTAATTGTTGTCAGTACCTGGTACAGTATTTAGGCCTGGTACAGTATTTAAGCAGAAATTAATATAAATAATAATTTAATCACGATGATGCATCTCCTATTGATAAAATACCCCTTAAAAAGATGACAGTGCTCATCTCTGATTTGTTTGGACAGCGTGGTGCCCTGCATTCTCCTTCCCTGTCACACTGAACCACTTGTAGCTCCAGATAACCTAAATACAACATGTAAGCGAGAATGGGTTTTCATCAAAGCAGGCCTATATGAGAGATGAGGAAGTAGTCAAGGTACCAGGCTCAGGTTATGTACAGTGGGGAATGTCTGCAGATGAAACTAAAAGTGCCACTTGTTAAAGGGCCTTGTATACCACCCAGGAGAGTTGGGATTTTGTTCTTAAGAAGAATTAATTGAAGTATTAGGCAGGGACCTTGCAGAAATATTATGCAGATTTAGATTTAGAAAGGGCATTCCACAGGAGTACAGTGGAATTGGATGTATACAGATAGAAAAATGGCAAAGGCTTGATCTAAGGCAGTGATGTGGGAATGAAGGGAAGGGATGGAATTGAGAATTACAGAAGAGGTAGAATAAAGAGGATTGGGTGGTTGATTAAATATGGAAGAAGAAAAAAAGATGAGGATGACTCCCATATTTCTGATTTACACTTTGGATTTCATGGTGGTGCTAGAACGTGCTACATTTACTGCCTCCTTGAGTCATTCCATTCAGCGTTTCCTTATCAAACCAAACATGATTCTTGATTGGAAATAATAAAAACCATCTCTGAATATCTTAGGTAAAAAGGTAATTATGGAAGATCTGTGCAAAAGTTCTAGTTGTTAATTTCTGTTCTTTCCGTTTTACTCAGTATTGCCTACCAGAATAAAGACCACATTTCCCAATCTCCCTTGCATTTATTTATTTTTTTAAAAAGATTTTATTTATTTATTTGAGAGAGAGAGATGGTGAGAGAGAGAACATGAGCAGTGGGGAGAGGGAGAAGCAGGCTCCCCACTGATCAGGGAGCCTGACGTGGGGCTTGATCCCAGGACCCTGAGATCATGACCTGAGCTGAAGGCAGATGCTTAACTGACTGAGCCACCCAGGCACCCCTCCCTTGCATTTAGATCTGGCCATGTGATTAACTTCTCACCAATGGAATATAAGCAGAAGTAGCACGTGCAGCCTCCTGCACTTACCCTTAAAGGGTAGAGGCGTATGGCTCTTCCATTTTTCCCATCATATATGTAATGGGTGGAGCTCCATTTTGGACCATAAGGAAGAACTCCATACCTTTAGATAGTAAAGCATACAGTTAGAAGCATTCTGGGTTCCAGATGACTGCATAGCCGCTGCAGCATCCTAAAACGCCTATGTCCAAACCTTAATGTGGAAGAGAAATGAACTTGAACTTTGTTTAAGTGCTCGTTATTTTTGGTTTCTGTTACATGCAACTGAATCCTTTTCTCAATAATACAGGTAGGCAACAAACAAACACAAAACAGAGACAGAATAAACTGGTGGTTGCCAGAAGAGTGGGGGGTGGGAGAAATGGGTGAAATAGGTGAAGGGGATTAAGAGGTACAAACTTTCAGTTATAAAATAAATAAGTCATAGGCAAAGGAGGCAAGAATATGCAATGAGAAAAAGTCTCTTCCAACAAATGGTGCTGAAACAACTGTACAGCTACATGCAAAAGAATGAAACTGGACCACTTTCTTGCACCATACACAAAAATAAACTCAAAATGGATTAAAGACCTAAATGTGAGACCTGACACCATTAAAATCCTAGAATAAAGCACAGGCAGTAATTTCTCAGATATCGGCCATAGCAACATTTTTTTAGATATGTCTCCTGAGGCAAGGGAAATAAAAGCAAAAATAAACTATTGGGGCTACATCAAAATAAAAAGCTTCTGCACAGCAAAGGAAACAATCAATAAAATAAAAAGACAACCTACTGGATGGGAGAAGATATTTGCAAATGACCTATCTGATAAAAGGGTAGAATCTAAAATATATAAAGAACTTCTACAGGTCAACACCCAAAATACAATAATCCAATTAAAAATGATGAACCGACATTTCTCCAAAAAAGACATACAGAGGGGCTCCTGGGTGGCTCAGCTGTTAAGCATCCGCCTTCGGCTCAGGTCATGATCCTATGGTCCTGGGATCGAGCCCTGCATTGGGCTCCCATGCTTCACAGGAAGCCTGCTTTTCCCTCTCACACTCCCCTTGCTTGTGTTCCCTCTCTCGCTGTCTCTCTCTGTCAAATAAATAAATAAAAGCTTTAAAAAAAAAAAGACATACAGATGGCCAAAAGACACATGAAAAGACAGTCAACATCACTCATCATCAGGGAAACGCAAATCAAAACCATAATGAGATACCACCTCATACCTGTCAGAATAGGTAAACTCAAAAGTACAAGAAACAAGTGTTGGTGAGGATGTGGAGAAAAAGGAACCCTCATGCACTATTGGTGAGACCGCAAATTAGTTCAGCTACAATGGAAGACAGTGTGGCGGTTCCTCAAAAATTAAAAATAGAATTACCATATGATCCAGTAATTCCACTACCGGATATTTACCCAAGGAATAAGAAAACATTAATTCTAAAAGATCTATGCATCTCTATGTTTACTGCAGCATTATTTACAATAGCCAAATTATGGAAGTAGCCCAAATGTCTGTTGATAGATGAATGGATAAAGAAGAGGTGGTATATATATATATATATATAATGGAATATTACTTAGCCATAAAAGAGAATGAAATCTTGCCATTTGCAACAACATGGATGGATCTAGAGGGTATGATGCTAAGTGAAATAAGTCAGATAAAGACAAATACCATATGATTCACTCATATGTGGAATTGAAGAAACAAAGCAAACAAAGAAAAAAAGAGATAGACCAAAAAACAGACTCTTAACTATAGAGAATAACGAACTGATGGTTACCAGAGGGGAGGTGGGTGAGGGATGGGTGAAATAGGTGAAGGGGATTAAGAGTACACTTACTGTGATGAGCACTGAATAATGTATACAATTGTTGAATTATTATATTGTACACCTGAAACTAACATAACACTGTATGTTAGTTATCCTGGAATTAAAATAGTCAGTCATGAGGATAAAAAGTACAACCTGGGGAATATAGTCAATAATATTGTAATAACGTTGTATGATGACAAGTAGTAACTATATTTGTGGTGAGCATAGCTTAATATATAGAAATATCTGATCACTATGTTGTATACCTGAAACTAATATAACATTGTATGTCATCTATACTTTAATAAAATAATAAAGGTAGGCATTGAGGCAGCCTGATTCCCAGATGCCCCTCGTCTTTGGTTCAGTCACTCCAAATGCAAAATTCTGGCAGGGAGCATTTTGTTGCTTGAGTTAGGCCATGTGTCTGCTCCCAAGTGGCACCAAAGGGCAGCTGGAGGAAAGATCTGGTCCTCTGTTTCCATAGAGAGCCTCAGCAGTGGGAGATATGTGCCAGGGATAGTCCACACATTAACAAAACACACAACAAGGAATTTCATCCAAAGGAAGATTGAGCTACTGATAGAAAGTGTGGAGGCAAGGATGCTGGACAGCCATAAAAAACAGCAAATATGCACTACCGAATCAAGGCAAATTAAGAGAGGCTATTTTTCCATTTAACTTAAATCTTTCCTATTTTGGTGGATCCATCTTGTCATAAAACATTTCAGTTTTCTTTCACAATACCTTTACTTTAAGTGGCACACATTTATCATTTCTTCTTCTAAATTCTGTTGCAAGCAGATTCATGGGCAGCTTATAGTACTCATATGCTCTTTCCTACTTTTTGGCAATAGCATCATGAAAAATAATGGCAACATTGCATAAAAGCTACAATTAAATTTCTGTCTTTAGATCTTCAAAATACTTCTTAAGAATAGTAGGAGCATTTTGTATGTGTATAAAAAAATAACTCTTAGCAACTGAAAAGCTATTAGCATTCTTTCAAAAGCCAGTATCTGTCTTGGCAATCTTGTATTTTTTCCAGCTTAACTGAGATGTAATTAACCTATAACATGTGTAAGTTTAAAGTGTTCAACCTGTTAATTTGACATACTTACATATTACAAAATGATTACCACAGTAGGATAGTTAACTCTTCCATCACCTCACATAATTACCATTTCTTTTTTGTGATTAGAATGTTGAAGATCTACTCTCAGCAACTTTCAAGTATATACTGCAGTATTTTTAACTATCATCACCATGCTGCACATTAGATCCCCAGGACATTTTATAACTGAAAATTTGTGCTTTTTATCTACATCTTCCTATTTCTTTCCCCCCACCCCCCAAGCCTCTGGCAACCACTATTCTGGGTAGGACTTCCAATAGCCACCCTTATGCTGTTTCTGATCTTGAAGGAAAAGCTTTCAGTGATTCGCTGCTGAGTATGATGTTAGCTGTAAGCTTATCTTATATGGCCGTTATCATGTTGAGGTACATTCCTTTTATACCCAATTTATTGAGAAATTTTACCATGAAAGGATATTGGATTTTGCCAAATGCTTTTTGTGAAGCTATGGTTATGATCATGTGGTTTTTCCTTCATTCTGCTAATTAAATCATACTTATTGATTTGCCTATGTTGAACCATCCTTACAACTCTGGGATAAATCCTCTCAATCATGGTGTATAATCCTTTTAATATTCCATTGAATTCTCATATTTGCCAATATTTTGTTGAGAATTTTTGCATCTATATTCATTAGGGACATTTGTCTATAATTTCCTTTTTTGTGTGTGGTGTCCTTATCTGACTTTGGTAGAAGGGTGGTGCTGGTCTTGTAAAATGAATTTGGGAGTCTTTCCACCTCTTCAATTTTTGGAAGAGTTTGAGAAGTATTGGCTCTAATTTTTCTTTAATGTTTGGTAGAATTTATCAGGGAGACCATCTGGTCCTGGGCTTTTCTTATTGGGAGATTTTTGATTACTGCTTCAGTCATCTTACTCATTATGAGTCTGTTCAGATTTTTTAGTTCTTTTTTTTTTTTAAGATTTATTTATTTATTTATTTATTTATTTATTCGACAGAGAGAGAGACAGCCAGCGAGAGAGGGAACACAAGCAGGGGGAGTGGGAGAGGAAGAAGCAGGCTCATAGCAGAGGAGCCTGATGTGGGGCTCGATCCCAGAACGCCGGGATCACGCCCTGAGCCAAAGGCAGACGCTTAACCGCTGTGCCACCCAGGCGCCCCAGATTTTTTAGTTCTTTATGATCAGTCTCGGTAGGTTTTACGTTTTGAGGAATTTGCCCGTTTCTTTTGGTTATCCAGTTTGTTGATGTTCATGGTAGTCTCTTATCCACTGTCTTTCTGTGGTAGTAGTTGTTATATCTCCTCTTACATTTCTGATTCTATTTATTTATTTTTAAAATTTTTAAAAAAATTTTATTTATTTATTTGACAGAGAGAGACGGCCAGTGAGAGAGGGAACACAAGCAGGGGGAGTGGGAGAGGAAGAAGCAGGCTCCTAGCGGAGGAGCCTGATGTGGGGCTCGATTCCAGAACGCCAGGATCACGCCCTGAGCCAAAGGCAGACGCTTAACGACTGCGCCACCCAGGTGCCCCTCTGATTTTATTTATTTGAGTCTTCTTTTTTTAGTCTAGTAAAAGTTTTTCAATTTTAGTTATATTTTCAAAAAGTACCTCTTCAGTTTGTTGATCTTTTAAATTGTTTTTCTTGTCTCTTATTTAAATTTTTTTTGTCTCTTATTTAATTTATTTCTACTATGATGTTTGTCATTTCTTTTTTTTTCTGTTAACTTTGAGCTTGTTTTGTTTTTGTAGTTCATTAAGGTGTAAAATTAGGTTGTTTATTTGAGATCTGTTTTCTTTATTGCTACAATTTTTTCTTTTAGTACTGCTTTAGCTGCATAAGTTTTGGTATGTTTTTGTTTCCATTTTCATTTGTTTTAAGATAATTGTTACTTTTCTTTTTTTCTTTTTGATCCATTGGTTGTTCAGGAGTGTTTTGTTTAATTTCCACATATTTGTAAAATTTCCAGTTTTTCTCTTGTTATTGATTTCTAGTTTCATACCATGGTGGTCAGAAAAGACACTTATTATGATTTTAATCTTACATTGGCTAAGACTCATTTTGTGTTGTAACACATAATCGATCCTGGAGAATGTTCTTTTTTATTTTTTTTCCTGCAGAATGTTCTGTGTGCACTTGAGAAGGATGTATTCTGCTGTTGCTGGATGGAATGTTCTGTATATATATCTATTAGGTCCATTTGTCTAAGATATAGTTTAGACCCAACGTTTCCTTACTGATTTTCTGTCTGGATGATCTGTCATTGTTGAAAGAGGGGTATTGAAATCCTCTACTATTACTGTGTCATTGTCTATTTCTCCCTTCAGATCTGTTGTATTTGCTTAATATATCTAGGCGCTCCAATGTTTGGTGCATATATGTTTATGATTGTTACTTTCTTGATGAATTGACCCTTTTATCATTATATAATGACCTTTTAAAAAAAATTTTTTTAAAGATTTTATTTATTTATTTGATAGAGAGAGCCAGCGAGAGAGGGGACACAAGCAGGGGGAATGGGAGAGGAAGAAGCAGGCTCCCAGCGGAGGAGCCTGATGTGGGGCTCGATCCCAGGATCACGCCCTGAGCTGAAGGCAGATGCTTAACGACTGAGCCACCCAGGCGCCCCTTTTTTATCTCTTGTTACAGTTTTTGGCTTAAAGTCTATTTTATATGATATAAATATAGCTTTCCCTACTCTATTTTGGTTTCCACTTGAATATAATATTTTTTTCCAACTCTTTACTTTAAGCCTGTATGTGTCCTTAAAGCTGTATCACGTCCTTATAGGCATGATATAGTTGAATTATGTTGTTGTTTTTGGTGGTGGTTTTGGTCCATTCAGCCACATTATGCCTTTTGATTGGAGAATTTAATCCATTTAAATTTAGAATAATTATTGATAGGTTAGAACTTACTAGTGCCATCTTATTTTCTGACTATTTTTAGTTCCCTTGTTCCTTTTTCTCTCTTTTGCCACATTCCCTTGTGAATTGATGATTTTATGTAGTGGTTTGCTTTGATTCTCATCTCTTTACCTTTGTTAATCTACTGTAGGTTTTTGCTTTGTGGTTGCCATGAGGCTTGCATAAAATGTCTTATAGATATGTTAGTCTTTTTATGGTGATAATTTAACTTCATTAACATACACTCTACCTTTTACTTTCCTTCTTTTATGTTTTGATTATCACAATTTACCTTTTTTTATATAGTCTAACCATTAACAAATTTTTTAGCTATAGTTATTTTTAATACCTTTGTCCTTTAAATTTAACCTTTTTACTAGAGTTAAATGCTTAACATACCACCATATTATAGTATCTGAGTATTCTGAATTTCACTATAACTTACCTTTATCAGTGTGTTGTATATTTTCGTAAGTTTTCATTCCATTTCAGCTTAAGGAACTCCTTTCAGCATTTTTTATAAGACAAGTCTAGTGGTGATCTCCTTCAGCTTTTGTTTATCTGGGAAAGTCTATCTCTCCTTCATTGTGAAGGACACTTTTGCCAGATAGAGTATTATTGTTTGTCAGTTTTTTCTTTAAGCACTTTGACTATATCATCCTACTCTGTCCTGGCCTATAAGGTTTCTGCTAAGAAATCTGCTGATAGCCTTATGAGGATTCCCTTTTATATTACAGACATTTTTCTTGGTGCTGTTATGATTTTCTCTTTGTCTTTGATATATGACAGTTTTATGATAATATGTCTTAGAGAAAATCTCTTTAAGTTGAATTTTGGGAGAACCTATGAAATTCATGAATTTGGATATCCAAATCTCTCCTCAAATTTGGGAAGTTCTCAGACATTACTTACCCCTTCCTTCCTTCCTTCCTTCCTTCCTTCCTTCCTTCCTTCCTTCCTTCCTAGATCTTATTTATTTATTTGAGACAGAGCGAGTGAGAGAGAGACAGCACAAGCCAGGGGAGAGGCAGGGGAGAGGGAGAAGCAGACTGCCTGCCAAGCAGGGAGGTTGACATGGGGCTTGATCCCAGGACCATGGGATCATGACCTGAGCCAAAGGCAGTTGCTTAAACCACTGAGTCACCCAGGTGCCCTGACATTACTTCTTTGAATAAGTTTTCTGCCCCTTTTTATCTCTTTCTCCCTCTCTTCTCCTTCTGGAACTGCAATAATTTGCAAATTGTTTCTTTTGATGGTATTCCATAGATCACATAGACTTTCTCCGTTCTTTTTCCTTTGTTATCTCTGGGTAATTTCAAAATTTTTGTCTTTTAATTCAAAGGTGCTTTTTTCTGTTTGCTCTGTTCTGATGTCGGTGCTCTCTATCTCATTTTTCATTTCATTCATTGTATTTTTCAGTTCCAGAATTTTTAAATTTCTTTTATGATTTCTTTTTGTTAAAATTTTCATTTTGTTCATGTATTATTTTCCTGATTTTGTTGAATCGTCATGCTTTCTTATAGGTCATTGAGCTTCCTTAAAATAGCTATTTTGATTTCTTTATTGGGTAAATCACAGATATCCATGTAGTTGGGATCAGTTACTATAAGATTATTGTGATCTTTGGTGTTCTCATGTTTCCCTGATTCTTCATGTTCTCTAAAGTTTTCTATTGCTGTCTTCACATTTGAAGTAGAAGTCACCTCCTCCAGTTTTTACTAACTGCCCTCTCCAATTGTCCAAACTTATGTTTTCAGTCACTAAATTTTGGGGTGGATCATTACACAGCAATAGATAACAGGAACATTTGTATATGTAGAGCCTTCTTCTCTCTTTTAGTAGCTAGATAGGATGCTGTTTTTTAAAATATACTGCAATTTACTTAAACATTCTCCAGTGTTTCATTATTATAAACAATAGTGCAGTGAATATCTGTATGTATATGTTATGTATGTTACATATATAGTGAATATTTAAAGGACAAATTCCTTGAAGTAGATGTTGGTTCAAAGGATTTATGCATGCGTAAATTTCTTAGATATTTCACAATGGCTCCATAGAGTCACGTCAATTTTCATAACCTTCAGAAATGTATGAGACTGCCTATTTTCTCATATCACCAAAATAGTGTGAAATCAACTCATTTGCTTTTTTTTTTTAGCCAATCTTCTAGGTGAAAAAAAATGGTATCTCAATTATAGTTTATTTATTTATTTAAAAGATTTTAATTAATTAATTAATTTATTTGAGAGAGAGAGAGAGCATGAGTACAGGGAGGGGCAGAGGGAGAGGGAGAAAGCAGACTCTGCACTGAGCACAAAGTCTGATGCAGGGCTCAATCTCAGGACCCCGAGACCATGACCTGAGCTGAAATCAAGAGTCAGATGCTGGGGCACCTGGGTGGCTCTGTCTTCAGCTCAGGTTATGATTCCATGGTCCTGGGATTGAGTCCCACATTGGGCTCCCTGCTCAGTGAGGAGCCTGCTTCTCCCTCAACCCTTCCTCCTGCTTGTGCATGCTCTCTCTCTCTCATATAAACAAATAAAATCTTTAAAAAAAAGGTCAGATGCTTAACTGACTAAGCCACCCAGGTGCCCCTCAATTATAGTTTAATTGGGCATTTCTTTTATTATGAAAGAATTTGAGCATCTTTTCAAATTTTTGAATCATTTATAATTCCTTTTCAATGAATTGTCTTATCATTTTTTTTTTTTCTGCTAGATTGCTGGTCTTTATATTCATTTGTTAGGGCTCTTCAAAGAAATGATGTCTTTGTGATGTGTTGTAAATTATTCTGTTTTTCATTTTTTCCTTTGCTTATAATTGTTTTTAGTTATGCAGATTTAAAAAAAATCATTGGAAGGACATTTACTAGATCTACCCTCATAATAAAATTTTCAGTGCACAATACAGTATTTTTATATATAGACACAATCTTTACAATTTTTATAAAATTTTTAATATAGTTGAATTTATCAATTTTATTTTTGGTATCTTGTGGATTTTGTATCATGCTTAGGCTTTCCCTATTTCAATAAGACTTAAAATTTTTTCTAGTACTTTTTAAAAATGTATCTTTTACATGTCTGGAATTTATTTTGTGGTATGGAGTGATGTAGGAATCAAACTTAATTTTTCCATATGACGAACCATTTTCTCTAATATCATGTACTGAGTATAAATATTCTTTTGCAAAGCATCATTAATAACCACATTTATCCTAGAAAAAGAACTTGCATGCCCACATACTATCATAATACTGTATACATTGTAGCAGAAATAGTGCACAGTATTTTACATGACTTATCTCATTTAATCTTCAAAGAATCCCTAACCCTCTGACGTATTCTCATTTTGCGGCTGTGGACCCTGATTTTGAGAAGGGTTTAAGTAATTTTCTTAAACAAATAAGGCCTAGGATGTGGCAGAGTCAGGATTCAAAACCAGTTCTGTCATGCTCCAAATTCTGCTCTTACCGACAATACTATATATCAGTGGGGATGCCTGGCTTTAAACCACTATGCCATTCAGCTTATCTCTTCATAAGAGGCACTCAACAAATATTTGATTTAACAGATTAGTAAAAGTCCTCTTTTAACTAAAAAAATTGTGAGGCCATTTTATGGCCCCAGAGAACATCTGCTTCAGAGAAAAGGCTTGTTGGGAAGTAAGTTGCTTTGTGTTGCAAGCCTGCTGATGCTAGTGGAAGCGTGTTTGTGGGTCACCTGTCATCACTCCCTGGTCCAGTCAAGGTAGCTGAGAAACTGGTTTGGTTACTGAAATATCTCAGGATGTTTAGTTCAGATCCATTCTGATCAGCTATAGATCAGAGGTTCCAACAACCTCCTCCTTGGGTTTGATTAATTTGCTAAAGCAGCTCACAGAACTCAGAAACATCTTATTTACAAATTACCAGTTCAGGAACAGTAAAATGGAAGAGATGCATAGGGCAAGGTATGGGGAAATGGGCATGGAGCTTCCATGCTCTCTGAGTACACCACTCTCCCTGAATCTCCAAGTGTTCACCAACCCAGAAACTTTCTGAACCCATGTTTTTGTTTTTTTTTATGGAGGCCTCATTATATCAGCATGATTGATTAAATCATTGTCCATTGGTGATTGAACTCAATCTCCAACTCCTCTCTTCCTCTGGGAGGCCAGGGAGGGGGAAATGAAAGTTCCAGCCTTCAGTCACGAGGTTAGTTCCCCTGGCAGCCCATCCCCGTTCTTAGGTGCTTTGCAAAAGTCACCCCATTAATATGAACTCAGGTGTTGTTGAAAGGGGTTTATTAGAATATCCAAACACCCTTGTCTCTCATATCACTTAGGAAATTCCAAAGGTTTTAGGAGACCTGTGTCAGGGATGGGGATGAAAATAAAATATGCATTTCTTGGGGCGCCTGAGTGGCGCAGTCGTTAAGCGTCTGCCTTTGGCTCAGGGCGTGATCCCGGCGTTCTGGGATCGAGCCCCACATCAGGCTCTTCTGCTGGGAGCCTGCTTCTTCCTCTCCCACTCCCCCTGCTTGTGTTCCCTCTCTCGCTGGCTGTCTCTGTCAAATAAATAAATAAAATCTTTAAAAAAAATATGCATTTCTTATTATAAATCTCACTATCACATAATAGTATTAAAGAGTTTCATTCCTGGATAACTGAACAAATTATAGCCTTAGGTTTGCACATTTTTACTATCACTTTTAGTGCTGAATTTAGTGTCAAAATTCTGAATTCTGAGAAGATAGTGGCAAGTGATGGCAATAATAAAGTCACTAATGTCAGTATATTTTTCTTAAATCCTGTGTTCTGGTTATAATTTGTTAAGTTTATTTGGCATATTTTCCTCCTAATTTTTTCTTTTATTTTTCTTCCCTTAATATAGTGCTAAAATTCAACTGAGTAAATTTGAAGGTCTAATTTGCTTTATTCAATAATTTATGAAGCAGTCAGCATTCCATCTAGCAAGTAGAAAGAAGCTCCAACTTGCTGTACAAAAATGTAAGGTTTTTATAGACAGATGGGGATGGAAAAGAAAGTTTTCTAACAAGGAGTGGGTTGTTTCAGGTGAAGATACCTTTCTTTGGGGGAAGGGCAGGGGTCTGTCAGGCATATTACCTCACTAGTATTGATCAGGAAATTCCAGATTGACTGGTTAAAGGTCACATTCCTGGGGGAGGTTGAAACTGCAGTTAAATCTTCTTTTGCTGTCATGGGGGTAAGTGACTCCATTTTGGGCCTATTGTGTCTTTTTTTTAAACAGTTCCCTTCTCATCAGACTCTCAGCCTAACTGAGAGATGTGATCAAAATTGCAAGGCATTTGCACCATGCTCAGCTACTGCTCTGTAGTTCTTGTGGCTTTTACTGAGCCTCTGTGTGATATTCACAGGTCGTGATTTTTTTACTGAATCCTTGTAGTGTTTGACTTTAGGTTCACAATTTTTAGCTGGTCATTTTCTTCATTCCTTTTCTGGCATACAGATCTTTTTTTTTTTTTTAAGATTTGTTTATTTTAGACAGAGGGAGAGCACACACGTGTGTGAGCAGGGGGAGGGGCAGAGAGAGAATCTTCAAGGACACTCCTTGCTGAGCTCGGAGCCTGACTCAGGGCACGATCCCAGGACCCTGAGATCATGACCTGAGCCGAAATCAAGAGCTAGCCACTTAACCAACTGAGCCACTCAGGCCCCCCTGGCATGCCAGGCTTAGTGAGATCATTTGCGTGGTGGTTAGTGGCTATGAACATGCATCCATGCTTTTGAGAGAAGACAGTGAGGCAGGGAGAATACTGTGATTACTATAAGCAAAGTCTGGAGTGTATTTCCACCCCAAAACAATCAAAATCAAATTAGTCAAAGAAAGATACATTGAAGGAGTCACCTTTTTAAGCCAAGTACCTTCCTCAGTGATCTTATGCAACTGAGCTCCAACTTCCCCAGAAGTGTTAATCTAGGTGCAGCAGGTGGCATTGACCATAGCACAGATACCTCCTTGCTCAGCTAAATGATAATCGAGGGCTGTCCTATTATGGAGTACAGCTTTAATCAGTAGTCCAAAGATTTTTTGGGGCAGCTATGGTCCTAGCAGTGGATTCTGCAGTATTTTCAAGAATTAAGGAAAGGTTCCTGATCATATTCCTATTTACATTTATTCCTGACTAGGGAAGTAGGGTTCTATCAAAGGAAGCTAATTTTGAATCATGAATACTCCATGATAGGTATTTTCTAACTCAATGATGTAAATTCAGGGGAGTTGAATAGTGAGGTGTCTGTCTATAAACAAGGGCACAGTTAAATAACTTAAGAGACATTGCCCAATTATGTGCCAGCCATCTAGGCATTCAGAGACCCAAGGAGAATGATAACCACCACAGACAAGATAAATCCTGTCAGGGCACAAATCATTTCCATTAAGGTCGCACTATTAATGGCAGGGATTGTTGCATTTGCTTGTTCAAGCCAGAGGTCAGTTAGGTTTTCACCTATGCTGAAATAAAGCATTGTTCTAAATTCTAGAGGTTACCCTCCACCCCTTAGCAATAGCCTGGAGATACACATAGTGGTGTTATCTTTCCAGGCCAATGCCAGAGTAAAGGAAAGGAAAAGAAGAAAGGGTTTTATGTTTAGTATGAAGTCTTGATCTGGCATCTTGGGAAGAAGCAGTCTATCTCAATGTCAACTACTTCTCTTCCTAGTCAATTTGATTTGGAGATTTCCAGCATTTGTATAGGAGCAGCTGTCCAGTGAAGCCTTCTTCAGCAGAGAGTTATGTACTAAAGGCTCAGGACCCTGAAGCTTAGTGAGGAGGACTTGGTATAATCCCTTCCAAGGAGATCCAGGGGGTAGTCTTTTATTTTTAGTCATTCCAAATTAGAAGAGTGGGAGAAAATTGGAATTGTTAGTGTAACAGGATTTTTTTCTTCAGTGCCCACAGTTCTTGGTCACACCACTTTGAAAAATGATTAGACCAGGCAGAGTGGTGGGCAGCAAAGCAAAGTTCATTGATAGTGAAGCAAAGTTTATTGAGTGATAGTACAAAGCTCCCATGGAGGGAGGGAACCCGAAATGGTTGCCATCAGAGTTTCTAAGTCTAGGGGGTTTTATGAGCTTGTTGAAAGCCTGTTTTAATCTGATTAACCCTTCCTGTGCCTGTTATCCAATCAGGTCTTTGTCATCTATCTATCACTTGGGAAAGGATGGAGGGCTCCTTCCAGGGTGGTGTAAAATCCTTTTAAGGGTGGCTTCCTCTTAGGGCAAAGGCCCCTTTTCCCTGCCTGCCTTTCTTCCAACTATCCTTCATCGTTAGCTTGGAAAGCTTTCCAGATATTTGGGGAAACTAGAAAGATCCAGGATTCAGTTCAGTTTATAAGTATATAATAAAACTTGAGACAATTAACCTCAAAACCTCAGAATCTAATATAGACAAAGGTGAAAACATAATATCTTTCTCTACAATTGCCCCCATTTTTTTTTACCAAAGATAATCATAATAAAACTAATTTATTTGCGTTAAACGTGGCTTGATTAATTACATAAGTGCTGAAAGAATAGTGATTGATCATATATAAGCTCTCTTTAAGACTGTTTTGCTGGAACCTTTCATAAGGAATCTCAGATTGAACTTTTCTTAAAAGCCTCTGAGGCCAGGAGGCCAAGCAAAGGACTGGCTCTCAGATTCTAGTTGATAAGATTGCTGGAAACCCTGTAAGCAAGGTGCTGGGCTGATTTTCCCAAGAGGCTTTTTCGACTTCATGAACTTAACCTTAGTTCTTTAAAGCTGTCTGGTTATATCTGAGTCTATGTACATCTCTCTCAAATATGACATTACAGTCAAAGCATTGGTAATAGAGCCAATGTTTAGGACAGATTCTTATTTAACTTATACATATTAACTAATTATATTGCCATTAAAAGAACACTCAGGCATTTCTGAATTCTGGGGGGGGATCAGAAGGAGAAAAGTGAATGTTTCATTTTTGTTTACATAGGTACACTTTACCAAATTGCTGTAAGCCCTAGATAACTTAAGAGAAAGTGTTTCCTGGAGTACCTGGGTGGCTCAGTTGGTTAAGTGTCTGCCTTTGACTCAGGTCATGATCTCGGGGTCCTATGACCCCTGCTCAGCAGGGAGTCTGCTTCTCCCTTTCCTTCTGCCCTGCCCTGCTCTCTCTCTCTCTCTCTCTAATAAATAAATAAATAAAATCTTATCTATTTATTTGGGAGAAACAGAGAAAGCACACGAGCTAGGAGAGAAACAGAAGGGGAGGGAGAGTGAGGAAGAAAGAATCTCAGGCAGACTCTGTGCTGAGTACAGAGCCCGATGCAGGGCTTGATCCCAGGACCCTGAGATCATGACCTGAGTCGAAACCAAGAGTTGGATGCTTAAATGACTGAGCCATCTAGGGGCCCTGAATCCAATTTTTTCTTTCTTTCTTTTAAATAAATATATTTTTTTATTTATTTGAGAGAGACAGATAGCAAGAGAGCATGAGCAGGGAGGAGGAGAAGGAGAAGCAGACTCCCCACTGAGCAGGGAGCCTGACTTGGGGCTCGATCCCAGAACTCTGTGATCATGCCCTGAGCCAAAGGCAGACGCTCAACCAATTGAGCCACCTAGGCTCACCTCTGAATCGTTTTTTCTATTACTTTTGGAAATACCCAGTTCAGTTATATGATCTTAAAGTTATCAGAAATGTGTGTTTGCCAGAGTCCTTTCTGGCAAATCTCCTTGAGGATGAAGCATTATTGTAGGGACACTTTTGCAAAAGCATCTGAGTAAAACAATAACTCTACAAATGACAAAGATTTAAAATGCCCATTGTTGAAGTCCTGTTGAGAGTTCATTATAAGGGAATTGACAAGGAAATTTGGTCATTTTTCTAACATGCAACATTTTAAAATAATAACTGGAATTATGACTGATTATACCAGGACATATCAGAAGTCTAGGAATTTCATACAATTTCTAGGACACTTATAACATATACCTATGCAAATACAACATAAAGAAGGCTTAGTATTACTTCTTATTTGATAGTGCTTCCTATGTAATTTAATATATCAAAAAGCCTAATTAGTTTAACATTTCCATTTTTATAAGGAGACAGAACAAATCTTTTAAGATGTTCCAGGGACCCTCTGAAAAATTGCAGTTAGTTTGAAAAAAGACTTCATTTAGAATTTGGTTTGGAAAGTTTTGTCAAAAATTCCAAAAGTCTTCAGAAACACCTAGTCAAATAGGATCATAGGTCACTATAAAATAATACTTAGTTATCTATTTAACCATAGCAACAACTTAAACTTTGCAGGCAAATATAGAAATTTTAATAGTTGTAAAAAAACCAAACCAAACAAAAAACCACCACTTACTCTTTTAATAGAGAAGACTCAACTTTCTTAAGTAATCAGAAGACCTGATAAAGACAACATAGGAAATTACTTTAGCAAGATACAAAATCTTTGTTTTCTAGGCAGATTACTTAAAATGTAAGGAAAAACCTTTTACAATCTCCTATCAAAAGCAGGCCAAATATAAGAAGACATTTTCTTTTTAGCAGGTGAAAGAAAATTAAACTCCTGTTTGGCATAAGTACATTAATGACTTTAAAGCTTAATTTTATAACCCTTATGATAAATTCATTTGATTTTAGCCAAATTTACCACATAAGATTTTCTCTCTTCCCAACTTTTGATTTATTTGTTTTTAAATCTCTTCACCATTCTGAAATAACCAGTTTCACTTTAGGACAAAATTACTTTCTTTTCCCTTAAAAAAAATGCATCTCTACTTCTCATAACTTCTCTTATCCTTCTTTCCTTATATACAAAGATGTTTCCCTTATCATTTCTAGTAGCTTTAATTACATATATTAGAATTTTTAACCTTTAAAAACCTTAATTTTTAGTGAAAATAAAGAAGTAAACAATTATGAGCTGTCTTTAACATTAGCATTCTGTGGCTTGGCAAATGTATAAATATATTTTGTAATTTCTAAAAATATATGCTTTCTCATAGTGGATTTTTCAGTGTGGCACAAAACATGCTTATTAATAGACCCAAATATCTTTTAGTTTCTGTATAAAAGGAAGCCAAAAGTGGATAAACCTATGTTCAGTAATTAATATTGCAGTATTTTATTTGGAAATGATCTAGAAATCCAGTGACCATCATTTAATTTAACTTAGCAAAATTTTAAGGTTTTGGATTCTAAAAAGATTTGGGGAAACTATTTTAAGAGTTTACCTAAAAACTTTTTATCCTGCTTACCTCCATTTAATTTACTTGTTTTAAAAATTATGTTTAGATGACCTGCAAAAACTTCATGACAGTAGATAGAGTCAGCCATAACCCCAAGCTATTTTTCTTGGTGACAAATTTTGTAAGAGATAACATGAACTTATTTGATTAGTAAACTCAGGTAGAATAAAAGTATTCTATTTAATGCTGATAACCCTAAAGATATGCCTGTTTTAATTAAAACATCTTAAACTAGCTCTAATACAGAATATTTTCCTTGAAATTTATTTGGGTTAGTTTTTATTACATGTCTGAGAATTTAATTTATATAAGGGCTTAATTTTCTTTAAACCAATTAAATAGAGCTCTTTTATAAGTTAATTTTGGCAATACCTTTCAGAGGCAGGAAATACCATGCATTTATGACATATAAATATAGACACACAGGAACATACAGGCAGGCACAAACAGAGACTGCCTAGATTCCATTCTAAATTTTTAAACATAAGATTGGTATGTGCTGGAGAAGACATTTAATTTTTTTAAAAATTCACCTAAGTTTCAAATAATTTTCCCCATTTTGTTTTTCCTTTGTTAATAAATATCTCCCTTAAGTTGGTAGGTTGTTTTTTTTTTTAATTTTTAAGTTGATATTTTTTTAAGATTTCTATTTTTTTAAGATTTTATTTATTTAATCTTAGAAGCAGGTGGATGGGGAGAGGGAGGAACAGACTCACTGCTGAGCAGGGAGCACTATGTGTGGGCTCGATCCTAGGGGGTTCATGACCTGAGCTGAAGGCAGATGCTTAACCAACTGAGCCACCCGCGTGCCCCATTAAGTTGATATTTTAAGGACATGGCCTAGGTAAGAATTCTCAGAGAAGACTGGGTAAAACATTTACATCTCAAGGCACAAGGAAAGAATGTCGCTCCTCCTAAAAGGACTTCTGTTCTCTTAAGGTCAGAATTCAATACTTACAAGCCTTTTGAAATAAATAGTCAAGGTTAGTTGCATATCAAAGGACTGACATACCCATCCATCCATGTTGGAATGTGTTCTCTTCCCTCTGTGTATATTTAGATTAGGAGAGAAGGCCTAAAAAAATTCCTTTGAGAACTCTATGATCATAGAGTTATTAAATCCTTTCAAATATTTTGTCAGGTTCCAGCCAGAACAAACAGTAAATATTTCTGGCAATATTAAAGAACCTATGGACCCAAGGGGTGTCCTCAAAGAAGGTGCAAATGATATTATCTTCAGATGATCTGGAGTCACTCCCAAAGATAGCCTCAAAAGGAGGAATGGACAAACTGCGTGTCCCATGCAGGAATAAAGCTAGGCCAAGTTCTTAGGATACAAAATGAGAGAGGCAAGAAGGCAATAGCTATCTTTGAGAGGAAAAAGGATCAATAACCAATGGGTCTGGATTTGGAAAGGAAAGGACAACATGAAATTTTATTTTCCTTTCTCAACTAGACACTCTAGAGATAAGGGAGAGCTGATTCTGAAAAGAATTCTCACTCTTTGCTGACTTCTACCAGTTTTCCCAGGATTCCCTCTGCAGGCTTTGGTACCTTCCACAATTTGGGAGACTTTTTCATTAACTTTAATTTTAGTTTACATCTAATAGTTGTCTATTTAAGGTAAAACATAGCAGTTTGCAAAGAAAATCTTGCAGAGTTCTGCCAACTCTGGGAGGTCTCTTTGAAGGTAAATATGGGGGTGTCTCTCAGGCCTTTAACTTGGCGGACTTTTTTTTTTATAGTCATATAGTCATTTTCAAAGCAGAAAAACAATTCAGAGTACCCAAGTAAGGGAGGCTAGAGTACCTTTTATATCTTTAATTTTTCATTAGCCTTTGCAATGAGACTTTCAATGAAGCTATTGTGGAATTTTTAAAACTTTTGGAGTTTTCTACATACCAGTTAAAATAGGTATCCCATTCTGTTGGTTTGATTTGGAAACCTTTGCTTTAAAGTGCACTTCTTAAATGATCTTGTCTGATTGGACTGTTCCTCATCATGGCCATTGTAACTCTACGTTCTTTTTAATAAGATTTTGCCATTTTGTACATATCTACAGCGTTTGGGACCACAGTTCTTAAATATAAAATAAACAGTTGTGCAGGAAGATGGTGTGTTTGACTCTTTGGCAATTAAAAATCCCATGTTTTTAGCTAGCCTTTTGGGTGTCTTGGAACCAGATTAATACCTAAGAGGGATGTGCTGTGAGGTTGGGGATTATATGGTATTTTATAGTGTACCTTGTTGCATGGAAATTTTCTTGAGGTTGGCAGGTGACTGAGTGTCAATCTAACTCATTTTGTGACCAACTTATTCTAACCCGGGAGTCTTTGAGTTAGGTGGTGAGTGCTCTAGCAGCTTTCAAATGCTCAACCCATGCCCACCAATTTTGTGGCAGCTTCTGAGAGTCCCATTGGCAATAGCCTTTAGCTATACAAAATGAGGCAAACAAATATGTGCACCAGATATATGACCAATGAGCTAGAGACTGGAAAAAGGACTGAAAAATTAGACCCCAAAGGGTGGAGACTGCAGACTGATTCCAAACAAACGGAGAACTGCAGCTGACACCAGCATAGAATCCAGGAAGGATGCCAAGGGGTGCAGTTTAGATGTTACTGTGCACACCTCCAGCATTTCCTATTGTGGAACCTTGGACTAGGGAAAGGATTGAACCTGCATACAAACGGGAAATATCAACAAATGGGGACTGCGGACAGGGGGATCCACATATATAAGGAACTGTGACTGGCTACTAACAGTTCTCATGTGGATCTTGGGACAGAATCAGGGGCTGGGAAATTACACTAATTGGGAATTGCAGACTGAAATGCCAATTAGATCAGGAGCTCGATGCATAGAGAGGGAGTTCAGAATCAAGAGGAAATTACCCATGGCCTTCAGACATGGCAAGAAAGACAACTGAAAAAGTTCACAGCACACCTGTTTCTCTTTGTCCCCCAAACCATTGGAAATCTCCTTTGATCCTGCTGCTGCCACCAAATCTGTTAAAAAGCAAAATAAATAAATAAATAAATAAAAAATAAAAAGGGTAAAATTCAGCTGAGTACATTTGAAGACCCAATTGGCTTTATTAAATGATTCATAAATCAGGCACTATCCTATCTAGCAAGTAGCAAGGACCTCCTAGAAGCTGTACAAAACAGAAAGTTTTTATAGAGTGGATTGCTTCAGGCAAGATCACCTTTCTTGGAGGGAATGGCAGGGATCTATCATGCAGATTACCTCACTAGCATTGATCAGGAAATTCTAAATTGATTAAAGGTCAACTTCCTGAGAAAGGTTGAAACTGCAGTTAAAATTTCATTTTGCTACCCTGGGGGCAAGTGACTTCATTTGGGACCTGTTGTTTCTTTTCTTTTCTTTTTTTTTTTTTTTAAACAACGGAGAATAAATATTTTAAGGAAATAAACCACTGATGTTAGAAATGGACATTTGTTAGCAACAGTACAGAAATAATGATGTTTTGTTAAATATCATATTTGCCACTTACTATAAACTTTATTAATAATTTATTTGATTTACAGGGACAGCAGATGGTAAGATAGTTTAAAGTCTACAAGTGTAAACTGATCTGGGAAAAGAAAATCAGTGAAGATATCTGTGCTAGAGCATCATCAGTACAATTTAGAAGTTTGGGCTGGAAAATTTTTTTACTTATTTAAAACAATATACACAAACAATGAAAAGAAATCCAATAGATTATTGGATTACATATAGCAAAGTTCTGGTTTAAATAGTTTTTAAAACTCTAGGTTTTGGACTAGAACATGTTGAAGACTTGGGCAAGCAGATGCTTTATATATCCTGGGATAGTTCTGTCATCAAGTGTTTCTTTCACATCTGTCCCTTCATTTCCATTCTTAATGCTCCCATCATGTTGTCTCCCACAGTCTCTGGTAATAATCTTTTAATTGGTCTCTCTTTCTTGGAGCTTCCCCTTTTCTGACTTATTTGCATAGAACTCTGGATTAATCTTTTTTTTTTTAATATCTTATTTATTTGTCAGAGAGAGAGAGGGAGGGAGATAGGCAGAGGGAGAAGCAGGCTCCCCGTTGAGCAGGGAGCTTGTTGTCGCAGGACTTGGTCCCAGGACCCTGGGATCATGACCTGAGCTGAAGGCAGATGCTTAATCCACTGAGCCACCCAGGCATCCCTGGATTAATCTTCATACTGTTTTCTTCGGTTGTTCTTCATAACCTTTTGAATGAAATCCAAGTTTCTCAACTAAGCATTCAAAATCCACTGTGAATTCTAGCTTCACTCCCTGTCCGACCTGAAACTTGTCTCCTGAAGACTCAGAGGCAAGGGAGTAAAAACAGTGGACTCCCCTTCACAAAAATAAACAACATTCTTCTAGCTCAGCCCCATCCCCACTGCTGCAAAGGCCCCTGTTATTTCTGAGGTTCTTTTCCTTTTGTTTGGCTTCGTTGTTTTTCACTAGGGCTATCTGCTGAGGTCTCCTCATCTTCATGAGTGCCTTTGTAAGAATAATAACACTAAAGATTGATCATTTCACAATGTATATAAATATAATGTTATTATGTTGCACACTTAAAACTAATATAATGTTATATGTCAATTATACCTCAGTTTGAGGAAAGGAAGGAAGGAAGGAAGAAAGTAACACTAAAGATTACCATGAATGACACATTGGGTTATATTGTTCACATATGTTACATGAACAAATCCTCATAACTCCCTGTGGAGTAAGTACCAGTAGGAAGTAGTAAATGGCAATGGGAGGATAAAGCCCTGAAGGGCCAACTCCAGAATCCAAGATCTCAACCACCACACTTTGAGGACACCTTCTTATGTCACCGTACACCATTAAGGCTGAGAAAGTCCACAGATACCTTGACTCTGAGCTGCCTTCTTTTGCTTCCTCCTTTTGCTACTCTCCCTGCTTAAAAGTCACTGATGTTGGTGTCATCAGAACCTCAGGCCTGAGCCTGCACCATTCAAGTCACCGGTGAGCTGGGAGCTTTGATGTGTCAAAGCTTCACTCTGCCTCTGAGCCTTCCTAAAAGTGTCATAGCCCTGTGGGTTCCTACCCAGGTAGGCAGAATACATTCTTATTCTTTGAGCTACAGGACACCCACAACTGTCCCTATGACCATCTTGTCTCCACCAGATTATTCCAGAGATTTTAGTGAACATAGATATTCCACTTTTAACTTTGGAGTCCCGCTCTCCAAATGGCACTTAAATGTGGGCTCTTGGGCTGGGCTGGAAGATCTGTGAACAGTGGCCACTAGTACAAACTCAATATCACCCCCTCTCTCACTAAAGAACTGGGAAGGGAGGGAGAAGTATTTTTCATTGAATAACTCTTTGAAATGTTAGAATACATGCCCTCCTTTTTCAGTTAACAAAATCTAGTTAAAAATAAGAAGTTATAAAAAATCAAAATCCCCCTTGTAACCGAACTAACGTGAATTCTCTCCTTGGTGAGTGACAGATGGAAACTACACCAGGTGAGTTGTCACACAAAGGAAACTTTATCTGCAGCAAATAAAGAGATCACAAGGGAATAACTTCCAAAGCCATCATCTCGCCCCCCCCCCCCCCGGCCCCCTGAGCAAGGGTGAATGGGTTTCTTTTATTTAGGGTTAGGATGAGTATTTAGATAGGGGAGCCTTGTCATCATACATAGAGGTGGGCATGAGGTGACACAGCTTAAGGAAATATACCTATGCATACATTGTGTGTTATGTAAATGAGGCTTTGCTCCTCCTTGGGTGGAGATTTTAGTATTATAATGAGGTAAAGGTAACTGTCATGACTTCATGGGTCACTCTGTGGTCCATCTGTGCAGGCATGAGTTGAAACTGGTCTGGGTGGGCTAAGCTGGCTAGAACTCTTGGGGCAGTTTTTATTGCTTGAGGGGTAGTTTCGGTTTCCATCAAGGGATGCTATGCCCCTCAGGTCTTTTGCCTGAGTTAAGAGATAAGCTGGAAAGAAGAGCTTAAGGAAAAATGTGGGAGAAAGGTCAGTGGGTACAAGCAAGTGGGCGGTAAAGGTCAGGTCTTGGGGTCTAGCTGGCGAGACCCTCTCAAGACTAATAACCCATGATCTGCTTATTAGGCAGTTATTAGTGTAATTTTTTTCTGGGAGGCGCTCGGTTTCTCATATAAACAGATTCCTGGCAGGTCCCAACTTAATGAGACTCCTGGGTTGTGTTTAGACCAGGGTTGAACCCTTCCTTCCTTCCTTCCTTCCTTCCTTCCTTCCTTCCTTCCTTCCTTCCTTCCGTTCCCATGCGAACCTTCTGGAATCTACCAAATGGAAACCCATCCCAAACCAGCCCCGTGCTTTCTTGCAGTGCCTTTTTTTCATGACCCTTCCTTTGCCTAAACCTCCTTGCTTTCTCCACTTCCTAAAATCCTACCTTTCAAAGCTCAGGTCCAAGATCCCTTTTTCAGGAATTCTTCACTGAGTACCCTAGAAATGAGCTTTCTCTTCCTGCTCCAAACTCCTAAGTGCTTTAAGTCGTTTTCCTGACATTCATAATGGATGTTTGTTTTGTCTACCCAGCATCCCTTTTCCACTATCTCCAGTAACAGGATCTACCTCTACCTCTTTTCATCTCCATTCCAAACATGTAATGCTGGTGTAGACACCAATCACAGCACCCCATTACACTGGACAAGGAGTAACATATACTCAGCATTGCTGATTGTAATACCCTACTGCTTTGACCTTAAAAATTGGCGGGGGGGGGAGACAATATGTGACCAAAGCAGACCATCCAGAGTCTTTCCCTGGATCTACATTTATTGAAGTGAGGAAAAAGAAGTTCTTTCCTCTTTCTGGGTCGAAAAACTTTCCTGGTGTCAAGAGGTGCCTTGATGCATGTGTGTACATAGATGTGTGAGAGAGAGAACCCAACAATTTTGAGTCCCTCAATCTACTGCATCCTTTTAGTTGTATCAGCAGATAAATTCCCTTTATTGCTTAAGCCAGTGTGAATTGGTCACTGCTACTTGCAACAGAATGAGTATGGACTTTAAAAAAGCCTGCTGCTATAATTAATAAAATTTTAAAATTTGGGATATCTTTTTCTTACCTACTAGATTCCAGGCTCCTGCCAGCAAAGACTACACATTTTTCATATTTGTATCTCCCCAGACCTAGCACAATGCAATCATTTGTGTAATATAAACCCAAAAACATGCTCTATGAATGACTAACTAACTTCGTATGCTATGCCTCAATTGACAAGCTAAGATTAAACTGTTTATTTCTTCTTGGACACTTGTCTCTATATACATTTAGCTGCTACCAAGTATACACTGGTGTTTTGTTATAGGGTCTGAATGACAAGACTATACTACTTAGGGTTCTCTGGCCAAATAAGGAAGAAAGAAATTTATTAGAAAGGTATGGGGGGTGGCTTACATGTTCATAGGAAAAGCTGCACCTCCAGGCTTTTGATGTTCTGAAGAGAGAGTGGCCAGGGCTGGATCATGAGCCCACTTCTGGTCTTGGGGGGCAAGTCCAGGCAAGTCCACCTTAGGCATGTACTTCAATTAGATATAATTTGAAGTACTTTCTATGAACTGAGAATTATGAAGAATAAAAAAAGAGTATAATATGTGGTCCCTGCCTGCTCTCAGGAATAGGGAAACAAGACTTACGCATGCAAAAACAAATATAATGAACAAATTAAGGCAGCATAATGTTAGCACTGAATTGAAGGTACAGGAGGTAAATGCTATGGTGGTAAGGACTGGCTTCCTGAAGACTCACAGCCGTTTACCAAATGTGCCAAGTGTTTTCAGGCCTCTTAATCTGAAATGCCCCTTCCTTCTATCAAAATTCCACATATCCTTCCAGATTGAAGGATCACCTCCTCATGAAGTCTTCCCACCTGGCCCCCACCAAAAATTCTGCCCTTCCACAGAACTTTCTTTGTGCCTCTGTAGTACAGCATTTACCTCAGTCTTTTGTATTTCTTACCTGTCTTTCCCACTGCCCCTCAAGAACAGGGATTGTGTATCTTTCAATTATTTTTTTTTCTTTTTTGTTACGTGATGGTTAATTTTATGTGTCAGTTGGCTAGGCTATGGTACCCAGTTGTTTGGTCAAACACTAGTGTAGGTGTTGCTGTGAAGGTAATTTTTAGATGGGATTAGTGTTTATTATTAGTAGACTTTAAATCAGACTACTCTCTATAATGTGTGTGGGCATCATCTAATAAATTGAAGGTCTTAAGAGCAAAGACTGAGGTTTCCTTTTTTTTTTTCTTATTCTTTTTAAGTAGGCTCCACACCCAACATGAGGCTTCAACTCATGACCCTGAGATATAGAGTTGCGTGCTCTACCAACTGAGCCAGCCAGGTGCCCCAAGACTGAGGTTTCTTGACCTCCTCAAGACTACAACATAGAAACCCTGTCTGAGTTTTCAACTTTTGGAATTTGGACTAAAGGCTGCAACATCAGCTCTTACTTGAGTTGCCAGCCTGCTCTCCCACCCTATAAATTTTAGATTTGTGAGCCCCCACAGTTACATGAGCCAAATCATTAAAATCAATCTCTCTCCCCCTCTCCCTTTCTCCTTCTTTCATTCTTTCCTCCTCTCTCCATCTCCATCTTTTTCTCTTCTCTGTCCCTCTCTGCCTCTCCCTCTCTGTGAGTTTTGCATTTCCTCACATATTTAATGAGGGCCTACTATATATTGGGGTGTTTTAGGCCCTGGGGATAAGCAGTGCACAAAACAGACAAAAATTCCTCATGAATAAGCAATCATGAGCTTACATACTAGAGACAGAGGCAAATCGTAAACAAAGAAATACATAAAATACGTAGTATATATGATGGTGGTATATAATAAAATAATGTTTTAATAAAAACAAGGCAGGAGGGGGGGGACAGGGGGTACCACCAGTGGAGGCAGTGTGTTTTAGTATTAAATAGGTCAAGAAGGCTTTATTGAGAAGGTATCATTTGAATAAAGACAGGAAGTGAAAGATCAAGCCATGTAGGTGGGTATTTGGAGGGGGTGGGACGATGTTCCAGTCAGAGAGAATAGCAAACATCAAGACTCTACCTCACCCAAGAACATGACCACTGCCACTGGGCAGCCCACATCCAATGGTTGGTTAATGTGAAGAAATAAAGTTTTGCCCTTCTTCAAGGCAGAGAGCCGTTAGGGGGCACTCTGTAGAGTCAGCTGAAGTCTCTCTTGCAAGCTTCATAGTTCAACTTCTCCCCCTTCACAAGCCTGCTTCTTCACCTCTCATAGGTGTTGTTCCCTAGATAGAGTTGCCAGATTTAGCAAATATAAGCACAGAACGCCCAGTTAAATTTGAATTTGAGATAAACAAGAATAATTTTTAATATAAGCTTGTTCCAAATATTGCACTATTTATTGTTTAGCACAAATTCAAACTTAACTGGGCATCCTGTATTTTATCTGGCAACCCTAACCCTATAGGACTCCCAAATAAAATGCTTGCATGTAAATCTCAGTTTCAAGTCTGATTCCCAGAGAATCCATTTTGTGAAACTTGGTACAGGGAGATATCATAAGAAGTAGACACTTAAATAGGATTTTGAAGCTGCTTCACCCAACAACCAATTTACAATGAAGATCTGATCACTGGTGTAGGTGTTGACCCTTGGCAAATGGTTGTGGTGTAATTGTTAAAGCTCCACCAGTGGGGAACTGGGATAGAAGACTGGCGGGAATGGATGCAATGGAGGGTCATGTGAGGGCTTCAAGGGACATAATTATATAAGAACTTTGGAATTGGATGGCCATTTCTTCTAGCTATTAATCCATTAAAAAAAAGACAGTGAAAGGCTGAGGTCATTAATCACCTATATAAGGTGAAGTGTGAAACCAGAGGCCCTCCTTGGCAGCATACAAAGAAACTCTCATTACCTATAGCTGGAGGGCAGAAAAGGTTGAGGTACAGGAGCAGGACTTAATTATTATTTTAGAAGTAGCAGAGTTCCAAAGAAAACTGGATTCTCTGTCATGTCAGATCTGCTATACGAAAGTCAGGGCAAGGAGTGGCAAGGATTGGCAAGGAGTGGGGCCCTGAGATTTGGGATGAGGACCTCTGGATCAATGAACTCAAAACCCTTTGGGTCAATGCACTTAAAATTCCTCTGAATCCTCTGAGCCTATAGAAGTAGCTCACTCTCTCTGTTAAAGGATAGCACTCTCCCCTTTCTTGAAAATTCTTGGGGATTCTCTCTTGCAGGGTAATTCATGCCCTTCATAGGATCTATTCCCATTTCTTCTCCTGGCAAAAAACAATGTCTAGAATCAAGTCAACAAAATCCAGCAGGGGAAGTGCTAGGCCTGCTGAGGGAGAAAAGGACTATACATCAAAAGAGCTTCAGAGCCTAGCTAACACATACCTAAGAGCCAGGAAATCATGTTAAGTCATAGATTGGGTTCCCTGGGTAACAGACTCTGAGATTGATGGATCAAAGATCATTAAATAAAATTGGATAGCAGTTTATCTGTATGGGACCAAGATCCCATGATACAAGATCTCTGTTAGAGAAGTTTGGAAATGGTTCTATTAAGCTGCTTGGTTGCTTCTTGGAGGCCTGAGGAGTGACGGTCCACTCTAAGTGAAGTGGAAATGCTAGAACTATCATGGCAAATGATGGAGGAAGGGAACAAAAAGCTAAGTGAAGTGGGCATGTTAGAGTGGATATTCTATATAATGCCAGAAAACATGCATATACTTGAGAGTTAGCAGAACCCCTATATTGCTGTCAAGGACTAGGATTTTACTTTTCTTACAAGCTAATAAATCATCCTGTTATTGTTTCATGGATACTGGTAATACATGAAACTCCTGAGTCAGAAACAAAGGACTTTATTACAGCACAACATGCAAGCAGCATGAGCAGCATATTTACCTCAGTTCCCCTTGCCCCTCAATTCCCAAGGGGGCGATGTGGAGGGTCCAGATGGATACCTGTATGCAGTGGGGCGTGTTGTAGGAGATTACTGAGTTTGGGGAATCTACCATTTTTACAATAAGCAGTATGTAATTCTGTTCTTTGTTCTGGTGGGAGATATTAGCTTATATCTCAAAGTTCCTTGCTGCAAACACAACCCTGAGAAATCTCCTGGATAGAAAGAAGTTGAGACCTTGGCATAGTCTTGGAGTACCCAACAAGATTGTGCAGGGATATTCAGAACTCGTGGCAGATTCCCTTTCCCAACGATTTGTTCTTTTGCCTGTTGGATAAATGCCGTTATAGTGAGAAAGATCAAGTAGAAGCCTCTGAAACTGTTTCCTCCTGTCCATCCAAGACAATAAATAAAAAATAATATTGCACTCCAGGGAGAATGGCAGAGATGAAAGCCACCCTTAAAGACTTAAATGCAAGGGTGATGTTTGCTCATTTAATTTACCTATCAGACCCAAACAAAAATGCAAGGTAGAACTTTGAAGGATGAAAACTCATCTAAGTTATAGCCCCAATTATAGTTGCTGTCTTACAAGTGGTATTTTTATTAGAGCAGACTAACATGGCTTCAGTATGTGGTATTAGCCATTAATTTGGTAAATGCATTCTTATCTGTCCCTCTCTGGAAGAAGTTCATATTCACATGGGATAGACCAAAGGATACATTTAAAGTCTTGCCCCAGGGCTATGTTAACTCTCCTACCCTCTGTCATAACAAAGTCTGAAAGAACCTTGACCATCTGGACATCTTGCTGAACATCACAGTGGTCCACTTTATTAATGACATTATGTTATTTGGACCAGATAAGCAAAAAATACAAACACTTGTTGGAGGCCTGGATAAGACACCCACGTTTCAGAGGGTTCTACAAAGATTCAGGGCCCTGCCACACTAGTGAGGGTTTTTGGGGACTGGTAGTTTAAGGCATGCTGGGACATCCCCTCCAAAGTAAAGGTCAGATTATTCCATCTTGTACATTTTACCACTTAGAAGGAAGCATAATGCCTGACAGGCCTCTGGGTTTTGGAGGCAGCATATTACACACTTGGGAATATTTCTTTACACTTTACCAAGTGACAAGGAAGTCTGCCAGCTTTAAATGAGGCCCAGAGCAGGAAAGGGCTCCACAGCAGTTCAGGCTGCAGTACAAGCGGCCCTACTTTTTGGGCCCTGTGACCCATCATATTCTATGGTATAAGAGAATCTACAAGGAGAAGATGCATCATGTGAAGTTTATGCTGGCTCCAAAATGAAGATCACAGTTGATACACACAGGGCTCTGGAATGAGACCTTGCTACCTGCAGCAGAGAATTATACACTGTTCAAAACAGAGCTCCTGGCATGCTCTTGGCATAGTAGACACCAAGTATCTGATCAAGCGACCGTGTGGCCAGAGCTGTTCATTAAGGCGTAAGATCAGCAGATCTAGCAGCAATCCATTGTAAGATGGAAGTGATAATTTCAGAATTGAGCATGTGCAGGGCTAAAGGGCACAAGTAAGTTACATAAGCAGATGACCTATACTCCCATGTTATCTATTACTGTTGCATGGGCACCTATCACTCAACTCAAACCTATGTTCCAGGCTGACTTCCGGAAGAGTAAAGTTCTTTGAAAATACAGTTTTCTTTAGAGGCAAAAAGAACACTAGAACAAACTGACAAAATCAGCTTGTTCAGAACTTTGGAAATTAACAAATGGCTTGCAACAATCTGGGTAAAGTTTACTCAGAGAAACGGCTAAATTCAGTAAAAACTTGATGAACTTTATGGTGTTTTTACTTGCCCTAATCCCATCCCCACTTTCCTTGCTCTGCAGTTGCCTTGAAAAATTAACAGCATTGCAACTGCTGTATCTGTGGAAAGCTGCTGGAGAGGACAGAATGGGTTTGCAGCTCTGTAAGAGACCCCTTCCCAGAGAATAGTGTCTATTTAACTTGTCTAGTGGCTTGCTGAAAAGCTCCATTTTCAGAACTGGTCTTTATTTGACTTGCCTGAGAACTTTCTCTGTGCGAAGAGTACTGTCCTCAGGACATTTCTTCCAAAACCATCAGTGGGAGTTGTTTAAGACTATAGCTGTCCAATGTGGTGTTAGAAGTTGGGGCTAAGAGTGCTTGGCTGAGGGGCGCCTGGGTGGCACAGTGGTTAAGCGTCTGCCTTCAGCTCAGGGCGTGATCCTGGCGTTATGGGATCGAGCCCCACATCAGGCTCTTCCGCTATGAGCCTGCTTCTTCCTCTCCCACTCCCCCTGCTTGTGTTCCCTCTCTCGCTGGCTGTCTCTATCTCTGTCAAATAAATAAATAAAATCTTTTTTTAAAAAAAAAGAGTGCTTGGCTGATTCATTTGGTAGAGCAAGAGACCCTTGATCTCAGGGTCATGAGCCCAAACCCCATGTTGGGTGTAAAGATTGCTTAAAAAAAAAGAAAAGAAGGTGGGCTAACAAGAGTCTGACCAAAAAACTTGAACGGTGGGCATGGACAGTTTGCAGATATCCTTTTTTTTTTTTTTTAAGATTTATTTATTTATTTTGGGACATCTGTGTGGCTCAGTTGGTTAAGTGTCTTGCCTTCAGCTCAGGTCATGATCCCAGGGTTCTGGGATTGAGTCCCACATCGCGCTTTTGCTCAGCAGGGAGCCTGCTTCTCCCTCTGCCTGCCACCGCCCCTACCCCCGCTTGTGCTCTCTCTCTGACAAATAAATAAATAAAATATTTTTTAAAAAAGATATGTTTATTTGTTTTAGAGAGAGTTTGTGTGTGGGGTGGGGGACAGAGGAAGAGGGAGAGAGAGAATCTCAAGCAGACTCCCCACTGAGCGTGGAGCCTGATGTGGGGCTCCATCTCTTGACTCTGAGATCATGACCCTGAGATCATGATGTGAGCCAAAATCAAGAGTTGGATGCTCAACTGACTGAGCCATCCAGATACCCAGATAGATATATTTAAGAGCTCTAAGATATTCCTTCAATTCTAGAAGGCCACACAAATATGCAGAGCTGTGTAGATGCCTAAGAAAGACCTAAGAGGGCCCTAATATCTCACCTCTGACTGACTTTGAGGCTGTGCACAGAAGCAGAAAGTACGGATGTGGCAGTAGGCATTTTACCATGAGGTCTAGTGGTCCTGTCACACTCCACACCACCCAGATAGTGTGGTAGAGTGATGAAATGGACTATTGAAAGCACAGCTGAAACACCAGCTTAGAGATAGTACCTGGTGAAAATGGGATGGCATCCTACAGATGCAGTATATATCCTAAATCAATGACCATTATATGGTGCTTTGTTCCTAATAGGTAGATTAGATGAGTCTGGAAATTAAAGGGTAGAAGTAGAGTAGCTGCTTACCATCATTCCCAGTGACCCTTTTGGAGAATTTGTGCTTCTAGGCTGCGGATTTAGAGGTCTTAGTTCTCAGAGGGGAAATATTTCCACCAGGGGATACAAGAGTTCTATTAAGCTGTAAGTAATGGCAGCTGCCCAGTCTCTTTAGCTACTTTACACTGGGAGACCAGCAGACAAGGAAAAGAAAAACTATCCTGGCAGGAGTTATTAACCCTGATAATCAGGAGGAGCTAGGACTGTTGTTACACAATGAAGTCAGGGAAGAATATGTTTGGCATTCAGGTGATCTAATGGGGTGTCTTTTGATATTACTCTGTTCAGTGTCAACAGCAAATGGACAAATGCAGCATCCACAGCCTCAGAAGGATGTGATAATCAGGGACTTGTATCCCTCATGGATAATGACCAGAGAGTCCACCTATCGTATAGGCCACCTAGACCAGAAGAGGTGCTTGCTTGAGAATGCTATTCTAGAATGAGTTGTAGAGCAGGAGACGGTGAGTATTAGTCATTGCCTTGAGACCAGCTGCAATACAGGGTTGGGGGGAAAAGCTATAGGTCTTCCACTACCCTTATAAGTTTCCCCAGGAAAAGAGAGAACATTGGAGGAGCTCTTCCCAAATGGGGTGAACTTATTATATGAAAGAGGTAGATTCCAGAAGTGCAAGGAATAGAATGTACGATGCTGTGGCGTGTTGCTCAGATTCCCTCTTCAGGACTGAAGCACTCATTTACCCAACTGCTGGAGTATTGGCAGCTAAAGTTCTCAACTGAACTCTTCTCTGGGAATTTCCTTGAGCTAAAGAGCCACCTTGCCCGAGGTCATACTTTAGGGACAGTCACTTGTAATGATTGGTTGATGAGAGGGTCTAAAGGCTTAGCAAATGGGATAACTCTGAAGGCCATTCTAGCTCCAGAACTCTCTGTAGATTCAGCTGAGGTTTATTTTACAATTGCATGGCAGGTCAAATTCTCCCTTCACCCAGTCCTACTTCCCTTTCCCTCAGATCACCCCTCAATAACCTCCTACATGCAAATTTCAGAATCTCACAGCCTGTTTCCTAAGAAGCGTGATCTACAATAATAGGTTTGAAATGGGGTTCATGGTTCAACATTTCTAACAAATTCCCAGGTGATGCCAATTGTGCCAGTCTGTAAAATTCAATTTTGGAATCAGGTTTATTGGGATATAATTTACCTAGAGCAGAATTAACTTTTTTTTGGTGTATATTTTGATGAGTTTTCAGGAATGCATAGAGTCATGTAGTCACCACCACAATATAGAATCTTTCCATCACCCCAAAAAGTTTCCTCATGCCTTTTTGTAGTCAATCCCTTCTCTCCAATCACAGCAGCTGGCAACTGTTGTACCGATTTCTGTCCCCTTGGTTTTCCTTTTTCCACAATGTCATAAAAATCGGGTCTTTGAGTGGTACTAGCCTTTGAGTATGAATCCAATCATTTAATATGGTGTTTTGAAATTTATATATGTTGTTGAATGTATTGGTAATTAATTCATTTTTATTACTGAGTAGTATTTCATTGTATGGATGTACCACAGTTCGTTAATCCATCCCCAGTTGATAGACATTTGGATTGTTTTTCATTTGAAGTGATTATGAATAAAGCTGGTACACACATTTGCTTGTAGTTCTTTGTAAGGAAATGTATTTTCATTTTTCTTAGGAAAATACCTAGGAGTGGAAATGCTGGGTTGTATAATAAGTGTGTGCTTAACTTTAGAAGAAGCTAAGAAGCTGCCATATTGTTGTCCAAAATGGCTTTACCACTTTGCATTCAGCAGTGTGCGAGAATCCCTGTTGCTCTGTATCCTCTCCAGGGAGTTGCATGGTCAGTTTTTTCTTTTTAATTTTAGCCATTCCAGTACGTATGTAGTTAACACATTGCTTAAACTTGCCTTTACCTAGTTATTTATGATGAAGTGCATCTCCTTATGTGTTTGTGGACCACTTGTATGTCTTCTTTTGTAAAGTGTTCAATTCTTTTACTCATTGGGGTGAGATCAGGGAGGTTGCTTGTCTTCTTACCTATTAAATTTTAAGAGTTCTTTATATATTCTGGCTATAAGTTTTTATCAGATATATGTTTGCAAATAGTTTCTTGCACTCTTGTCTTTTGTCTTGTGGTTTGTCTTATTTTCGAACAGTTTATTTTACAGAGCAGTATTCTAAAATTTTGATGAAGTCCAATTTATCAATTTAAAGCATTTTATGATTTACTCTTTTATATCCTGTCTGTGAAATCTTTTCCTGCCCCCAAGGTCACAAGACTTTCTCTTATGTTTTTTTCTAGAAGCTTTATATTTTAGGCTTTACATTGAGGTCTATAATCCATTTCTAGTTATTTTTATATATGGTATGAGGAATGGGTCAAGATCAATTTTTTTTTTTTGCATAGAGATGTTAGATATTCTGAAATCATTTGTTGAAAAGATTACTTTTACAATTGAATTATCTTGGTACCTATGTTAAAAAAGCAATAGACCATATATGTGGGTCTAGTTTGGATTCTCAGTTCTGTTCCATTGATCTGTATCCATCCTTATGTCAATACCATACTTTCTTGATTACTGTAGCCTTATAATCGGTCTTGAAATCAAGTAGTATGAGTCCTTCAACTTTGTTCTTCTTTATCAAAACTGTTTTGGCTATTCTAGGAATACCTTTTCCATATAAATTTTGCTTTCCCATGTAAGTTTTTAAATCAGCTTTTCCATATGAATTTGCAAATCAGCTTATCAGTTTCTATAAATGAAGCCTGCAGAGATTTTTTTTTAAGATTTTATTTATTTATTCGACAGAGATAGAGACAGCCAGCGAGAGAGGGAACACAAGCAGGGGGAGTGGGAGAGGAAGAAGCAGGCTCATAGCGGAAGAGCCTGATGTGGGGCTCGATCCCATAACGCCAGGATCACGCCTTGAGCCGAAGGCAGACGTTAACCGCTGTGCCACCCAGGCGCCCCCCTGCAGAGATTTTAATTGGGATTGCACTGAATCTATAGATCAATTTGGAGAAAATTGACATTTTAACAACATTGAATTTTCCAATCTATGAACATGGTATATCTTTTTATTTGTCTAGGTCTTGTTAATTTCTGTGATTAGTGTTTTGTAGCTTTCCGCATACAAATATTGGCCATTTTTTGTGATAGTTATCTATAAATATTTCATTTTTGGTGCTATTAAATATGGTACTTTATAATATTTCAATTTCTAATTATTCATTACAAGTGTATAGAAATCTAATTGATTTTTGTATATTGATCTTGTATCCTGCAACCTTGTTAAACTCACTCGTTAAGTCCCACAGTTTCTTTGTACATTCTTTGGAATTTTCTATGTAGATAATCATGTTATCTGTTCCAGATCACTTTTTGAATAGCAGGAGCTTAAAATAATATTAGACAAAGTCTCATTACTTGCACCTGAAACCATTTCTTTTAAAAAAATTTTTTTATTATGTTCAGTTAGCCATTGTATAGTATATCATTAGTTTTTGATGTAGTGTTCAATGATTCATTAGTTCCATATAATGCCCAGTGCTCATCACAACACGTGCCCTCCTCAATACCCATCACCCTGTTACCCCCTCCATTCTGAAACCCTCAGTTTTTTTCCTGTGGTCCATCATCTCTCATGGTTTGTCTCCCTCTCTGATTTCTCCCCTTTCAGATTTCTCAGCCTTCAAACAATGACTTGCTAAAATTTTGACAATGTATATTAGCTTCCCAATATGAAAGAAGAGGAATTTAGCTCACTTATATCTTACTTGCTATCTGTATTCTCCTTTACTCTCCAATGGTCCAGTTGTTTTTCAGTCTCAGATCTCTTTGGGGCATACTGGCCTCTTCCTTATCTGTAGTTCCCAGTGCGTATTCCTGCTACATCCTTCTTCATTCTGCTTCATCAATTAGTAGCATTTCTCTACTTGTTTTTTGTCACTCAAAATTTTGAGGAAATTTCTTGTTTGCTGATGGTTCCTATGATAGAATACTAGCTGTCCCCCTGTATCCTCTTCTTTAATAGAGCTCCCAATTTTTAGCTGGTTATGTGGCCATGCAGAATAAAGTTTATATCTCTCATTCTTCCTGCAACTAGATGCAGCCTTGTGACTAGGGTCAACAGGATATAAGTGAAAGTATCCTTTTATTGAGAAGCATCCTTAAAAGGAAGGGTGCATCCTTTTTCATCTCTTCTGTCTTCCCGTTGGCGATGTTGCTATTTACTGGCTATAATTCTAGCACCCATTTTAGACCATCAGGTGATGCTGGGAATAGAAACAAGGTTGAGCAAAAATGAGGAGCCTAAGATCCCTAACACTGGGCTGGCACCTCTGGACTTCTGGTACAGAAGAGAGAAAGAAACTTCTATCTTCTTTAAGACACTATTATTTTAGATTTTCTATTATTCAAAATGAACTTAATCCTAGCTTATAGAGCTCTTCTCTCCTTCACTCTCTTTATTGTTGCATTTTAATAACGTTTTTTTAAATCCCTTTACTATCATTTTAAGGAATATTAAGAGAAAAAAGATTCAACTCATGGTTCTGATTAGATATCTTCAGTCTGAACTATGGATTATTATTTACAACAATTACATATTATAAGAACAACATTAAGATGGCAACAAGGGAATTCAAACAAAAGAAAAAGAATCACCTACCCTCTCACTATCTCACCACCTCGCACATTCTTATTCTTTAGTTCCCCTTTCAGGTTTCCAGATTTTTTTAAAAAAAGATTTAATTTATTTATGTGAGAGAGAGCACAAGCGGGGTGGTGGGGGAGAGGTAGAGGGGGAGGGAGAAGCAGGCTCCCCACTGAGCAGGAAGCCTGACACAGGGCTTGATCCCAGGACCCTGGGATCATGACCTAAGCTGAAGGCAGATGCTTAACCAACTGAGCCACCCAGGCACCCCTCAGGTTTCCAGATATAGTTACAGTTTTGTTCTCTTCCTTTTCTATTTACGACCAGCATTTCCATAAGCTATATAATGCTTCTAATTATAATTTAATGCAGCTGTATTCTATTATATTAAGTATATGTATCATAATTGACTTAACCTTTCTTTTATTTCTGTTTATTAAAGTATAGATTCTCAGGAGTGGGATTGCTAAATTCAAGGATTTGTACAGTTCTATGGTTATTGAAATGTCTTATTGAATTGTAACTCCAGAAGGTAGAGAATTTCTATGTAATAAAATTCATTGCTGTGTAATATGCAGAGATAGCACACTGCTGTGAAGGACAGATGGAATTCAGATAAATGAAGGGGAGGGAATTCAGGTAAGATAAAGGCTGGGGTAACAATGTATGGACTATAGGGGCGCCTGGGTGGCTCAGTCCTTAAGCGTCTGCCTTCGGCTCAGGGCATGATCCTGGGGTTCTGGGATCGAGCCCCACATCAGGCTCCTCCACTGGAAGCCCGCTTCTTCCTCTCCCACTCCCCCTGCTTGTGTTCCCTCTCTCCTGGCTGTCTCTCTCTCTCTGTCAAATAAATAAATAAAATCTTAAAAAAAAACACAAAAAAAACAAAAAAACAATGTATGGACTATACGCATAGTCCATAGAGTATTCAGGGACAGTGGTTGTATGAAATTTGAGTAATGTGTATACAAGTTACCACAGATCGTAGTTTCTCATTCAGCATAGAATGATCACTTTAACAATCAGTGATCTACCTCAGTAGTGAGTGGTGTAAGTGTACATTCACATATTGAGATCACATTGTGGAATGCCAACCTAAGCAATTGGGTCTTTATTCTGTAGACAATGGGAAACCTGTGAATATTGACAAAATAAAAAGGATATTTTATAACTACGTTTGGATGAGTTGGAGGGAAGGGAGTTGAGAGAGGAAAAATGAAATGAGGATTTAGGGAAATAGGGAGACCTCTTTGAAATTATTACAGTATGTCAGAGATGAGAAGATTGACAACACAGGAAATGGAATGAAAACCTTCCAGGCTAATGGTGGCAGATTAGTTGGGCTGGATATACCCTCTCTCAATTTCTTTTGAAAATATTCAAAGAAACGAACAAACAAATTTGTAAAGATACACAAAAAGAAGCAAATTGGCAGTGATAGTGTAAATTCGAAAACGAAAGTTTATGTGCCAAAATAGTAGGTTCTTTTCTCCTAATGACATCATGATTTAGTTGGACTGAGAAATTTTTAATAATTCTCTCTTGAACCTGTAAGTGTCTAAGAATAGAGGATATACATGGGGCGCCTGGGTGGCACAGCGGTTAAGTGTCTGCCTTTGGCTCAGGGCGTGATCCTGGCATTATGGGATCGAGCCCCACATCAGGCTCCTCCGCTATGAGCCTGCTTCTTCCTCTCCAACTCCCCCTGCTTGTGTTCCTTCTCTCGCTGGCTGTCTCTATCTCTGTCAAATAAATAAATAAAATCTTAAAAAAAAAAAAAGAATAGAGGATATACTGACTCACCTCTGCCATCTGCCTCATCATCTTCCCTTACCCCAGGATAAAGGGGCTGCACTGGCCAGAGAAGCAGCAAGTCATCTCCCAAACACTGAAGAGCAGACCTTCTCTAGGGAGACTAATAGGATGCGAGGAGGGGTGGCAAAAGAAGACTTCAGTCATAATTCTTACTATTTGACAAAGAGAATGTATTTCAGTATTGCTCCTGTAATTAGAAATATCACTGGGCAAAACAAAACCCACAAGTACTTGAGTATACTTTACTACATTATATACCAACTGTTAACCTTTATTTATCACTTAACAATCTTTTCCCAGTTTTCTTACCAGGCTTGAATGGAATGCCATTTTTCTAATTCATCTTAAATCCTTGTCTCAGAGTGATGTCTTTTCCAAAGTTCATGTCGAGATCTTAGGACTTGAAGATATTTTGCCACCAAAACCTCTGGTCTGGCTTCCCTGTCATAGTCACTACCCATCAAGTGATTCTGTGTGGCATTTGGGCTCAGTAATGGGGTGTCTGGCCTCAGGCTTCACTTCTTGTTTCTTCCTTCCTTCCTCACAGCTGACATAACTGAGAAGCTCTTTCTGGTCCTGTAAGTGTATCCCCACACAAGCAGCTTCTGAGAGAGAGAGAGAGAGAGAGAGAGAGGGAGCACTTCAGAGAAGAGACCAGCTATCAGAGATACTGGTATCTCATTCAGCATAGAGTCACCACTTTAGCAATCAGTGATCTCCTTCTGAGAGAGCAATTCATAAAACCTTCGTTTAAGTCATAAACTCTTTTCAGAAAGGGTCAACATCTCTAACAGAATAAATGCTATTTTTAAGCCACAATCCAATATTCAAGCCCAAACAAGATTTCAAAACAGAATTATATAAGGTATTTTTTAAAATCACAGTCCACTAAACAGAGAACAAAAGGAGATGAGTTTAGGTTTAGATTTGCTAAATGGAAGAATCTTTTCAAAATATAGATTGTATATTGAAACAGGTTATTAGAGATTGCCTACCTTGGGGAACTTCAAAAATAGACAATCATTCTTCTTGAATGATTTAGCTGCAGACCTGCATGGAAGCAAGAACTGGAATAAATGCTCTTTTGAGGACCCCTAGTGTTTGTCTAAACTATGATTTCGGACAACCCTTGCCCCTACTCACTGACTTTATCCCAGGCCATCATGGCATAGCAGAGTTGTGGAAGTTGATGGGAGGTAAATGATGACAATGACATTTGGGATTACTTCACCATGGGAATTGAGAAGAAATGATTACAGCGTTCTGTCAGTCCACCAACTGAGCAGTTAATGTAAGCAGGTGGTACAGCATAATCCTTCGGTTATTTCTAGAATCTTGATGAATCAGTCAATCCATTCTTATACAAACTAAGGAAAATAGTTGCCCCACTCCCAAAGAAATAAGATAAAGCTATAATTCCAATCTGAAAATGATATTGATCAGAACACAGCAAAGGTGTTCTTTTCTTCACACCTCCTATATGATGTCGACTCTTATTCAAAGCCTAATGCATAAGACATTTTAAAAGAGTATTTGGCCTGTGGTACAAATGTATTAGCAATTCTATAGGATACATGTAACTGGCATAAATCTCATAATATGAATCAGATTGGCAAGAAATGTACCTTTCTTCATTTTTCTAAAACTTAATTTCTCTCTTTCTCTTTTGACTGGTATTCTGCCAAGTGACAGATACTAAATCTTCGTCAGTTTAAGGTTCCAGTTGCTCTTCTTTGAGATCTGGGAACTTACCATAGTGCCACAAGATCAGAATGGGGATGGGTAGTGTCTTGTCTTTGTTCATCAGTCCATGTTGGCATCTGCTGAAATATACACCACATTCTGTCTGATTCCTCTGTCTTTGGCTCCGGTGGCTATTCCTTTGTCTCTCCTCCTGACTGCAAAGCCTCTCTAGATATACTCTTTCCCCCTACTTACATGCTTTTCTACCATTCCTGGACTGCAGAAAATTAAGTGGGGTGTCCAAGTCCTTGCCTCAAGTCCACATTACTCACAGGCGTGTGGAAAGCATTTTTCTTCTCCCCAGCCACACTGAAGCCTAGGGGATGCTTTGAAGCTACATCTGTCCCACCTGCAAGGCACAGGTATTTCTTCTGTGGCCTCACCGCTCTGGGGGAGGAGGACTCTGGTATCTTGAAAACTCCCTGGGTTCTCTCTGGGGATGCATCACAGGTTTCCTCTACTCCTGGTTTCCTTATTTCAGATGGGATGAACTGGGGAAGGACCCTGAACTTTTTCTCAGGAACCCACTAATGTCTAAACCTTCTTCTTTCCTTTTGATTTTCTCTCTTCATCTTCCAGTCCAAGTAAACTTTATTTAGTCTCAGAGGAGGCACCTATGTATCTTCCAAGTTGTCCATGTTAGAGAGCTTTGGGGTTTGGGTTTGTCATTTTCAAAAAGCCTGTTTTGTTGTAACATCCCTTCTCCAAGGGAATTGGTCCTCCATAGCATAGCTTTACATGGGGTATAAAGGAACTGCTAAGACTTAGAAACACATCTCTTAATATATCAAAATACGGTTCCACTATGTTGCTGTAAAAGAAATTTATTGACAGGAGGCAAAGAGAATTGGAAGATTTCAGTCCCAGGTGAGAGGTAAAGCATCCCTTCTTTCTGTCTTTGTGTCTCTGTCTCTGTCTGTCTGTCTCTGAGAATGCATAAAAGGCGCCCAGCTCTTTTTTGTGCTTCAGCACGATTTCAGTTCTCACTACGCTCTCAGGCAGGTATCTATTACTACATTAGTTGAGGTCTACTTCATCTACGTCTCAAAATCCCTCTCCAGAGAAAAGAAGAGAACATTTCTCTGCTACTTCGGGGTTTGAATTAGAGCCTAACCCTTCTAAGTCTTGGGAGGGGTGTCCCTCAGTGGGTGCGTGATGGCTGCCCACATACCCTTAGAATGGAAAACTGGGAAGAAAAAGTAGAAATAAATGAATCTCCCCTACCTTGGAAATTAGTTCTTTCAACAGATTGCGTTAGCACTTGAAATCACTGCCTTAACTACTGAAATTGATTAAATTAGCAGCTCTGTATTTTGCCAAGATCTTTATAGGCTTTTTTCCCCCTTCTCAACAAATTAAAACCTGGCTTGGAGGGGAATGTAGTAGACTGGAGACATTTCTCCTCCTGTCGCTGGATGCTGGTGTAGCAAGCTTTTGACAGTTTTTAAAAAGAAAAACTTAATTCTTGATTACTACTCTTTACGTGTCTTATATCAAGACTGCAGTGTGGGTGTGTGGGAGGAAAACTGATGTAACATCAAAGAGTTTAATAAATATTTGCAATTTGAAGTTTTTTCTTTCTTTCTTTCCTTCTTTCTTTCTTTCTTTCTTTCTTTCTTTCTTTCTTTCTTTCTTTCTTTAGAGAGAGAATGTTGGGGGTGAGCGGAAGGGTCAGAGGGAGAGAGAATATCTTAAGTAGGTTCTACGCCCTGCATGGAGTCCAAGGATCCGGGCTCAGTCTCACAATCCTGAAATTATGACCTGAGCTGAATCAAGAGTCAGATGCTTAACCGATTGAGCCACCCAGGCGCCCCTGCAATTTGGAGATTTTAGATCATTGATTCACAGAAGGCTATTATTATTATTATAAGAAATAGAATTATTTCATTTCAAAAGTAATGCTGAATTTTTAGTAATATTTTAATGAATCGAATAAAATATTCCATGATATAAATGTCAGACCTAGTGCAAACTAACAGATTTTTTTTTAAAGACTTTATTTATCCGACAGAGATAGAGACAGCCAGTGAGAGAGGGAACACAAGCAGGGGGAGTGGGAGAGGAAGAAGCAGGCTCCCAGCAGAGGAGCCTGATGTGGGGCTCGATCCCAGGACTCTGGGATCACGCCCTGAGCCGAAGGCAGACGCTTAACTGCTGTGCCACCCAGGCGCCCCCAAACTAACAGATAAAACAGCATTTTAAACTTGTAATAAAATATAATAACAGCTAGTAATTATATTCACTGTCCAAAAAGATAACACTCTTGAAAATCTAGAAAAGGTATAATGTTCAACTTAAATAATGCAAGAGGGAATGGTAGAACAGTGAAGAAATATGTTTTATGGTGTTCAAAGTAATATACTCTTGACTTCCAATTCAAATGAAACACATATTTTTACCAAACCCTGTACTCCCATCAACTTTCAAAGTATGCATTTTTGCTTGTGTTATAATTGGAAGTGAAAATAGGACACAAAAGTATATATATAAATACTATATATATAGGATGATCACAGCAATGTTTTTTTAAAAAAACCATGCCTGGGGGCACCTGGGTGGCTCAGTCAGTTAAGCATCTGACTCTTGATCTCAGCTCAGGTCTTGATCTTAGGATTGTGAGTTCAAGCCCTGTGTTGGGCTCCATGCTGGGCGTGGAACCTACTTAAAAATAAATAGATAAAAATAAATTAAAAAAAAAACTGTGCATGAGTAAAAGCCCGAAAGGAAATGCACTGACATATTACTAATGGTTATCTTTTGGATGGTGGGTATGAACATGATTTTTTTCTTTCTTTCTTCCTTTTGACATTTTCAAAATCTTCTATAACAAGGACGTATTTTTTTTATTGACCAAATGAGTTAAAAACTCTCCTTTTTAAAAGTATTTATTTTCCACACTGTCACCTGTGTATTAAGTACAGTGTTTTCATTTATTATTCCCCTCATGATTGCTTTGGAATGTGGTGTAAGAATTAAACGGTAAAGTGGATGCTGAGATATATCAATGTGCTCCCACAGTGTCACCAAGAAGCAGGTATCAGAACAAGGATAAAAAACACTGTAGTCTTTAAAGTAATAAAGACACCGAACAGTCATAAGTTCAGTTTAACTCTCCCCACCCTGTTACTAGATTGCTTTGCCTTTGAACTGCCCACTGGAAAGATCCAGGTGTGTAAATGCTCAGATCTTTCTAAGGTTGACAACTGCTTCCCTTCACCATGTTTCATTTTACACAATGATTTCAATGTCGGAACGTCATGGTGTAAAGCGGTAGGGAAATATAAGGTGCTAGAATAAGGTAGAGCAATATAGTTAAAAGGCTATGGAGTTGCCCGTTGATTGCTGAGATTTCTGCAGATTTTATCTATAGACTTAGTGAATTCTACTGATGAGGAAGGCAATAGAATCTGAACAACTAAGATCAAAAGGAGAGGATGTCTTTGATCATCTATTTGACTGCAAGTAATAGTCACAATTTACATGAGTATTTTATAGGTGCTAAATTCATCCAAAATAACTCTCTCTCATCTACTTTTAATGCAGCTGTTGACATTGGTTTGTACAAAAGTTTGTTCAAGAGTTTTTAGGAAAACAGGGATATATTTGCCTGATTTACCTCTGTACTGGAGCACAAAATAAAAATGTCAGGCATGAAATCATGAATTCTATAGATGTTGCCAAGGTAGACAGATTCATGAATTAGTTATTTTCAAGTAGATCTTAATTAACATGTTTATAAAATGTTTATAACAGTAACTATTTCTTCAGGCTCTATTCTGCTTCAGCTCTGTACTCTGGGAAAAGCCCCTATTTTATTCAGTTTGTATTTAGAGGGGCACCTGGGTGGCTCAGTTGGTTAAGTGTCTGCCTTTGGCTCAGGTCATGATCTCAGGGTCCTGGGATCGAGCTCCGCGTCGGGCTCCTTGCTCAGCGGGGAGCCTGCTTCTCCCTCTCCCTCTGCCCCTCCACCTGCTTGTGCTCTCTCCCTCTCTCAAAAAAAATAAATAAAATCTTTATAAAAAATATAAATAAATAAAAAAGCAAGCTTGTATTTAGAGCCTCCGGGGCAATCCCTAGTGCCATATCTCAAAGACCATCTTTAAGATTTTACAAATGAATGATTAAAATGAATATCCAAAGATTGTTTCAGTGTTTTCCTGTCAGAGAAGAGACAGGATTATTTAGTTTTCTAAATAAATCATAAAATGTAGGTGTCAACTATATATATGGATGGATTGATGGATGGAAGGAAGGATGGATGGATAGATCAATTGATAGATTGATAGCTTGATCAATCGATCAATCAATAGATTGATAGATAAGCAGGAAATGAAATGGAGAAGATACTTCTACATTTTCCAGAAAAGATGAACTTATGGTCAGACTTCTGTATTAGAAAGCAGAGAGACGTACTTAGGGAAGAGACATGGTTGAGCATCATGATGTGAAATAATAAATACATACATAAATAAATACATAAATAAATAAAGTGTCAGGAACCAGGGCCACTGACACAGGGCTCCTAAAACTCTTGTAATTTCCTAAATGATGAGAGTATTAGGAGCATCTTTTGTTCTAATATTTGGTCTTTGGCCCTGGTTCCTGACAGGGCCAATTCTCTGGAATTTCCTGGGTGATAGGAATGTCCTTTATTCTAATTTAGTGACTCCAAGTGGGATCCTGGATGGCTCCCGGTGAGGGCTGGTCACCAGAAAAACAAAGTCACAATTAGAAACTTGGAATTTTCAGCCCCAGAGAGGGGAGGGAGGCTGGAAGTGGAGTTATTAATTGATCATGCCTGCATGATGAAGCCTCCATAAAAATGCCAATAGTATGGAGTTTGGAGAGCTTCCAGGTTGGTGAACACATACATGTACTGGGAGGGTGATACAACGCAACTCCACAGACAGAAACTCCTGCACTCAGGACCCTCCCAGATGTCTCCCTAAGTATCTTTTTATCTGGTTGTTCATCTGTATCCTTTATCATATCTTTTATTATATAATAAACTGGTAAACTTAAGTTTTTCCCTGAGTTCAGTGAGCCATTCTAGCAAATTACTGAATCCAGGAAAGGAGTCATAGGAACCCTGATTTATAGCCAGTCTGTCAGAAGTACAGGTGACAACTTAGGACTTTTGACTGGTATCTGAATGTATGTGTGTGGTGGTGGTAGGTGGGTGGGGGTTCAGGCTCATGGACTTAAACCTTCAACTTGTGAGATCTGAAGTTAACTCCAGGTAGATAGTGTCAGAACTGAATTACAGGACACCGAACTGGTGTTGTAAAGAATTGTTTTGTGGGGGAAAAACACCTACACATTTGGTTATTGGAAGTGTCAGAAGTGAATTGTTTTGTGTGGCTAGTAAAGGAAAAACACATAGGAAGAGGGAGTTTTTCCTACTCACATGTATAGACCATTATCACTCATTTTATTTCTTAGGTTGTGAGCACAGGGCTGAGGCCTAACTTTCCTAAATTTCGTGAACATTAGGAATTTCCTAATTTCTTGGATTGATTGATTGCTCAATTGACCTATCTATTTATCTGTTGAGATATAATTAACATACCATACAATTCACCCACTTAAAGTATAAAATTCAGTGGGTTTTTACTGTATCTATAGATTTGTGGAACCATTATTGCAATCAATTTTAGAACATTTTTATCACCCCAAAAAGAAACCTCATACCCATTTAACCCAGTAAGCACTTCCCATTAGCTCCAGTCCTTTAGCAGCCCAAGGGAACCAACCACTCATCTACTTTCTGTGTCTAAAGATTTACGCACCCGGACATTTCATATAAATGAAATCATGTGGTCTTTTGTGACAGGCTTCTTTCACTTCGTATAATGTCTTTAAGGTTGATCCATTTAATAGCATATATCAGTTCTTCATTCCTTTTCATTGCTGAATAATATTCCATTGTATGGATATATACATTTCACTTATCCATTTATCAGTTGATGGACAATTTGAGTTATTTCCGCTTTTTGGCTATTATGAATAATGCTGTTATAAAGATACATGTACAAGTTTTTGTGTGGATATGTTTTCATCTCTATTGGGTGGGATTATTGGTCATATAGTAACCATGTTTAACCTTTTGAGGAACCGCCAGGCTGTTTCAAAGTGGATACACCATTTTACACTTCCACCTGAAGGTTTCAATTTCTCCACATCCTCAACACTTGCATTATCTGTTTTTTTTGGCTCACATCCTCATGGGTATGAAGTGGTATCTCATTGTTTTTTTTTTTTAATTTGCATTTTGATTTGCATTTCCCTAATGACCAGTGTTGAGTATCCCTATGTTATGAGTATGCCTACATAATGTTGAATATTCCCTAATGTTGAACATTTTTTTATTTGCTCTTGGTCATTTATATATCTTTTTAGGAAATATCTATTCAGATCTTTTGTCCAATTTTAATTGGGTTATTGGCCTTTTTATTATTGAGTTGTAAGAATTTTTAAAATATATTCTGGATGCCAGTCCACTATCAGATATATGATATGCAAATATTTTCCCTCATTTTGTGGGTTATCTTTTCTCTTTCATGATGATGTCCTTTGAAGCATAAAAGTTTTAAATTTTTGTGAAGTCCAACTTACCTATTTTTTTTCTTTGTCAGTTGTGATCTTGGTGTCATATCTAAGAAGGCTTTGCCTAACACAAATTATAAAGATTTATGTCTATATTTTCTTCTAAGAGTTTTATAGTTTTCACACTTACGTTTCGGTCTGTAATCCATTTGAGATGATTTGGTGTGAAGAAGGAGTCCAACTTCATACATGTGTATGTTGATGTTCAGTTGTTCTAGCACCATTTGTTGACTTCTCTAGTTTTAAATTATATATTTGGGGTAAATATTAATAATATCTAAACTTTTTGAGCACTGTGTACTTGCTAAGCACTGTTCCAAGGCTTTTACATAAGTTAACCTAATTTAACCCTTACACTAATTTTAAGGGACTTTATCTCCCTATCAGAAAATGACTGGGGAGAGAAAAAGGAAACTGAATGTTAATTGCTTCTCATTGGCAGAAAAAAGAACTAGAAGGAGGTAGTCCCAGCCCTCTTATTCTTCTCCTTCCTTTGAATACCAATGGCAGTGCCTACATTCCCTGATATGGGTGGCATAATGTTAAGGGTAAAGTCAAAGCAAAGAATAGGGGATCTACTCATATCCTATTTTGTTGCCATCAAGAAAAATAGTATTCTGACTAGAAAAGGTGATAAGGTGGTTAAGAGAAAAGCAAACCTCTTAATAAGGGTGATGATGTTCAGAGAATACAGTATGATCTCATTGAGTTTAAAGCTCTTGGCCCAGAGGGCTTATAGCTAAGGTTGAAAGGCCTTACGCATGAGATAACTCAGCTGTTTCCATCATTTTCACTGAAATGCAGACAATAGAAGTGCTGGAAGACTGAAGACTTGCTGGTTTTCAAAATGAATGAGGTGCTCAATTCTGTCAATCCTAGAAGAGAGCTTGGCAGCCAGTGCAGACAAAATCCTAGAATGGCTTTTAAAGTGGATGGTTTATGATTATTTAGGAAGAGAAAGGGTGACCAGTAGAAGATGGCATGGGTTCACCATTCAGGTTGACATTGATTTGTTAGTAATCCTCTGTCTATATATATGCTAAAACATTTAATAGTTTGTAGTACCAGCTTTCCATAAATTATATTTTCAAGTTGAAAAATGATATTCGAAGGGATAGGGTTGGCATTAATAATTTGGAGAAATACTAAGAGGCAGCCCACGGAATGGGAGAATATATTTGCAAATGACACTACAGATAAAAGACTGGTATCCAAGATCTACAAAGAACTTCTCAAACTCAATACACGAGAAACAAATAAACAAATAAAAAAATGGGCAGAAGATATGAACAGACACTTCCAATGAAGACATACAAATGGCTAACAGACATATGAAAAAATGTTCAAAATCATTAGCCATCAAGGAAATTCAAATCAAAACCACACTGAGATACCACCTTACGCCAGTTAGAATGGCAAAAATAGACAAGGCAAGAAACAACAATTGCTGGAGAGGATGTGGAGAAAGGGGATCCCTCTTACATTGTTGGTGGGAATGCAAGTTGGTACAGCCACTCTGGAAAACAGTGTGGAGGTCCCTTAAAAAGTTAAAAATTGAGCTACCCAATGATCCAGCCATTGCACTACTGGGTGTTTACCCCAAAGATACAGACATAGTGAAGAGAAGGGCCATATGCACCCCAATGTTCATAGCAGCATTGTCCACAATAACTAAATCGCGGAAGGAGCTGAGATGCCCTTCAACAGATGACTGGATTAAGAAGTTGTGGTCCATGTATACAATGGAATATTACTCAGCTATCAGAAAGAACGAATTCTTAACATTTGCTGCAACATGGACGGCACTGGAGGAGATAATGCTAAGTGAAATAAGTCAAGCAGAGAAAGACAAATATCATATGATTTCTCTCATCTATGGAACATAAGAAATAGGATGATCGGAAGGGGAAGAAAGGGATAGGGAAGAGGGGGTAATCAGAAGGGGGGAATGAAACATGAGAGACTATGGACTATGAGAAACAAACTGAGGGCCTCAGAGGGAGGGGGGTGGGGGAATGGGATAGACCAGTGATGGGTGGTAAGGAGGGCATGTATGGCATGGTGCACTGGGTGTTGTACGCAACTAATGAATCATCGAACTTTACATCAGAAACCGGGGATGTGCTGTATGGCAACTAACATAATATAATAAAAAATCATTAACACTGAAAAAAAAATAATTTGGAGAAATAGTATTCTTTTCCAGCAATGATTGGCATTTTAAATTTGAATAAGGTTTAGAAAAAAATCTTATTTCTGTGTGTAACTACATTCCCTTGTTGACCTGATTAATTAGATCTGTTCTGTTTAGATAAGAACATAAATATTTTAGAATAAAACCCAATTTAATAAATGAATAAACTTATTAAGATGTAATTACTTTTCTAAGTTCTGTGTTTTAAAAGTCGTAATTAGAATGTGGATTACAAAGTATTCTACATGGAGCCTTCAGGGAGGTTTGGCTTATCTTTCTGTAATTTTATTTGGTTTAAAGCTAAACGTGCATTAGTATGGAATGCAGGGTTTATAATTGGAGTCACTTCATATTGATAAAACCAAGTTTGTTAAAAACAAATTTAGTATTATTGTTTAAGATGAGGAAATGAAGAAGAGAAGTATCCCAAGTGGAAGGAATTTCTGCTTAGGATTCATGTTGTCCCACACATAAAGAATTACGTATTGTATGGATGTAAATATAGATAGAATGGATATAAGTAGCAATAGTAGAAAAGTGTGCATGGAAGTAATAAAAGTCAGCTTAAGGATAGTAATTATTTGTGGGGACAGAGCTAGGGGTAGGGAGGGGTTAGAACTTGACTTGTATCTGTAATATTTCACTTTTAAGAAGAGTAAGAAAGAGGGTGGGTTTCTCTTGTTATTTTTTATATGTTTAAAATATTTCATTAATTGAAAATTTGAAAACAAGAATATAAGCAGCCAAATTCTCTGATTGCTTTTCTAAAGGGTCCAAATGTTTACTTCCTATTGATTTGAGAACATGCTAAAATAGGGTGCCCAGAGAGTTTATTTTTGTAATCTTAGCACATACTAGTAATAACAGCTACAGTTTATTAAGCACATACACCGTGCCAGGCACTATGTGAGGTGCTTTAAATATGCTCTCTACTGCTTTGACAATAATTGTGAAGAAGGTATTTACTTCATTCCCATTTAGCAGATGGCAAGGTGAGCTGTAGTTCCAATCCACTACTTGTGATAAAATATGCTAAGTGAAAACTCAGACTTCCAAATATCAAATTTAATATCCCAAAGTTCATTTCTCATGTAATAGCTTTTTTTCCCCCAAGAGTTATCTCTACATTTTAATGTTTACTTGAGAAAAACCAAAAAATATGGATAGGGGAAAAAGAGGATAAAAATTGCCTATAATTTCACTACCATCCAGAGAAAGTTACTGCTAGCATTTTGATAGGTGCCCTTTCATATGTTTTCCATGCATAAATTTGTATGAACTTTCAAATGCTTTGAGAAGGAACTGTGTCAAGAATTTCTCTATCAGTATTGCTTATGGTGCATAATATAGGATAAATTTAAAATTTGGATTTTATTCCATACATGTCCGTATATTTTTAAAAGTACAGTTTTAAACTGGAAAAACTTCATTAAAAATTTATACAACATATATGAAAAAGCAATTATTGGCTACTTTTTAAAAATATCTCAGCATTTATTACATTGATATATCTAATACAAAGACCAACTGGACAATTACTGAATTATATTTGCTAGTAAATTATAGAATCAATGAGTATATTACCTGTTGTGGATAGTTTATATACTTATTATTTTTTTAAAAGATTTTATTTATTTACTGGAGAGAGAGAGACCGAGATAACAAGAGCAGGCAGGACCAGGGAGGAGAGGGAGAAGCAGGCGCCCTGCTGAGCAGGGAGCCTGATGTGGGGCTGGAGCCTTATGTGGGGCTTGATCCCAGGACCCTGGGATCATGACCTGAGCCAAAGGCAGACACCTAACCAACTGAGCCACCCAGGAGCCCGTGGATAGTTTATTTTAAAGGACAGGTGGACCATTCTATTTTCCGTCTCAATGATATGACCATTCATATGATATGACCAAATGGTTTCATACAATATTTGTCTTTTTGTGACTGGCATATTTTGCATAGCATAATGTCCTCAAAGTTTATCCATGTTGTAGCATGTCAGAATTTCCTTCCTTGGGGCACCTGGGTGGGCGCAGTCGTTAAGCGTCTGCCTTCGGCTCAGGGCATGATCCCAGCGATCTGGGATCGAGCCCCACATCAGGCTTCTCTGCTAGGAGCCTGCTTCTTCCTCTCCCACTCCCCCTGCTTGTGTTCCCTCTCTCGCTGGCTGTCTCTCTCTGTCAAATAAATAATAAATAAAATCTTTAAAAAAATTAAAAAAAAAGAATTTCCTTCCTTTTTAAGTCAGAATAATATATCATTGTATGTGTATTGCATATTTTGCTCATACATTCATCTGTTGATGAACACTGGGGTTGCTCTTCTATATTAACTATTGTGAATAATGCTGCTATGAACGTGGGTAAACCTCTTTAAGACCCTGCTTTCAATTCTTTTAGTCGTATACCCAGAAGTGGAATTGCTAGATCATAAGCTAATTCCATTTTTAATTTTTAAAGAACCTCCATACCATTTTCCACAGCAGCTGTACCATTTTATATTTCTACCAACAGTGCATAAGAGTTCCAATTTCTCCATACCCTCACCAACACTTGTTATTTTCACTTTTTTGATAGAAACCATCTTAATAGGTGTGAGATGGTGTCTTATTATAGTTTTTTTTTGTTTGTTTCCCTAATGGTTAGGAATGTTAAGCATCTTCTCATGTGCTTATTGACTATCTGTATATCTTCCTGGAAGAAAGGTCTACCCAAGTCCATTATAATGCCCATTTTGTTTTTGTTTTGTTTGTTTTTTTTTTAAGTTGAGTTTTAGGAGTAGTCTATATATTCTGGATATTAATCCTTTATCAGACATGATTTGAAAATATTTTCTCCCATTCTGTGGGTTGGTTTTTTACTTTCTTGATAGTCTTTTGGTGCACAAAATTTTTAACTTATGTGAAGTCCAATTTGTCTACTTTTTCTTTGTTGCCTATGTCTTTAGTGTCATGTCCAAGAAACCACTGCCAAATCAAATGTTGTAAAGATTTTCTCCTATGTTTTCTTCTAAGTGATTTATAGTTTTAAGTCCTACATTTAGGTCATGGATCCATTTTCAGTTAAATTTTGTATGTGGTGTTAGGTAAGGGTCCAACTTCATTTTTTTTTTGCATGTGCTTATCTTGTTGTTCTTTCTTTTTTTTAAATGATTTTTTATTGTTCTATTCTTTCTTGAGAATGAGATATTGAAGCCTCCAAATATTGTTGAATTGTCTATTTCTTCTCCCTTCAATTCTTTCAGTTTTTGGTTCATGTATTTTGATGGTCTGTCATTAGGTGCATGGATGTTTGTAATTGATCTCTTTTTGCTGCATTGAACCTTCTATTTATATATAATGTCCTTTTTTGTCTCTTTTAACCTTTTTTTGGTTTGAAGTCTATTTTGTCTGATATTAGTATAGCCATTATACTATTGCATGGAATATCTTTTTCTGTCCTTTCACTTTCAACCTATTTATCTCTTTGGACCTAAGGTGAGTCTTGTAGACCATGTGTTGTTGGGGCATGTGTTTTTATCCTTTACGCCAATCTGTCTTTTGATTGGAGAATTTAATCCATTTACATTTAAAGTAGTTACTGATTAGGAGGGATTTCTGTCATTTTAATATTTGTTATCTATATGCTTTACAGTTCTTTTTGACTCTCATTCCTTGTGTTACTGCCTTCTTTTGTATTTAGTTTGATTTTTTTTTGTAGTGAAACATTCAGATTTCCTTATCTTTTCATTTTGTGTATATTATTTGTGTATATCATTTTGTGTATATTCTTGGTTACTATAGTGACTACATTTAACATTTTATAACTTTAGTTATAACGCACTCTAATTTGAATTTATACCAGCTTAACTTGAATAACATATAAAAAGCTCTGCACCTTTAACAACTCTGTCCCTTCCTCTTTCAATTGTTATGTCATAAAATTACATCTTTATATACTTCATATCTCAAAACATAAACTAATAATATTTTAATGTATTAGTCTCTTAATTGTGTAGAAACAAAAAGTTTTATTTTTTGTTTTAATAATACCAGCTTTTGTAATTGGCTGTGTATTCACATTTACTGAGATATTTATTTATTCATATAGCTTCAAGTTACTATGTAATGTCCTTTTATTTCAAGATGTAGGACTCCTTGTGGTATTTCTTGCAGGCAGGTCTAGTGGTCACGAACTTCTTTAGTTTCTGTTTATTTGAGAATATCTTCATTTCTCTTTTACTATTAAAGGACAGTTTTGCCAAATACAGGATTCTTCATTGACTGTTTTTTTTTGTTTTGTTTTGTTTTAGTACTTAGAATATATCAGCTCACTACCTCTGGCCTCCAAGATTTCTAATGAAAAATATGCTGATTATGTTATTAAGGATCCCTTATATGCAACAAGTTACTTCTCTGTAACTGCTTTCAAGATTCTCTGTTTGTCTTTGTCTTTGGACAGTATTATTATAATGTGTCTTGGAGTGGGTCTCTTTGAGTTCACCCTAGCGTTTATTGAGCTTCTTGGATGTTTATATTCATGTATTTCATGAAATTTGGGGAGTTTTTGGCCATTATTTCTTCAAATATTCTCTCTACCTCTTTTTCTCTCTCTCCTTCTTCTAGGACTCCTATAATGAATATGTTAGTCCTGTTGATGGTAACCCACAGTTCTCTTAGGCTCTGTTCACTTCAATCTTTTCTCTTTATGTTTCTCAGACTCAATAATTTCCATTGTCCTATCTTCAGGTTCACTGATTCTTTCTTCTGCCTGCTCAAATCTGCTTGTGAATACCTGTAGTGAACTTTACATTATAATTGTACTTTTCAACTCCAGTATTTCTTTTTGGTGTCTTTTAAGGTTTCTAACCCTTGGTTGATATTCCATTTTGTTTCATACATTATTTTCTTGACTTTCTCCACATCTTCTTTTTAGTTCTTTCAACATCTTTAAGACAGTTGTTTTAAAGTCTGTGTCTAGTAGATTCACCATCAGGTGTTTTTTTCAGGGACAGTTTCTGTTGTTATTTTCCTTTGAATGGGCCATATCGTTTTGTTTCTTTGTATGCTTTGTGAGTTTTGTTGAAAATTGCACTTTGGTTTTAATACTCTAATAATGTGGTAACTCTGGAAATCAGATTCTCTTCCTTCACCAGTGTTTGCTGTTTTAAGTTCTGGTTTGGGGTTTGGGGGTTGGGGAGGAATTATTATTGTAGGCTCTGTCTGTGCCAAGGATTAGCCTGAGATGTAAACTTAGGTCTTTTCAGGTCCTTTCTTAGCCTATACCTTCCTCTGGGCATGCATGATGATTTTCTAATTTCTTCTGTATATGTGGTTGCTTTTGAATGTCTTAGTCTTCACTGTCTGGCTACCAAAATGGCTAAAAAGAAAAATTAAGGGGAGAAAAAGGTACTGACCCTTTAAATCCCTTGGAAATCCTTTCAGCCAGAGGGGAATGGCTTGGAACAACAGGATGTATGTATGCAACAATAAGGGCCACAGTCTCATTATCTGCACATCTGTGATCAGAGCACAGATCCCTGATATTTGGAGATCAGGGTCCCTTTTACCCACTATGACTTCTGTGAGTTGTGTGCAAAGTGCTTCAGGAACACATGCACAGCTGCTTACAATGAGGCAGAGGTTTGGGGGATAGGTAGTTGCCACTGTGCTAAGAGCTGAAATTGACTGAAATTAATCACAGTTTACCTCCAGTTTTCCTCTAGAAGTTGCAAGCCTTCCATAGACTCCAGAGTTTCAAAATTGCATCAGACAGAATTGACCAGTCATCTAGGTGGGGAGACAGATTTCTGGTGCTTCCTGCTCTGTCATCTTCCTAGAACCCTCTTTCCTTTCCTTTCCTTACTTTTCTTTCTTTCTTTCTTTCTTTCTTTCTTTCTTTCTTTCTTTCTTTCTCTCTTTCTCTCTTTCTCTCTTTCTTTCTTCTCTTGAGGGCTTACTGTGTGCTAGGCACTGGTCTAAGCATCAAGGCTCCAGTAGTTTACTGTAATTTTTTCTCATTCAAATAAACATATACTTTTATACTTAAATTTGTTCTTGTAACTTTGCCTTATTTTTCTTAAAGAGGGTCCCCAACATTTTTTAGATTTCAGATTACACAAAGCTTGAATCTTTCCCTGCTGTGGCATCAAGAGAGTGACATGCTTTAATTTGAAATGATCCCTAAAGTGTCTAATCTTTAATGTGTCCCCTCTGTGACTCCTGTTTTTGCATCTTGAACACATTATCATCCCCATTATATTTTCTGCCAATGGGGAAGTGTTACAAGATCTAGAAGGCAAGCTCACTGAAACACAAGTCACCTTTTCTCTGTTGATGAGAGTAAATTCCTAAGGTTGCTAGATTTAGCAAATAAAAATACAAGCTTCCCAGTTAAATTTAAAATTCAGATAAATATTACATGGGACATACTTAAATTTTTTTGTTTTTATCTGAAATTCAAATTTAAGTGGCAACCTGTGTTTTATCTGGCAATTCCATGAATTTCTCAAAAATGTTTTTTCTAGCACAATGATTACATTTTATTCATCTTTCTGTAGAACTAGAACAGTTCTCCGATGAATGATAGCGGTGTTGAGTACAAAAATCAGTGGCTATTCTTAACCTCTTCTGGGAAACAAAAATCTAATGTAATTTATGGGTCCTCTTTCCAGAAAAATGCACAAACACAAAACATTTTGCACATAATTTCAGAGCCCTATAGCCTACTTTGTAAGTTGTCCCTTCCTGACCTCTCCCCAACTCAGACCCTTTATATACAGCTCCTTGTTTGGATGTTTTGTGATTTACAAAGTAGTTTCATCTTCATAACAGTCTTATAATAGAATAGCCCATTTTGTAGATGAAGAGACTGAGACTTGGATTCAGAAACATTACATACCTAGTAATTATGATCAGAATCAAATTCATTCTTCCCATTTTGACTCATGGGCTCTTTTCACCATACCAGCCTGCCACATAAGTCTTCCTTTCTTATAACATTCTGATTTCTACAGCAGCATTTTTGTATGGAAGTCAAGGTGGAAGAATGAAAAAGGCATTCAGATGAGGAGTCCTGGGTGTGAGTCTTAGTTCCTTCATTGAAAAGCTATATGACTGGGCCTTAGCTTACACATCTGTATGATGAGCAGGCTGGACAACATCCAGTGAGAGCACTAATATTCTATGATACTAAAGAGCCCCTTCCATTGTCCCAATTTTCCTTGTAGGCCGTTATAAAACCTACTTTTGTGACCTTCCAAGGTGCAGAGATTACAGATGTACTCATAAGAATTTGAAGTTGAAAAGACTTAGGAGTTAGGAAGATATGAAGTTGCTCTACTTGGGAGATTCCAGAGCCTATAGTATAAAGACTTATATCTGTACCTAGCCAGGGTATGAGGGGAGTCTAAAGACATAGGAGTGGGATGAAACCCCCTGTGCAGACTCTGGGTTTGCAGTAGGAGTGGAACATGGCTGTAGTTAAATTCTAGGCTTTGCATTTACCCTCAACCTTTGGCTGAGCATGGGGAAGACAGAGCCTGGTACTCGGGGACCCCACTCAGACCATCACCCCCTACTCATATGTCCGTGGCTGCTTTCTATGGAGCAGTGGGCTTACAGCCACTAATACCTGAAGGCACTTTCTCCACTTTAGGATTTAAAGGAAGCTTTTTCTTTGAAACTCAGGAGAAGAGGATCCTGGATTCTACTTTTGGTACCTAAAAGGACAACTAACTAGATTCCTGTGCTAATGGCCATATTTTCTTCTTCCCTTATATTGTTCTATTGGATGCAGATATTCCAAAGCTACACATGCCCGAACCTAATAAACATCCAGCACCACATAGGAATCCTAACTAATAACCTTAGGTCAAAATAACGTGCCAAGAAATATCTTGGCAGTTATTTCAGCAGGTTTGCCAATTTGGGAAAGTTTCTAAGAAATGCTAGCAAATAGTTGTGCCTTACCAGCATGATCGTGAAATGGGCAAATGCAGGAGAGGCCATTCCAAAGAGAGAAAACTGTATGTGTAGGAAATCAGAGAACTTCATATGGGCAATCTGGGGGAAAAGGGAGCTTTTCTTTTTCTCTTCTTCCTCCCAGACAGACTTTCACCAAAAGTAGCAGGAAGTCACCTCCTCTGTGATGCCTTTTCCATTCTTTTCCTCTTTGACGGAAAAGATTGAGACATGGAAGTGTCCCAGGTAGACTAATAATTTGGTACCTCTACAAAATAAACCGAACAAACAACATATAAATTATTTATTCAATATTTATTAGGTAGGGCTAAGGAGAAAACAATATTTTTATTACTGTATTTTAAAAAAGAGGCTGACTCCCACTGGCCAAAGTAGAGTCAATGTTCTGGAAAAAAGAAATCTCACTTTTCTGTAATTCTTGTTCTCGTTTCTATTTTCTTTTGCAATTTACTGAATCAGACTACTTGGGAGACATACCAAAGAATTTAAAATTTAGGCTTTGTTCAACAGTTTAAAATTCATTCCAGAAAAAACAGCTTGGTGTTATGCATGATTTGATTTCAGAATTTCAGTTGACTTCATCTGCAGCTGCTCATGGCAAAACTAATCAACAGACATAGGTCAGTTCTAGAGAGAAGGTCTTTGTTTTTTTGGTTTTTGTTTTTAATTTTCACATGAAAGCATTGTTTTCTTTGGTGGTAGCAAAACCAAATTGTCTTTCATCAGGAAGGTAAGTAGTTTTGTACAGAAACCCGAGTTAACTAGCACATTTCTGTTTTTCATAGCATCCCATATGTTTTGTTGCCTGGTACAGGTACCTGGATTTCTCATTTCTTTATACAGCTGTGTCTGTCAGCTAAACAGAACTGTGTGCTTCCTCTGTCCTTCCACAGCCCTCTACCTTGCCTTGATTAGAGATAATATTTATCACATGATATTGTAATTGTTTCTGCATCTCTGTTCTTGGCTTGACTATGAGCTTGCTCAGGTCAGGGACCATATCATCTTCATGATTCTAGTGGTCCCTCAATAAATGAATGAACAAATGCCATGGGCAGCAAGGAAAGAACAATAGGCACTAAGCCTGCATGTGGGGTATCAGTGAAGAATCTGTAGTCTCGCTGGGCAAAGACTTCTTCTTCTTCTTCTTCTTTTTTTTTTTTTTTTAATTTATCTATTTGAGAGAGAGAGCCCCAGCGGATGGGAGGACAGAGGGAGAGGGAGAAGCAGACTCTCTGCTGAGCGGGAAGCTCGACCCCTGACCAGGGCTTGATCCTAAGACCTGGAGATCATGACCTGAGCCAAAGGCCAACACTTAACCGGCTGAGCCTTCCAGGTGCCCCTGGGCAAAGCCTTCTGTATGAAAAACCCTCAACAATCTGAAGTTGCCAAAAACTCAAAGAATTTAGTCACACATTGGCTGCTTTTGATGCATAGTCTGCATCAAGCACTCACCATCTCTAATTTGACAACAGAGCAAAATTAATTGGAATCCAGATACTGATCTAGGATCTTTACACATATTTCTTATTAAAGTATCATAACAACCCTATGAGGTAGGAGTCATTAGCCTCTATTTTATAGGTTAAATAACTAAATTCAGAAAAGCTAATTAATAATTCACGATCACTGAGTCAAGAAGAGGTGGAACTTGTCTTTAAATCCACCTCTGCCTTCTTCCATCACACCTCTGTTATAGTTATACATTACATATCTCACTATGGAGCTATAAGGAACAAGGGACACCAAGCATTGCATTAATTAGAATTTTCATATGATATTCAAGAAATCAGTGACTAATTCTCTTCAGCCTCAGCCTTGAAATTGAAATACAGTAATGCTAGACATAAAAATGCATCTTGATTTTCCCCCAAGGAATCTCCCTCTCGTATCCACATAGTGAGCATTAACAATTAATGGGAAGTGCTTTCCAAGCCATATAACATCATTCTTAATATTTATGATGCCCACGAAACACACAAACATCTGTTCTGTAGAGTGATAGCTATTAAAGCATACTTAAGTGCCAAGCACTCTCTCTCATATAGACGAGTCAAAGCTTTAAGCAGTTCTTCCTCTGGAGATGTCTAAATAGCAAGGATTCCAAGAAGATGGAAGGAAGACAATTTTAGACTCAACTCATCTTGAGGAATATTAGTTCATTTTATTATGGCCAAAGCACATAGTAACTTTAAATGGCAAAAGCTATGTTTAAAGGTTGACATGATCTTTCATATTGGGGATTATTGCAGGGCTAAAGCTCAAGTTCACATTTCCCTCTGAGAAACAAAATTAGAAGAGACTCACTTTTGATGGATGAGATCACGCATCGGCAGGAATGACAGATCTAAGAAATCTGCCGTTAAAGTTGAGATTGGAAGAGTTGGGCATACCCAAAATCCAATCAAGATGGTCTATGAGTACCCTCAGGGAGCAGGCCTGGCTTGAGGTTATTATTAAGAAAAAAAAGTCTCTTACTCTGCTTGTAAAGATCATGTTAATGGAAGAGATCCGTTAGCTTGGATCTCTGATAACAGTCAGTGGAGCCAGTGTCCTCACCAGAACTTCCTATTTATTTGACAATAAAATTTATTATGTAACTAATACATCTCTATCTTTGCCTCAATACCTACTGACCTGTATGGCTAACCTGAACTAGTCTCTGTGTATGCTGAGGACCAGACTTAAACATGGCAATCAGTGTAAGCAAGTACTGCCACCCTGCCTTTCCCAGATGACACTTTGTTCAAACTGCAATAAACACAAGATTAACATACCTGGCCACAACAGCAATACAACAGCAATAATGACAACTGACAATTGTGGCATACTTATCAAATGTCAGGCACACTTCTAAAGCTCTGCATATGAATTACCCACTGAGTCTTCACAGCAATCCCATGAGGTAAAAGAAAAAACTGATGCACAAAGAGGTTCTGTGATATGAGCTAGGTCATATGCTAATGAGTTGTGGGGCCTAAATTCTAACCTAGGTAGGTTGTTGGTATTCTTAACCATTCCTTGGAGGTGGGAGTCAACGGGGAACAATATAAATATGTTTAAATAAGATGTTCAAGCAGGGGTTCTTTTGTTCTCTTGGTTGAGAGATACAAAACTTCACTCAAACTATTTCAAATAAAACGTTGATTGAGACTATCCCTAAGCCAACTAAGGTATTCTTTTCTCATAATATCTTGCATTTACCTATGTCACTGCATTTACTCGTCTGTTATAATTATCTGTTTATATGTTCATTATAATTGTCCCACTTGACCTGACCCCAATAACTATGATTTTTGTCTTTTTTATTTACTACTGTATCCTTGATGCAAAGAACAGTGTCTGACAAATGGTCAATGCTGAAGAAATATTTGTTAAAATAAAAAGTAGGGTTGGGGACACTGCACACGGATGGGGTGTCAATTGATTAATGATTTAAAAGAGCATGAAACAATGTCAACCAGATATCATAGGAAGTAAAAATTCAGGGACAGGCCTCATTCCTCTACCCTGCACCCTACTCACAGTGCCTTGCCTCTGTACTTTGTTGCACATATATTCCATTTTCCTTTTCTTCTAGCAGACTTATTTTGCTTATGTACAGTTTCTGCTCCCCCATAATTTCGGCTTTTGTGAAACTTTGGATAGGTTTGGTGCCAACCTCAGCCCCAACTCTAGTCGACCTTCCAGTTCTGGACCTAACCACTACCTACAGACTCCAGACATACTAATTCAGGGGGCTCCCGAGTGGCTCAGTCAGTTAAGCATCTGCCTTCGGCTCAGGTCAGGATCCTGAGGTCCTGGGACAGAGCCCCAAATCGGGCTCCCTGCTCAGCGGAGGTCTGCTTCTCCCTCTCCCTGTGCCCCGCTGCCATCTCTGGCCCCCACCCCCCTCTCATGCTCTCTCTATCACTCTCTCTCTGTTGCTCTTACTATCTCTCTAATGCTCTCTCTCTCTCTCTCTCTCAAATAAATAAATAAATAAATAAAATCTTAAAAAAAAAAGACCTACTAATTCAGATTCTTATGAGAAAGATTCTGATTGGTTCACCTTAGGTGAAGAGTTCTCCAGTTGTCCAATAAGTTGTGGCTGGAGTGTTATGTGACAGAATTAGTTGTGGAAGCTTGCCCTTTTGTGAAGGAGGCAGTTTTCACAGAAAGGATTGTGGGCTGGGTATGCACCCCCAAAATAGGTCTCCTATAGATGTCAACCGATATTTCTCTCCATTTGAAATCTAGACAATTTTTTTAACCACCAAGGAGAATATTCTAAATTACACAGAAAATTTATAGTCATACATTTACCGTATTTTAACAAGGAATTTCTATGGACTGCCATTTTCCAGTTGCTTGCATTTTCAATTTTGTTCTTTGATTGCTTAAAACACAGACATCTTTTCTCTCTTGCCATGCAATGAAAATGTTCTATTTTGATATGGTATGTGTTAGTCATAGTGTTTGCATTTTCATTATGATATCAAGAAGTTAATCTGTTCCAGTCTTTTTAACTAGTGTAGTTAAGGGCTTTTGATGATTTTTTGTGATAATTGCATTATGATTTTCATCCTCTTATATTTTGGACTACATAATTTCTGAAGCGTTAAGAGAATTGCCAGAATTTTTACTTGTAGTTCTTGATTTAATACTGATGCTGAAGAGCCTTAGATTGCTTCTAATTTACAAATGAATTCTAAAAGATCACTTCTACATCAGTTTGAAACTGAAGTACATTCTTCCAGTGGTCTGCAAGAGGTTATTTAACCTCTAACATATTCATTCAGTTATTCATTACATTAGGAGCCACTGATTGCCTGGCACTGTGTTGAGCTGTGTGTACAATGTGAACAAAACAGATATAGTCCCTATCCCCATGAAGCTTATTAGTCTATGGGAGGAACAAGAATAGGCAAACAATTACATAAGGGCTAATAGTAATAGCTGACCCTAATAGTAACGGTGCATAGTAGGTTCTCCAAAAATATTCATGGGATGCATGGACTCAATAGGTTAAAACTGAATTATTTACATTCATTATTTCATTTAATCTTCACAATTCCCTGAGGACTTAACCTTTTAAAATCTTTAATCCTAAATATTCTGATTAGTAATTCCACTCAAAAAGACAAATTTACTATGGATATATTTTTTTAGCTTGCTATTGATGTATAAAATACATACAAGAAATCTGCACATCTCAAAACATCTCAATGCATTTTCACAAACTGAACACATCTGATGAAAAAACAAACTTTAGCAGCATCCCAGAACCTTCCTCATGTCTCTTACGGTCACCACACCCTCAAAGGTAAAGGATATTATCTATTAAAATAGATTGGCTTTTAGTCACTTTGTAAGGTATTTGAGAGGAAGAAAGATTTAAGTTAATCCTAGTTTGTCTGTTTAGAACTCAACAAAATTTGTTACTAGGGTTATTTTGTCAGGTATGATTAGATTCAGACATACATAACTGAAAATTCACAATAACAATGGCTTAAATAAGGTATTTTATTTTTCTTTCATGTGAAAGAGGTTTAGAAGGAGGTATGTATTTAGGGCTGATTTGGCAGCACCATAGTTATCAGACATCAGGGGTTCCTTTTAGCTTACAAATCAGCCATTCTTGTGCTTCGCTAGTGATGGTCTAAAATGGCTGTTAGAAATCCAGCCATTACATCCACATTCCAGACAAGAAAAAGGAGGAAGGGCAAAAGGACTGCACCTCCCAGCTGATTAAGTTCACCTCTTAATAGTCTGTCCCCAAGTCCCTCATAACATTTTTGCTTTTATCTAACTGTCCAGAATTTAGTCATGAGGCCATATGATTTTTAAGGGAAACTGTTCTTTTAGCTGGATATAGTGATGCCTCCTATAATATAGGGGTCCTGTTAGTAAGAAAGAAGGAGAGAACATATTTGGGATGGGCAACTAGTAGTGTCTGCTATAGTTATGTTGGTGTGCAATGTACTTGCTTACCATACACCACATTGTCTAGTGAAAATTTTCTTCCTAGGAAAGGAAAAAATGGAAATTTAGGTGTCATGTATAAGAAACTGAAATGAGATCTCAAAGAAAGGTGTCATGTGTAAGAGTGAGAGATGAGAGTTCAAATAAAGTTCACTTACTATACAAAGTGATCTAGCCAGATTCAATTTCTTGCTGTAGGCCATTAAACCCATCAGCAGACCTCTCCAAGCCTAAGAATCTCACTGGTAGAATGTGGCAGATACTTCCCCTCTAATTATAGCAGAGAGTCATGGTTAGAAAATTTTCTCTTAAAAGCTGTGTGTGTGTGTGTGTGTGTGTGTGTGTGTGTTAGGCATTTGCTAGAAAAACTCAAACTAATGTATTCAGTCCTTACAGGCATATTTTATAACTTCAAATTTCGTATTTTGAGATCAGCAAATGGGTAATTATTACCGTAGAACCTGGCTTATTATATGGATTTATATCTAGAACAAGTTAGGTCTTGCCTCTCACAAGAAAAACTACTTACATAAAAAGGCTAATGCATCATGATTATAAGGCAGGTACTACTCTTGTCTCTCTTTTCCCCCAGGTTATTAATGTTGGGTTCAGTTCCAAAAACTGCCCTCTCTAGGGCTGGGTGAAACTGGGAGCAAGTTATACTTTTAAAAAGGCCTTCCTGCCTGTCGTTTTTGAACAGGTGAAATCTGGTTACAGTGAGCCTCCAGGGCAGTCTGTATCAGTAGAGCTAAGGATGTAAATATCAGGAAGAGCAGAAGGTTGGAGAGATCAGCAGCTACTGAGAGGGCGTATCTCTAAAGGAGGCATTGTTTGGGAGATGGGGCAGGGCAGCAAGGCTAAGCAATAAGAATCATCCTAGAGGGAAAGAGTAAAGAAAGGGAGGAAAAGGACAGAGAGAGGTTCCCAAGTAGGCAAAGGAGTTGCAGTGAGCGTGTACAGAGCCTCAGACTTCAGGGGAATTGCAGTGGGAGGGGAGCAAGAACCAAGAGGTTGATTCACTGAACATTACTGAGAACCTGCTATGCTAAAGGCACTGTGCTCAGTACTATGGGGGACATAGATATAAACCAGACATAAACCCTGCCCAAGCAGTGCTCATGGTCACTAATCTCTATCAAAGGAGATGGGGCATGGGCTTAAAGGATGTCATAAGGTTTAAGGTGACCAATGCTGTAAAAGAAGAGTAAATGACATTCCAGAAATTCAGGTGGAGGAGGATAGTTTAACTCAAAGAATGGTGAAGGTGAGGTGAGGTAGGGAGAATGGACTGAGGAAGGTTTGAAGAGGACATATCCTTTGAGTTGAGTTGAATCTTGAAGGCTGAGCAAGAGGGGTAGGGTCTCCCCACCCCCCACCAGCCCCCCTCCCTCCACAAATGGCCTTTATTATTTGCAGCTGAAGTGAAAGAGGAGCGGACAGGACAACTCTGTCTCCAGGGCCGGCTCAAAGACCTATTCTGTTGCGGTCGCCCCAAAAAGAAGAATAGAATTTTTGGCAACAAGAGGGTGCGTGTTAAGAGAAACAGGGGAGCTGTGAAGAAGGTGGTGCAAAGAGGAATGGCAGGATGACAAAATTTCATTGTCCTGCGGGAAATAGGTGGGCACCCAGGACCTCAGAATGTAGAATCTGCTCTAGGGAATATCCTTTGAAGGAAGAGCAAAGAAAACAACTGCTCTTTCCCTCAGTCTAGGATTTCTACTTCTCTCCTAATTTCTTGACCATACCTTGACTTTGCCGCCCCAATCTGTTGTCATCATCACAAGAAGATTTAGGGCACTTTCCTTTGTGACCTTTCAGCCTATATGCAGTGGCTGCAGGTGCAGCTGGAGAAGGTGGGGTAAATTAGAGAGAGACATGGGTGTGAGAAAGAGATAGAGTAGGAGGATCACAATAGTTATCCCTTTATAATAAACCTAGTGGGTTTATTTACAAGATTTTCTTGATTTGTACCTTTGAAATCCTTCCCGAGAGAGTAATTTCCTATAAGGAGTAGCTGAATACACATTCTTCTCAAAGTGCACATGAAACATTCTCCAGAACAGATCATGTATTAGACCACAAAACAAATCTTAACAAATTTAAGTTGAAGTAATATCAAGTATATTTTCTGACCAGAATATTATGAAACTAGAAATCAATAAAAGGAGAAAAATCGGGAAATTCACAAATATGTGGAAATGAACATGCTCCTGAACAACCAATAGCTCAAAGAAAAAAATCAAAGGGAAATCAGCAAATGAAACAAATGAAAATGGGAATACAACATACCAAACCTTATGGGATGCAGCAAAGGCGGTTCTAAGAGAGAATTTCGTAGCAATAAATGCCTGCATTAGGAAAAAAGAAAAAAAGAAAGATCTCAAGTAAACAGAACTAGAAAAGGAACAAACTGAGCTCAGGGGTGCCTGGGTGGCTCAGTCGTTAAGCGTCTGCCTTCAGCTCAGGTCATGATCCCGGAGTCCTGGGATGAGCCCTTCATCAGGCTCCTTGCTCAGCAGGGAGCTTGCTTCTCCCTCTCCCTCTGCTGCTTCCCCTCCTTGTGTTTCGTCTCTTGTTGCATCTTTCTCTGTCAGATAAATAAATAAAAGCTTAAAAAAAAAAAAGAACAAACTGAGCTCAAAGTTAGCAGAAGGAAGGAAACAACAAAGATTAGAGCAGACATAAATGAGATAGAGACTAGAAAGACAAGACAAGAGAAAAGAACAGTAAGTTTTTAAAAACATAAAATTGACAAGTCTTTAGCTATCCTAAGAAAAAAAAAGAGAGAGGGAACTAAAATAAATAAAATTATAAATGAAAGAGGAAGACTTATAGCTGATACCACAGAAATAAAAAAGATCATAAGAGACTACTAAAAATTATATGCCAACAAATTGGACAACCTAGAAAAAGTGGTTAAATTCCTAGAAATATACAATCTGCCAAGACTGAATCATGAAGAAATAAAAAATCTGAACAAATCTATAAAAAGTAAGGAGATCGAAGCAGTAATAAAGAACCTCCCAACTAAGAAAAGCCCAGAACCAGATGGCTTCACAGGTGAATTTGACCAAACATTAAAAGAAGAATTAATAGCAATCCATCTCAAACTCTTCCAGAAAAATGAAGAGGACAAGAATCTTCAAAGCTTATTTTGAGGCCAGCATTACCCTGATACCAAAGCCAGATGAGGACACTACAAGAAAAAAAAAATTACAGGCCAATATCTCTGATGAACAAAGACGCAAAAATCTACAACAGAATACTAGCAGACCAAATTTAATAGCACATTAAAAGGATCAGACATCATGATCAAATGGGATTTATCCCTGGGATGCAAGAATTGTTCAACATACACAAATCAATGAATATAATTCACCACATTAACAGAATGAAGGATAAAAATTTTATGGGGTGCCTGGATGGCTCAGTAGGTAGAGTATGAGACTTGAGCTTGGGGTTGTGGGTTTGAGCCCCACGTTGGGTGTAGAGATTACTTAAAAATAAAGTCTTTTTAAAAAATCATGTGATCTTATCCATAAGTGCAGAAAAAGCATTTGACAAAATTCAACATCCATTTATGATAAAAACTCTCAACAAATTAAGTATAGAAGGAACATATCTCAACGTGATAAAGGTTGTATATGGCAAGTTCACAGCTAACATCAGACTCAATGGTTTGCTTCCCCAGATCTTTCCGAAGAGTGATAAGCATCTTATTTCCCGTATTAAATCCCCTCCTGCCTAAAACACCTACAGTGGTTTCTGTTTTCTTACTATCTTCTGATTGATACACCTGATGGAATGGAAGCTTAAAATAGATACTGTTATAAGAGAACAAACTTGTATTTCCTGTACACCTGAATTTGTGATTGAGATACATACACCCTCACTTCATCACAAGCAGCTGAATCATGAATCTTTAATTAATAGCAGTGCCTCCTCTTTTATCTCCCCTCACTGTCATTCTGATTCACTAAGCAGATCCAACCCAATCCTGAAAACCAAATAGCCCCCAAAAGAGTGGGTCTTAAGAAATTTGCAAGTTTCCATACCCCGCGTATGACTGTATTTCAGTATGAACAAAATTTTATTTCATACTTGCCCTCATGTTTTCCTTACCCTGGGCCTCTGCTCATTTGCTAAGCCTGGTACCACATTCTTTCCATATTGTTTTATCTGTTCTCTTCTGGCCCAACTCTCCCATTACTGTTATTAATCCAACTCCACATACTACTACACAACTCTCCAATTCACCCCAGCATGCAGTTGCTAGGGGTAAAAAGATGGGAAAGACATTCCTTGTTCCAAGGAGTTCATAGAGTGTTTTGAGACACTATATGTAATTTCAGTTCTGATGTGGCTAAAATGTTAATTACCAAACTTACACCCTTTAAGGGACTCTTACAAAATATAGAATTAGATATGGTAAGACTATAATCCATAGATTTACAACCTGACTGGACTCTTGTATATCAGGTTAATTTAAAGCATGCCCACTTGGCTATTAGTGAGCTGTTCTTAATGGAAAGGAGTTGCATCAGTTGATTTATTATACAGAGGGCAAGATCCAAGCTGTCACTGCTTTGTATCTAAATTTGATTCCTAAAGGGTGTGCAGGTGAAAGAATCACTTTTCAGATGAAAGAGAAAAATTCCAAAGAAGAACACACATGATAGAGTCATAAATACTTATGTTAGCCTGAGGCAAGCAGAGTTTATATACCACTCTTTTTGAATATTTATTCATTCCAGGAATGGTTTAAATTAGTACTTTTGTTCAAAGCCCCAAAGGCATTATGTTTTCAACAAAACTAATAATCATGTCCTGATAACACTAACTGACTTATGTATGTTTTTCTTCTTATCTTGTTGTTTGAGAGAAGGAAGTCATAAAACTAAGCATCTGGTTTCAGTATTAGGCTTCAAAGAAAGAGCTACTACCTATATTATAGGGACTGGTATATTGAAACTCTTTTTACTCTTTTCATTTATCACCTAAATCTAGCTGTACATTTTAACCTGTGGACCACCCAAATTAGAAGGGGCAGCCTTCAGTAAGGGATGCTCCTTACTTGATATGCTCCTTCAGCCCTGAAATCTTGTTGGCAAAAGGCAGATTGAATCCAATTGGTTTGGGGACGTTTCTTTCACAAAAGTATTCTTTGCTCCATGATACCAGTAAGATATCAAGAAGATTAACTGAGAATCACTGGGTCCATACAATGGAATGAATTATATATATTACCAAATGTTCAGCATAATTATGTGTATTAGGACTCTTGATGAAGGTAACAGAAACAACTTGAAGTAGCTTAAAGCTAAAGAGGGAATTTATTATGTGGGTAAACCTGGAAAGCAGCCAGGTTTCAGGAAGCAAGTGACATTGGGTACAGGGGAACTGTCAAGATTCTGGCTCTCTTGTATTTTGCTTCTCTCTATGCAACTTGATTTTTGCCTACATAGACCAAGTTTTAAGCCATAGAGTTTTATTTTTGTTGTTGCTGCTGTTGTTTTGTTTGTTTGTTTTAAATTTGGGGAATCATAAAGGCCTCTGGACAAATGTCTTGCAAATATTAAGTCAACTCTACATTCACAAACATATTTATACTAATGAACATCAGTTTTAAAAACTGAAAAAAATGAGGGGGCACCTGGCTGGCTCAGTCAGTAGAGCATGTGACTCTTGATCTCAGAGTCATGAGTTCAAACTCCACATTGGACATGGAACCTACTTAAAAAGAATAAATAAACAAATTAATTAATTAATTAAAGAACTATAAAAGGAGGGTTTGAGAGTGACATATTAGTATGTACAGATTCAACAGGGATGCATTTTGAGAGCTTATCTTAATAACCTATGGGAAAATCCTTTTTACTTTTCTAGGAAATTATAGTATTAATATCAGATTGTATTACTATCCAAAGGAATGAAAAATTATACAGAAATCATTTAAATCATGTCTTCCAATTAATAATGCATTAAACCTAATAAACTGGCTTACTCCTGTGAAAACAATCTTCATTTTTCATGAAGGGAAAATTGCCATGTATTATGTTTAGGAAACACTTTCCTGTACTGAGATAATGTGACATTTTGAGATTTTTGGGGGAAATTCTGAGGGAAGATCAAGTTTATGGACTTTGATTAGGAGAAGATTATATAGACCTCTATTATGGCATTAAACACACACAATCACCCAAAACAAGTAAAACTCAATTTTTTGCCAGATAACTCATCCAACTCAAAGATGTTTTAATGATAATTACAAACTACTAAGGTATGCAGGAGATACAGAGAATAGGATAAAGCATTTTAAATTGGAGTGTCTGGGTAGTGCAGTTGATTAAACGTCTGACTCTTGGTTTCAGCTCAGGTCATGATCTCATGGTTGTGAGATTGAGCCCTGAGTCGGGGTCCATGCTTAAGACTCTCTCTCCCTTTCCCTCTGCTTCCCCTCCCCCTACGTGTTTTCTTTCTCTCTCTCAAATAGACAAATCTTTAAAAAAAATAAAATTGAGCAAATTGGTTAATAAAATTTTTTTTTAAAGATTTTATTTATTTATGTGACAGAGAGACAGCCAGCGAGAGAGGGAACACAGCATGCGAGTGAGAGAGGAAGAAGCAGGCTCCCAGCGGAGGAGCCCGATGCGGGACTCGATCCTGGTACGCCGGGATCACGCCCTGAGCCGAAGGCAGGCGCTTTAACGACTGCGCTACCCAGGCGCCCCAATAAAATTTTTTATATGAGAAACTGAATTTATTTTATAATCCCACTATCCAAAAATAGGACATCAAGTTTTTCATTTGTTACCAACTTAATTATATGACATCAAACACAAAATGAAACATTTTTCTAATGTAGTTATCTTATAAACATATTTTTCTTATGTTGAAATTGTTCTTTACCATCTAGAATACAAGGTTAAAGATAGCCATACAAATGATCTAAATAGCACACCTCTTATTAGAGTTGTGTACTAGACTGTTACATATGGAGAGAAAATACAAGACCAGAAATTTAAAATCCCAAGCCAGGAATGACTTCCATCATTGTATTCCATTAATTATGGAGGAAGCCTTTTTGTGATTCACTACAAAAATTGGCAATTAAACTCTGGAGGCTGATTATATCCCTCAGCCATCAGCTAGAAGGATTAACCAGTGGTTTTTAAATACACATTATAAAAAATCCAGTTAAAAATTAGTCCTTTGGCAATTTTATTTTATTTTTGTTGTGTAACATTTGATGCATGCAAAAGAATAGAAGTCACATGTGTTAATACAGGGATGAAATGAATACTTGTTACCTACCACCCGTCTAAGAATTAGAGCGTTACCTTTGCTTTTTGCAGCATGTGCTTCTCCTTGTTCCATTCTTCTGCTACATGTCTGAAGAAGTAACTACTATCTGGAATTTTGTGTATTTTCCTGTTGTAGTCTGTTCAGGCTGCTATAACAAAATACCACAGGTGAGGGCTTTTAAAAAATAGAAATTTATTTCCCACATTAATAGAGGCTGGAAGTCCAAATTCAGGGTGCCAGCTCAGTCAGCTTCCACATCTGATGAGAGCCCACCTCCCAGTTCATTTCTTCACAGTAAGCTCACATGGTGAAAAGAACTACTAGGGACCCTCTTGGCTTCTTTTATAAGGGTACCAATCCCATTCATGAGGGCTCTGGTCTCATCACTTCCCAAAGGCCCCACCTCCTAATATCATCTCATTAGGCATTAGGTTTTGACACGTGAATTTTGGGAGGGACACAAACATTCAGTCTATAGCAATTAGTCTCTTGTTTTTAAAGATGATTTAATCATGCATGTATGTATTTCTAAGCAATATATTATTTAGTTTTGTTTGTGAACTTTATAAAAATGGTATTCTGTATATAGTTTTCTGCCACCTGCTTTTTTCACTCAGTGTTATGTTTTTAAGATTCATCCTAAGATTATGTCCTAAGATTCATATGTTGTTGCATATGGCTGAAACAGTGTTTTATGACCTACTTTTCCACTCATTCTTGCATTTCTAAGCTACATCCTTGTTGCTGTATATCTGTAGGACCTTGGGCTTTCCCTCTCAGCCAGAATTTCCTTACATTAGAATAGAAATAATAACAGTAACTACTACCAAAGGTTGTTGTGAGCACTAATAAATTATTGTTATATTCCTTTTTTTTAAAAAAAGGTCTTCTGGTAGCTTATTGTTTGTTCTTTGTAGGTGCCCTGGCTTTTTTCTCTGGGATTTTTAAGGTCTTCATTTTTGGTATTGTGCCATTTCATCACAATATGTCTTGGTGTGGATTTTTCTTTATTTATCATGCTTGAAATATGCTGTGCTTTCTCTATCTGTGGATTTATCTTTACTCAGTTTAGGAAAATTCTTGGCCATTATCTTTTTCAATATTGGCTTTCTCCTGTTTTCTCCATTCCTTACTTCTAGTTTGATTAGAAATGTTCAGCCTTGTTTTATCCCCGTGTCTTTTAACCCTTCTTTCATATTTTCCATCTGCTGTACTCCATGCTGCACTCTGGGTAATTTCTTTGAATATAACCTCCAGGTCGCTAAACCTGTCTTTAACTGTTTTTATTATTTTTAACAGATTTACTGAGTTGCTAATTTCAAAATCTATCGCTATTAGGCCAAAAAGTAATATTTGGTTTTTTTACTAATCTTTCTGGTCTCTTGTTTCTAAATATATTTCATTTCATGTTTTCTTTAAATGGTTCATAAAAGATTATGTAATGATCTGTAAATGACAATTCCAATTCCAGTTATTCCATTCTTACAAATTATCTTTTGTTGTTTCTGTTGATCTTAACTCATGGTGGTTTATGTGTTGGTGATTTTTTTAAATCGTGAGCTTATATTTTCTTGAACTTAGTTTATGGAAATCCCAGGGGCCCAAATTGGGAGTTGCTTCACTCTAGAGAGTACTTGCATTTGATTCTGAGAGGAGGTCTGAGATGCAACTGATCAGGGATCTCTAAAGCTCCTCTTGCAGAACCAGGCTCAAAGCAGGAAGGAATCTCAGGTGTGATTTCCACACCTTACAGCGTGCCTCCAAGCTCAGTCTGCTTGTCCTGCACTGGTACTGGCACTTGCCCATGACAACTCTGGTTTTTGTGTTTGCTTATTGCTCCCTGCTCGTTTGAGCTCGCATTTTTTTTTCTTTTTGACCCCTTTCATCAAAATTCAGCAAAACTTTAAAGTGCATATTAGTTCCGATTCAAATCAGGATTTAATTGTCTCATAGCTAATGGGCCCTCAGGTTATCTAGCTTTCCATGCTACCAGAAGTAGAGGTTTACATATTTCTAGCCAAGTAACAATTCTTGGATGAAAGTTGCAGATTCTTCTTTTAGTATAATACTAGCCTTCTCCTTTCACTAAACTCCCTGTCACAGAACGTAGGTTCTGTGCAGAAGGAACATTCAATTAGAAGTCACAGATGTGGGATCCTTTTGTAGTTTATAAGCTTGATGATTGGGTGTTCACGCCATTGTGTGACATGTGGCTCCCTCAAAGCTTGTTATGACCTCTGCACATGACCTGTCTGATGTGGGGAGAAAAAAAGAAGTCAGAGATGTGAATTATTGTCTATATTACCTTGGAAAAAATTACTTACCTTAAATTATTTAACCTGTTTCTGTTAATTGTACTATGAAATGAGGATATACTTAACACCATACCTACCCATAGGTTGAAAGGATAAAATGAGAAACTGTGTTAAAAAATGCATTTTAATTTGCTGAGGTGAGAAACAAAATGTAATAATTATGGTAACTAACATTTATTGAGCATTTACTATGGTTGGCAGTTTGTTAAGCTATTTATAAAGCTTTCATTGGCTCCTTACAACAACCTTATAAAATGTGTACTGATATTGTGATTTAACAGTTGAGAAAACTGAGGCTCAGAAAGACTAAAAGTGTAAGATGATGGTACCATTATTTAGGAGCTTCTTATTTTCATCATGAAATAATATCCAGTTCAGCTATTATAATGAAAAGCAGAGTATTCCTCAAGGTAAGTTAAATACTACCATATCTCAATTTCCTAGATGATTTTCTCTCAAATAATGAGAAGTATTTTACAAGGATGCATGCTCCTCAAGATGCCTGCTATGTTAAAACTTCCATCCTGAAGAAGTGATGTGCTTTTGCTAAAAGCAACTTTAGCTATGAAGACTCCATTGCAATTTGTACAGCTGTGTAATCGAAACTGCTAAAAGGCAAGTTAATATATTATTCTACTCACAGAACAGCAGTTTGATTCCTATGACTTCTTGGCACATCTGTTTGGGATATAAATCCTAAGCAGACTGAACAGTCACTTTCTAAATCTTCAAAATGCTTTACTAAGCAAAGTCTTTAGTGTGGTTAAGGGGAGAAAAAAATTAATAGACTCCCAAGTGAGTGGAGTAGTCTAGCTCAATGCAGAGTGTTTAGGGCAGGTGCAGGTGGGACTGGGAACTTGAAGAAGGTGCACTTTGAGGTAGAGGAGAGCACACAAGCCTACAAACACCAGAAGGTGAACTCTCTTGCCAACTTGAGATAATTAGAGAGGGTCTTTAGGGAATGGGTCTTTGCATTGTGTTTAATTTTTTTTTTACTGGCAAGAATTCAAATTACATTTAAGTAGGCTTGATTAGAGATGCCAATTATTACTGGCCTGCTCACATCCCTTTCTAGTAAAATCCCTACCCATTGACCATACTGAGTGGGCAGTAGGCCACATGACCATGACCACAGCTAATTGGACACCTGATCATAAACTATACCCCATGCCTTATGCCTCCTGTACTTTGGTCTAAAAAAGAAAAGCAGAAGTCAAATCTTCTCTCTTGGAAACCTGCAATAAGAGACACAAAGGGGCACTACAGTTTTGGTATGTGCTGGAACTGGAGGGCCATAGAAGTACAGGGGCTAGCTTGCTACTTTTGCAGCCAGTTGTAAGATGAGTAATTTGAGAAGGCTGGTCTGGAGAGAGAGTGGTGCTAGTTCACTGAGAAGCCAAAAAGCCCTGAGAGGTGAGGGGGTGGCTATTCCTCTGTGCTACTAATGCAGTTTCAACTCTTCCTGAGGCCTTGTGGTTCAGTTTACTCGGGTTTTAGTGCATGTATGTTTTTTTTCTATAAACCCTTCTTTTGATTTTTTTCTGAGTAATGAGTAACTTGGCTGTAGTAAATTGACTCAATCTTTGTTTCTTGCAATCAAAAGAACCTGGCGTGGGTGAGATAATTTATCACTAATGCTGCTCCGAGTAGTAATACCTAGGCTGTCTTCAAAAGTACCCTACTTGTTTCCTGTTTTAGTAGGATTCCTGCATTGTGAGTGGCAGAAAGCACATCAAACAGAACTAGAAGGGGGAGTTTATTGGAAGGACTTAAGTATCTGATGAAACAACCAGGTTTGGAGAAGGACATGGATGTTCCTGAGCCTTGGTACAATTGGAACCTAGGTCTCAAGCTCCGTTAGAACCCTACCTCTACCTCTGTTCTCAGCTTCTGTCTATTTTTTAATTCTTTCTTCTTGCTACAGACTTATCTTTGTCTGCATTATAGAAAACATGGGCTCTGAGCATCCCAATTTTCTACAGAGACTGTATGGCCTAGTGATTAGGATGTATGGGCCCCAAGTCACATGGCTGGTTTTGAATCCAAACTTAGCCATCAATTAGCAGGGAGATCTTGACCTTTAAGTTCACCCTTGGCTTCTATGTAACCCATCTGAGCCCCTATTTCCTCCTCTATAAAATGGAGATTAAAGATAGGTGACTATCTCCCAGCATTGTTGGGAAGATTGAATGTGATAATGGGTGTAAAGCATTAGCTCAGCATCTGGCACTCATTTTAAGTTAGTACTTATTATTACTTCCCTGCCAAGTACAAAACCAGAAAAGGCTTTTCCTTTGAGAATGTAGATCTTAGCATGTCTTGATACAGATACATTTATAGGAAAAAAGAAGGTTGGGTGAATTTCTCTATCAGCGAATTGCAGAAGGTGAATTGCAAGGAACCAGGCAGAAGTAAAGCTTGCCCAGCTCCTTTTAATTGTCACTGGTGGGCACTAACAAGCCTGGGGATGCTCCAGAGGACCTAGCTCTGAAATTCACTGCTGGCGCAGGCACACCCATCCACGGCCACCGGAGGGTGCCAGATGTCAAGATGGGGAGCTGGCCCAGGCAACTTCACTGGCCAAGGAGTCTGTTCTTGGAGAGCAAGCTGAGACAGGGAAAGGAAAGAAGGTCAGTATAGGAATGCATGTGCCTTGCTGGCTTATTGGAAGTGCCATGCCAGGTAGGAGCCCTGGAAACCTGGGACAAGTGAGAATCCAAGAAAACCCAGAGCCTGAGGAAATCTTCACATGGGCTTGATCTGAGTTGAAGTTTCAAATGACCGTGTCTCAAAGAGAACAGACTGGAGAAGCAGGGAACTGTTAAAACATCCAGATGGGAGGGGAGATTGAGAACCTGCTTTGAGTTGAAGAAGCTATACAAAAGTCAGGCAAGACCAAGAGCAAGATAAAGATAGAGCGGCGAGATATGACCCAAGACAAAGTTAGCAGAGGACAGGAATCTTTGACAAAGCATTTAGGCTGATATATGGGAGGGATCTGCTGAAAGTACCAAACCAGTTCAGACTACACTGTAAAATTATTATTTCAGTCTTAAACTCTGTCAATTAATTCAGTCATGCTCAAGATAATATATATTTAAGCACAAACTTGCTTAATATGTAATTAATATGTAAGATGTATTTGTCAGTTATTATCTAAGCTGCAGTTCTTTGAGCACCACCAGAAAACTCATTATGGAGTTGCCTGGCTGGCTCAGAAGGTAGAGCATGCAACTCATGATCTCAGGATCATGAGTTCAAGCCCCATGTTGGGTGTGGAGCCTACTTAAAAAAAAAAAAAAAAGTTATCGAACCCATAGGAAAAAAGAACTTAAAAAAAAAAAGAGGGACTTCTGGGTGGCTCAGTTCGTTGAGCATCCAATTCTTGATTTAAGCTCAAGTCATGATCTCAGGGTTGTGGGATCAAGCCACATGTTGGGCTCCATGCTCAGCGTGGAGTCGGCTTGAGGTTCTCTCTCCATACCCCTTTACCCCTCCCCCCGGGCATAATCACCCTCTCAGATAAGTAAATAAAATCTTTTTTTAAGAAGTGTTTTTAAAAAAAGAAAAAGAAAAACTCATTATGGTATAACGTTGTAGGGAAAAAAAGAAAGCATTATCAGTCAGAAATCCAGAGGCAATTTAATAAACACCCTTTATTGGGCTTCAAAAATTGCAAAATATAGAAAAGTATAAAGAGTAAAGCAAAAAATGATTTATACTTTCACAATTTTAATTGGCCTTTTAATGTTATTTTAATATATCATTTATGAGTGTATTCAATTTCGTATTCTGTCTCTTACAACTACCATCATTTCACGAGTATCTCTATGTAACAAAATTATTTCTAACGACTGCATGTGGGAGCCCTGAATTTCATATGGATTTACCATAAATTAATGTTTTAACTATAATTGGATATTTAGGTTGTTTTCAATGATAAATTATACTATGATAAATATCTTTTGTGCATAAAACTGTGTTCACATTTCTGATTATTTCCTTAGAAACTATTCCTAAAAATAAATTTATTGGTTCAAAGAGCCTGAGCATTTTAAGACTCTTAATACAGAAGATCAAATTGCTTTACAGAAAATTTGGTCAAATCTGCATTTCTGTCTGCAGTTTCACCAGCATTGAATGTTATCTTACTTAATGTTAATATCTTTGATAAATAATACTAATAAAATTGTAGATTTTCCACATGTTTTAGCCATTTGTAGTTCATCTGTTATGAATCATCTGTTCATTTATTTTTTTTAACCTATTTTTCTAAAATTAGGATCACTGTTTTTCTTAAGAGTTTATTTAGATAGGGGCACCTGGGTGGCTTAGTCGTTAAGCGTCTGCCTTTGGCTCAGAGTGTGATCCTGGCATTCTGGGATTGAGCCCCACATCAGGCTCCTCCGCTGGGAGCCTGCTTCTTCCTCTCCCACTCTGCCTGCTTGTGTTCCCTCTCTCACTGGCTGTCTCTCTCCATCAAATAAATAAATAAAATCTTAAAAAAAGAAGAGTTTATTTGGATATAACATAAGGATTTTAAAGTATATTAACCTTTTGTCATATTAATTATTGGTATTACTTTATTATGATATTTTGCTATAGAGAACATTTTTTATGTAGTTGAATTTACTTTTAATTTATTTGGGTCTTTCATCTCTTAATTTAATGATTATAGGGTTTTTCCTTATTTAACAGACAAGACGAGTATTTACCACATTTTCTTCTAGTATTTTAAGATTTTATCTTATATTTAGTGCTTTAAATTAGCAGGATTTCCTTTTGAGGTGTGATATGAGGTGAGAATCAGTGTATCTTAATAATAAAGCAAAGTGCTTGTGACAGGGTTCCCTACTTGTGGAATATAGCCACTGGTCCTGACGAAGGGGTTTCATAATGTTCAGAGTCTCCCTGACTTATTCCTGGTGCTAGGTGCCTGTGGGAGGCACCAGGAACTTCAGACATTGGATTGTCTTTGTTAGTTGTAGCCGCAGAAGAATTTCCAAGAGTAGAAATGTTTCCTCTACTCCCTGGTACTTTGAAATAGGGAACCCACCTGGCCATTTCACCACCTTACCTGTAATAGGTTTTTTTGAAGATTTTATTTATTTGAGAGAGAGAGCAAGAGCACATGAGCACATGAGCAGGGGGAGGGGCAGACTCCCCACAGAGCAGGGAGCCTGACTCAGGACTCCATCCCAAGACCCTGGGATTGTGACCTGAGCTGACACAGAGGGTTAACTGACTGAGCCATCCGGGCGCCCTTGTTTGTAATAGATATTAAAATCAGGGGCACCTGGCTAGCTCAGTCAGAAGACCATGTGACTCTTGATGTGGGGGTCGTGAAGCCCCACTTTGAGTATAGAGATTACTTAAATAAATAAAACTTTTAAAAAACACTCAAAGAAAGGGGCTAACCTGAGTCTAGCTCAGCTTTTCCAGGCTTTAGTGGCCTAAGAGCGTTGTCATAGGACACTGGTTACCTCTATCTAGCTTGATGTCTTCAAACCTCTAAGGTAGCCATGATGATAATTGATTCTCATTACTAAATAAGATCGATTATATCAACCAAGCCAGCTTCCTCCACAGGGACTGATTGTTGCCAGGGCCAAGGCTCTCTTATCTTGGGGCAATATGATCCCCACTGCACTGTTAAAGGCATTTGTTTCAATGGTGTAGAGCTGTTTGCGTCCAAAGGAAGAGGCCTGTGAGAATCCCAGGAATAACTCAAATGCCTTTGGTGAAACTGGCTGGGTAGAACAACCATGGGGTTCTCTAACACAGTTCTTGGAGTTGGCCTGTAGTAGTGCCACTGCTAGTGGTCAAAAAGCACTATGGCTTGTGGGCTCATGTTAGATTGGGGAAGCATTTCAGGAGGTTGTGCAGATAGAGCCTGACCTCCAGGAAGTCATACAAAGTGCTGTTCTTCAAATGACTGAAGCACTGCATAGGCAACATGGTAATGCCATGTATTTAGTCTTACCCAATAATAACGCAGTCTTTCTTTCATTTTCCTTCCAGATATGGGAGAAGTTGTAGGCTCCTTGATGTTTTTATTTTGTGAAGACTTGTACCATAGAATTCAGAGATCAGTAGGAGGAGATGGAAGACCTGTAGAAGTTGTGGTAATTCTACAAATCAAGAATTCCCTATTCTTTATTACAAAGGGCAATGGGACTAAGATGAATGAGGTAGAAAGGCTGATAAAACTGTCACAAAGGGAGGGGATTAGTTATACCGGCTGAAGATTTCTCACTCTAACTCTGAAGGGAATATACATGAAGGATCATCACATGGCACCAGCTCTATTGTATTGCTCCACTCACATAGCAGGGAGGCCCCTATATTTCTGTTTCTAAAAGCACCTCCTTGGAGGTCTTGTGCTCAACCATAATTCTGGAAACAGAGATCATGGATAAGATAGGTTTTGGTTGGGGGTTGGGGTGGAGGCAAGAGGAGGCATAGGCTATAATGATGACAGGAATATGACAATGGGGAAAAGGAATGGGTTTTCCAGTTCATGGTTGGGTCACTGGCCTCTAGTCAGAGCCAGAAATCCAGGGACAACATGTACCTTGATTGTCCCCAGTTTCTATCTATGCTGCAGTGGCCTTATGTCAAGTGGGAGAGAAACCAGCTAGACCAGAGAAAGCTGCCTGAACCCCCCTGAGTCCATCATTGCTTAAATCTGAACCCACAAATCTGCACTCAACTGGAATGTGAAACATACTTTCCTGTGCCTAAGGAAATCAGGCTACACCATGGGCTGAGGTCCATAGACCATCTGGTGGGGTGGGTGGCATCTTTTGGGACCAGGTACGAATGGATAAAGTCTGCTCTTTTTCAGACAAGCCCAGCCACACAGCCTGCTAATCATGAAGCAAATAGAAAATGCCAACTGGTTGAGTTGAAACATACTTCACTTTATTTGGCCAACTGTTTGGTTTAATTAAGCAGACACTTCCAGACCCATTTGTCTTGGTTGTTATTTTTAATCCAACATCGGACCTTAATTCAGTCCTTTTAAATGATAAGGGAATGGTGTTACAGTTTGCCTGTTTTCCTAAAAATCTTTCCATCAATATCAATATGTTTGTTTCTGTAAGTAAATATCATTATGTTTATTTCTGTAAGTAAATGAGATAAAACCATGGCTACTATTGAACACAGCCATCATATATATTATGCCATCATGTTAATAGAACAGTGCAGAGCTAAGAATTAGTGACCTGCTCCTGGGGTAATAATGTTTAAGTAAAAACAGTATTTTCTTCCCTGTACCCACCCACTTTTGCCTTTGCAGGTGAAAGTTGAGCCCATTACATCTCAATGATATGAATCATCATTTTTCTAATGTGGGGGATAACATGCTATAACTATGCTGTCAGTGGATTTATTACTTGCTTTACAAGTTGTAGTGGCAGATTTGCCCCGATCTATCAACATTCTGCCAATAGGGTCTATATGAGTTAGAATTCCTCAGCTGTTCACAACAGAAACAGACTCTGAAAAACCTGAGTAGAAAATAAATGTTTTAGGAGGATAACATGTAGCTGATGGAACTAAAGGGAAAGCTGGGGAATCTGTTTAGAGAAGGATGGCAACCAGGACATCTCTAAAGGTTTAGGTGGCCAAAAGTCCTTGACTTCTGAAGGCACAGCTGCTCCATGTCAACTGGATTTTCAGTGTCTAGGTCACATCATTCAAGGTTCACCACCAGGAGAGTCTGTTTACCTAATTCCCTGACTCTGGGAGAACAAGGCAGTTTGATTTATAATCTCAGCAAGAGTATAGATAAGGCAGGTTCCCGGTCAGACTGCTCTTACCAAAATAAGCCTTGTGTGGTACTAGGGCTCTAAGCCCCACTGTCCAAAGCTGTTCTAGTCCTGATCCCAGGGACTCACATTCTTTTTCAGTGGCTTCTGCAGTTCTTTAGGGTCAAATTTGGAAACCTCACCACTTCTCCTGATCACCAGGACCACCAAATGTTCATTGTCCACGACCACTAGGGCTAGGACTCTGGATGTAGTGAGAAGGCTTCCTACAATTATGACTTTTAAAGCCAACAGGCAAGACATTTTGCCTATGGAGAAATCATAGTTCTCTTTTTAGGTCCCCCAAACACCATGTGGATCTTTCAATTTTCAGTGCTCCAAGGGAGCCCTCCAAGTGAGAGTATTTGAGTGTACTCCTCTGTATCACACTCAGGAATATTTCCTCCTGCCAAAGCAACTAGTGTCCTAACCTGAAGAACATTTTTCATCTTATTTTAACCAACCTCAGGGTGAATTCTTGATCATGCTATCCTCTATTCAAAGATTGTCCCATGCTTATCTCCTTTCCCAGTGTTTTAGGGATTATACTAGTCCCAAAGTCTCCTATAGCAATTCCCTCATGAGATGAGGACTCCTGTTCATCTCCCCTGAATTCCCAGAAATATGCAAATGAGGTCCCTAATGTGACAGAGTTGAAGTATCAGCTTGTGATAGGGTGTGCAAGGCATATAGGGATAAGAGGCTCCCTATCGTGCTCGGGAGGCTAAACTTAGGCCACATGGTTGGTCTGGGATCATCTCTGTGAAGTGGAATTACTTGGAGCTCCAGCTTGAATCCTGTAGCAACAGAAAGCAACAAATCTGCCCTCTACCACATATGGAACCGTTCTGATAAGAATCAGCACTGTGGGAATAGGTCAAGAGTCCAGAGAAATTACAGGGCCGAGGAATATGTGTTACTGGCATTAAAACTCCAACAGAAACACTTTTATAAATAGTAGTCAGGGTCTTTAGTATTATTAGTACAATGTTTTATGTACATTAGGGTTCCATAAGCTTTTGTGGGTTGACCCTGGGGTAGAGCTACCATTTGTAATATTATTTCTATAGAAAAACTTGTTCCCAGTTCCAGACAACAGACTGAGAAATAAACTAATAAGCTGGGAATTGCCTATTTTGAGGCTTTTCACTGGTGAACACAATAGATTCATAGGCTTTCATAGTTAATCAAACTGAGCTTACAGGCTTGTAATCTAAGATATTGTCTCTGAACCCAGAAACCCTCCACTGCCCTCTGTCTTCTCTCTGCTGAACATTTTTATAAATTGGCATATAACATTGTATTAGTGTCAGGTATACAACATAATAATATGATATTTGTATATACTGCAAAGAGATCACCACAATAAGTCTAGTTACCATCTGTCATCCACTTCACCCATTCCACCCACCTCTAACCCCTTCTGCTCTGATAACCACAAATCTGTTCTCTGTATCTATGACTTTTATTTTGTTTGTTCGTTTGTTTTTTTAAATTCCACCGTAAGTGAAATCATATGGTGTTTGTCTTTCTCTGACTTATTTCACTTAGCTTAATACCCATAAGATCTATTCATGTTGTCACAAATGGCAAGATTTCCTTCTTTTTTATGACTGAGTAGTATCCCATTGCATATATTTACATCTTCTTTATCCATTTGGCCATTGATGAACACTGGTTGTTCCCATCTTGACTTCTGTGACTAATGATGCAATGAACATAGAAGTGCAAATATTTTTTTGAATTAATGTTTTTGTTTTCTTCAGATAAGTACCCAAAGTGGAATACCTGGATCATATGGTAGTTCTATTTTTAATTTTTCAAGGAACCTCCAAACTGTTTTCCACAGTGGCTATACCAATCTACATTCCCACTAACAGTGTATGAAAGTTCCCTTTCTTCACATCCTCAACAACACTTGTTATTTCTTGTCTTTTTGGTAATAGCCATCCTAACAGGTGTGAGGTGCTATCTCATCATGGTTTTGATTTGCATTGCCCTGATAATTAGTGATGTGGAACATCTTTTCATGTGTCTGTTGGCCAGCTATATATCTTCTTTGAAAAAATGTCCATTTGGATCCTCTGCCCAATTTTTAATTGGTTTGTTTGCTCTTGTATTACATGAGTTCTTTATATATTTTGGATATTAACCCCTTATTGAATATATGATTTGCAAATATTTTCTCTCATTCCATAGGTTGGAATTTTGTTTTGGTTTTCATTTTGATGATGGTTTCCTTTGTTTGCAAAAAGCTTTTTAGTTTAATGTAGTCCCACTTGTTTATTTTTGCTTTTGTCATTTTTGCTTTGGAGACAGATCCAAAAATTTAATGCCAAGACTGATGTCAAAGAGCTTACCGCCTATGTTTTCTTCTAGGAGTTTTATGGTTTTAGTTCTTACATTTAGGTCTTTAATCCATTTTGAGTTAATTTTTGTGTATGGTGTAAGGTAGTGCTCTAGTTTCATTCTTTTGCTCGTGGCTGTCCAGTTTTCCCAACACTATTTATTAAAGAGATTATCCTTTTCCTATTGTATATTCTTGGCTGTTTTGTCATAAGTTAATTGACCACATATTTGTGTACTTATTTCTGGGGTCTCTAGTCTGTTCCATTGATCTTTGTACCTGTTTTTATGCCCATACCATACTGTTTTTATTACTATAGCTTTGTAAAAGTGTTTTGAAATCAGGGAGCATGATACTTCCAGCTTTGTTCTTCTTTCCCAAGATTTCTTTGGCTATTTGGGATCTTTCCTGGTTCCATACAAATTTTAGAATTATTTATTCTAGTTCTGTGAAAAATGCTATTGGAATTTTGATAGGGATTGAATTGAATCTGAAGATTGCTTTGGGTATTATGGACATTTTAATAACATTAAGTATTTCAATCCATGAACATGGTATTTCTTTCCATTTATTTGCATTGTCTTCAACTTCTTCCATCAGTGTCTTATAGTTTTCAGAGTATAGGTTTTTAACCTCTTTGGTTAAATTTATTCATAGGTATTTTTTTATGTAATTGTATATGAGATTGTTTTCTTAATTTCTCTTTCTGAGAGTTTGTTATTAGTGTATAGAAACACAACAGATTTCTGTATATTGATTTTGCATCCTGATACTTTAATTCTCTTCTTATTCTAAGAGTTTTTTGGTGGAATCTTTAGGGTTTTCCATATATATTTTTATGTCATATGCAATAATAACAGTTTTGCTTCTTCCTTTTCAATTTAGATGTTTTTCTTTACCTTGCCTGATTGCTGCGGCTAGGACTTCCAATACTATGTTGAATAAAATCGGGGAATGTGAGCGTCCTTATCTTGTTTCTGGTCTTAGACAAAAAGTTTTCAGCTTTTCACTATTGAATATGATGTTAGCAGCGCATTTGTCATATGGCCTTTATTATGTTGAGGTATATTCCCTCTATAGCCACTTCACTGAAAGTTTTTATCGTAAATGGATGTGGAACTTTGTCAGATGTTTTTTCTGCATCTATTGAGATGATCATGTGATTCTGTCCTTCATTTTGTTAATGTGATGTATCACGCTGATTGATTTGCAGATGTTGAATAGCTCTTGCATGCCTGTAATAAATCCTACTTGATCATGGCATATGATTCTTTTAATGTATTGTTGAATTTAGTTTGTTAATATTTTGTTGAGGATTTTTTGCAGCTATATTCTTCAGAGATATTGGCCTGTACATTTCTTTTTTGTGGTGTCTTTTTCTGGTTTTGGTATCAGGGTAACATCAGCATCATAAAATGAGTTTGGAAGCATTTTGTCCTTTTTAATTTTTTGGAAGAGTTTGAGAGGGATAAGTAATAAACCTTTGAATGTTTGGTAGAATTCACCAGTGAACCATCTAGTCCTGAGCTTTTGGTTATTGAGAGGTTTTGATTACTGATTAAATTTCCTTACTAGTTGGGATGCCTGATTGGCTCAGTCTATTAGCTGTCTGCCTTCGGCTCAGGTCATGATCTCAGGGTCCTGGGATCAAGCCCTGTGTCGGGATCCCCACTCAGCGGGGAGTCTGTTTCTCCCTCCCCTCTAACCCTCCTGCCCTTTGTGCTCTCTCAAATAAAAAAATAAAACCTGGGGTGCCTGAATGGCTCAGTTGGTTAAGTGTCTGCCTTCAGCTTGGGTCATGATCTCAGGGTCCTGGGATGGAGCCCCACATTGGGCTCTCCACTCAGCGGGGTGTCTGCTTCTCCCTCTCACTCTCCCTCTATGCTCTCTCTCTCTCTCTCTCTCTCAAATAAAAAAATAAATAAAAATCTTTAAAAAAAAATACATAAAAATAAAAAAATAAAATCTTAAAAAAATTTAAAAATAAATTTCCTTACTAGTAATTGGTCTATTCAGATTTTTCTATTTCTTCATGATTCTCTTTAATTAATTAATTAATTAAGTTTTATAAAAGTAATTTCTCACCCAATGTGGGGCTCAAACTCACGACTCTCTTATTTTCTTGGTGAGTTTAACTAAAGATGCGTCAATTTGGGTCATATTTCCAAAGAACCAACTCTTTTTTTTTTTTTTTTTAATAATGATTTTTTATTATATTATGTTAGTCACTATACAGTACATCCCCGGTTTTCGATGTAAGGCTCGATGATTCATTAGTTGTGTATAACACCCAGTGCACCATGCAATATGTGCCCTCCTTACTACCCATCACCGGTCTATCCCATTCCCCCACCCCCCTCCCCTCTGTAGCCCTCAGTTTGTTTCTCATAGTCCATAGTCTCTCATGTTTCATTCCCCCTTCTGATTACCCCCCCTTTCTTTATCCCTTTCTTCCCCTACTGATCATTCTAGTTCTTATGTTCCATAGATGAGAGAAATCATATGATAGTTGTCTTTCTCTGCTTGACTTATTTCACTAAGCATTATCTCCTCCAGTGCCGTCCATGTTGTAGCAAATGTTGAGAACTCGTTCTTTCTGATTGCTGAGTAATATTCCATTGTATATATGGACCACAACTTCTTAATCCAGTCATCTGTTGAAGGGCATCTCGGCTCCTTCCACGATTTAGCTATTGTGGACATTGCTGCTATGAACATTGGGGTGCATATGGCCCTTCTCTTCACTACGTCTGTATCTTTGGGGTAAACACCCAGTAGTGCAATGGCTGGATCATAGGGTAGCTCAATTTTTAACTTTTTAAGGGACCTCCACACTGTTTTCCAGAGTGGCTGTACCAGCTTGCATTCCCACCAACAATGTAGGAGGGATCCCCTTTCTCCACATCCTCTCCAACAATTGTTGTTTCTTGCCTTGTCTATTTTTGCCATTCTAACTGGCGTAAGGTGGTATCTCAGTGTGGTTTTGATTTGAATTTCCTTGATGGCTAATGATTTTGAACATTTTTTCATGTGTCTGTTAGCCATTTGTATGTCATCATTGGAAAAGTGTCTGTTCATATCTTCTGCCCATTTTTTGATTTGTTTATTTGTTTCTCGTGTATTGAGTTTGAGAAGTTCTTTGTAGATCTTGGATACCAGTCCTTTATCTGTAGTGTCATTTGCAAATATCTTCTCCCATTCTGTGGGCTGCCTCTTAGTTTTTCTGACTGTTTCCTTGGCTGTGCAGAAACTTTTAATCTTGATGAAGTCCCATAAATTCATTTTATCTTTTGTTTCTCTTGCCTTTGGGGATGTATCATGAAAAAGGTTGCTTTGGCCGATGTCGTAGAGGTTGCTGCCTGTGTTCTCCTCTAGAATTTTGATGGATTCCTGTCTCACATCGAGGTCTTTCATCCATTTGGAGTTTATTTTTGTGTATGGTGTGAGATAGTGGTCAAGTTTCATTCTTTTGCATGTAGCTGTCCAATTTTCCCAGCACCATTTATTGAAGAGACTGTCTTTTTCCCACTGGATGTTCTTTCCTGCTTTATCAAATATTAGTTGCCCAAAGAGCTGAGGGTCCATTTCTGGGCTCTCTATTCTGTTCCATTGGTCTATGTGTCTGTTTTTGTGCCAGTACCATGCTGTCCCAAAGAACCAACTCTTAATTTCATTAATCTTTTCTTTCTTCTTTTGTGTGTGTTTCTATCTATTTCATTTATTTCCACTCTGATCTTTATTATTTCTTTTTTTAAGATTTTATTTTGTTTTTTTCAAGATTTTACTTATTTATTTGAGAGAGAGAGACAGAGATAGCGACAGTGAGCACAAGCAGTGAGGAGAGGGAGCCCAATGTGGGGCTCGATCCCAGGACCCCAAGATCATGACATGAGCCAGAGGCAGATGCTTAACCAACTGAGCTACCCAGGCACCCAAGATTTTATTTTTAAGTAATCTCTACACCCAATGTGGGACTTGAACCCACAAGCCCAAGATTAAGAGTCATATGCTCTTCAGGCTGAGCCAGCTAGGCACCCCTGATCTTTATTATTTCTTTCCATCTACTAACTTTGGGCTTCATTTGTTCTTCTAGTGCCTTTAAGTATAAAGTTAGATTGTTTATTTGAGATTTTTCTTGTTTTTGTCAGTAGGCCTATATTGCTATGAACTTCCCTCTTGGAACTGCTTTTGCTGCATCCCATAGATTTTGGATTGTTGTATTTCCATTTTCATTTGTCTTAAGTTATTTTCTGACTTCCCCTTTGATTTCTTCATCGACCCATTGGTTGTTCAGTAGCATGTTTTTAATCTCTGCGTATTTGTGATTTTTCCCATTTTCTTTTTGTAATTGATTTCTAGTTTCATACCATTATGGTTGGAGAAGATGCTTGATATGATTTCAGTGTTAAATTTTGAGACTTGTTTTGTGGCCTAACATGTGATTTGTCCTGGAGAATGTTCCATGTGCACTTGAGAAGAATGTATTCTCCTGTTTTTGGATGGAATGTTCTGTATGTATCAATTAAGTCCATCTAGTCTAATGTGTCATTTAAGGCCGACATTTTTTATTGATTTTTTTTTTTGTCTGGATGATCTATCCATTGATGTAATGGGGTATTAAAGTCTCTTACTATTATTGTAAAATAATAATAAGGTCCCTTACTGTATTATTGTGTGTTTCTCTCTTTAGGTCTGTTACTATTTGTTTTATATATTTAGGTATCCTATGTTGGATGCATAAATATTTACAAATGCTACATCCTCTTATTGGATTGACCCCTTTATTATTATGTAATACCTCTTTTGTCTTTCATTACAGTCTTTGTTTAAAAGCCTATCTTGTCTGGAAAAAAGTTTAGCTACACCAGCTTTCTTTGGTTTCCATTTGCATGGAATATATTTTTCCATCCCCTTACTTGCAGTGTAGATCTGAAGTGAGTTTCTTTTAGACAACATAGAGATGAGTCTTGCTTTTTTTCTTTTTAATCCCTTCAGCCACTCTGTCTTTTGATTGGAGATGTTAGTCCATTTATACTTAAAATAATTATTGATTGGTATGTATTTATTGCCATTTTGGTAATTGCTTTCTGGCTGTTTTTGTAGTTCCTTTCTGTTTCTTTCTTCTTCTCTTTCTCTCTTCCCTTGTGGTTTGATGCCTTTTTTTAGTGTTATGTTTAGATTCCTTTCATGTATTTGCTATAGGTTTTTGCTTTGTGGTTACGATGAGGTTCACATACAACAACTTATTCATATAACCGTCTTTTTTAGGTTAATAACAATTTAAATTTGAATGCATTCTAAAAACTATATTTTTGTCCCCACAAACATTTTGTTTTTATGCCATATTTTGCATCTTTTTATTTTGTGTATTCCTTAACTAATTATTGTAATTATATTTAATTTTAATACTCTGGTCCTTTAACCTTCATACCAACTTTATAACTGGTTAATCTATGTTAACTGTATATTCATCTTTACCAGTGAGATTTTTATTTTCATATATTTCTTTGTTATTAATTAGTGCATTTTCTTTTTGGCTTAAAGAAGTCCCTTTAACATTTTTTGTAAGGTTGGTTTAATGGTGTTGAATTCTTTTAGCTTTTGCTTATCTGGAAAATTCTTTATCTCTTCTTCAATTCTGAATGATAACCTTACCACATAGAGTATTCTTGGTTGGAAGTTTGTTTGTTTGTTTGTTTGTTTCCTTTCGGCACTTTAAATATATCATGCCACTTCCTTCTGGCGTGCAAAGTTTTTGCTGAAAAATCAGCTAATATTCTTATGGGGTTTCTCTTGTATATAATAAGTTGTTTTTCTCTTGCTGTTTTTAAGATTCTTTATCTGTAAGTTTTAACATTTCAACTATAATGTGTCTTGTTGTGGATCTCTTTGGTTTCATCTGATTTGAAACTCTCTGTGCTTCTGGACCTGTTTTCTTCCCAAGGTTAGGGAAGTTTTCAGCCATTATTTCTTCAGATAACTTTTCTTCCCCATTCTCTTTCTCTTTTTCTTCTGGGACCCCTATAACGTGAATGTTATTCTACTTGTTGTCTCATATGTCCCTTAAGCATCTTCACTTCTCTAAATTCTTTTGCCTATTGCTGCCCTATTTCTGCTGAACATTTTGATTGAATTCCTGCTAGCTTCAAGAATCCATCAGCCAGTGCTGTCTCTATCCTCAGATCCACCTGCAGGCCTTCCACTAAGGTAAAAGCTGAGTACCTCTAATTCCGAAATTTTTAATGGAAACATTTCAGAATAATAAAAAGGTATAAATAATAATGAATGCTTATGTACACATCTTCAGAAATAAATGATCACTTATACCGTTGAAACCCTATAGCCTGTCCCTGGTCTCTTCCCACCTCCCTCTAATTCCAGAACTAATCACTTTACTGAATTCAGTGATTATCATGGCCATGTAAATTCTCAGTCATTCTATACACTTACCCTGGGCATCCCCTCTTCTGGAATGGTAGAAATGTAGAGAGTGGGAAAAGAATCAGTCTGGGGAATATGGACCAGGTGATCTGGCCCTGGTCCAAGTGTTTGGGGATGGGAACCTAAGCCATGTCGTAGAGGGAAACTTTAGGAAGTGAAGAAGACACTCAGTTTGTGTCAGGCCCATATTCTGGAGGGATGTTGGGAAGAAGACTAGAAAGAATTGGGCGAGTGTGTCTCATAAACTGGATTTTTCTAGGCCAGCAGATGGCTTATATCTGGCAAGCATGAAATCAAGTCTAGGAAATTGATAATTGTAGAAAAATCTTGTCAGAGAGGCCATCTCGTGGAGCCCAACATTTATAGGGTATGAGAACAAAGCAATAAGAGATCAAAGTCCATTACCTCACTCAGTTATTCATTCAGTCATTCATCCAACAACTAACCCCTGTTTAGGTCACAGGCAATGTGTTAAGGAGGGATGTAAACAAGAACATAAAGTAGCCTCTGTCCTGAAGACACTCACTAGAAGAGGAGAGGAGATATAAAAACAATTACAATATAATGTGGTAATTTGGAAGATAGAGGGGGATTGAGAGGACTCAGTGGGCAGGCTGGGTCAGTATTAGACTGACACACTGGGCGTTAGTTTAATAAATTATCCAGAATGTAAGTTCTTAGGGAGGTAGCAGAGGGTTTGGTGAAGGATCTAAGAGATAGATGTTCAGGGGCAAAGGAGAGGGATGAAATGGGGGAGATCAGAAACTTAAATTCAATGGGTAAAGATGAATCAAGGGGAAAACAGATATCTGGAGTGGAACAGGAGTTTAGGCAATGGACAAATGGGACAATTGTCACCATGGGCTTATAGGTCTTCCTATTGTTATTTTATTTTTTATTTAATTTTTAAAATAAAAAAATATTTTATTTGTTTATTTTAGAGAGAGGAGGGAGGGGCAAAGGGAAAGAGAGAGAGAGAGTCTTAAGCAGACTCTGTGCTGAGCACAGAACCCGACACAGGGCTCGATCTCATGACCCTGAGATAACAACCTGAGCTGAAACCAAGAATTAGATGCTTACCTGACTGCACCACCGGAGTGCCCCTATAGCTGGCATTTTAGATACCACCTTCCTGACACCACCATTTGGAACCCACAAGCCACGCTAATCTTCATACTTCTCTGTACTTCTGCTTCTCTTTACCCCAGCAGACATTTCTATTTGTGTTTTATGGAACCCCTGTCTGTTGGTGAACAAATTCCCCTACTTCCTCTACTTATTCACAGAACTATCTATAGCAGACACCTTTTGGAGTATCTTCCCAGCTCACAAAGACCTTCATAGCACCTCTCCTGACCCATAATGGTGGACATTTTTTGGCTATCAGATCTTGTTTGATGTGTCCAAGATACCCTTGTATAGCCCCCCAGTCATCCACTCCCTACTGACCACAGATAGCTAGAGATGATTTCTGTTACATGCAACCAGAGACCTAGCTAATCTCTCTTCACCTTCTAGCCTGAACTGAAACCTGGCTTTCCCCTGAGGTTACCACTTCCCCTGCAGTCCTTTCAAGTAGAAGCTATTTATTCCCCCATACCCTACATACAGAGAGGCAATAGCAACAGTCTTCTAGCTCCCCAAGACCCTTCTAAATAATTTCTCATGTATTCTAGTATGAAAAACCTCATGCTATTCAACTAGTTACCTCCTTTCTTGTCATCTAACAATCTGGTTACACCTTCACAATTATTAAATGCCTGGTTTGTTACTTCATCCTGTGGGGACGGGGATTTTGTTGACTCTGTGGAGCATCCATTTAATGGCCCAGTTAGTTCCCGGACCTTTGGAACTCAGCATCTTCATTTCCAGTCCACTATAGTGTCCTCCTATGGCCATATCCTGTACTTGTCACCAACAGAACAGTTCTACCCTGGAAAACTTAAATTCTCTATCACTATAACTACCCATCCAAACCTCTTTGCTGACACAATCAGATGGATTGAGACTTTCACAAATTTTTAACTGTGTTCTCAGTCTATTGGATAAATTTTTTTACTTGTTTTCCCATCAGCTTTTCCTTTCATCCCCTACAGTCATTGCAAACCTTCACTACTCTCCTTAAGCTCCACACAATCAGATGAAACTCTCTGATCACTAATTAATTAATCAATATTATTCAACAATATTCATTACATACCTACTTTGTGCCAGGTACTGTGGATACAATGGCACAGCTTTGCTAATGAGAAGCTCACCGTCAAAAGGGATTTAAATCCAATAATCACACTCATAGTTATAAACCACGATAAGACCTGGGGGTAGAGCTGGGAGGTAGTAGGGGCATTTCAGGAAGAAGAACAATATGAGCAATGCTCTGGGCAGAATGGAAATGAAACAAAAAGACCTATATGGTTGGAGACAGAAAACTAGAAACAGAGTGGAGCAAAATGAGACTGAATGAGGTAACATGGTGAATGACAGGGTGATATCTCCATTTTGAAAAGACCACTGGCAAGGGATGAAGAGGTAGAGCCTAGGGGCTTTTTTAGGTTAGTAAAACTGTTCTGCATGATATTGTAATGGTGGGTGCATTTGCAAAACCCATAGAACTGTAAAACACAAAGAGTGAACCGCAATATGAATGATGGGCTTTAGTTAATAATGATGGGGGAAACTGGAAGTGGAACAGAGAGGGGTTATAAGGGAACTCTCTGTACTATGTGCTCAATTTTTATGCGAACTTAAAACTGCTCTAAAAAATAAAGTCTACTAACTAATTTTTTTTAAATAAGAGGGATGGGGAAGATCACTGGCTGCTGCGAGGAAAGTATACTGGAGGCAGAAGAAATGTGGGCGAACCATTAAAAAGCTATCTCAGAAGTCCAGGCGAGAGAAGATGGTAGCTCAGGCAAGAGTGGCTATGGCGGAAAAGAAGAGAAGTGGATACAAGGTGGTATTTACAAGACTTGGTGAAGGACTGGATATAGGTTGAGGATTAAAGGCCCCTGAGATTTTTGCCTTGCTCAACTTGATGATTAAATGATGTCACTCAACAGTGGGTACGGAAGATCTAGAACAATTTTATCAACACCATCACTACGTGCTAAGAAACCATTGAACACATAGATTCTCAGCATGCATGTAAATATGATATTCACACTAAAGACATGTCACTGCCTGTTTTTCAGCTTTGACCATTTCCTGCCAGACCTGTTTAAAGGGGATTCATCCCATGAGTTCTATTCCTGCTTCAACTGTTAATTGAAGTAGACAAGGTTACTTGGCTTTTCTGGGCCTTAGTATTTTTACCAGTAACATGAGAAAGCTGAACTAGATATCCTCTAGTATGTAGTACAAAGTGAGGACGGGGGATGCCAGTGGTCTCTAGTTGCCAGAGGTCTTCCAGATAGTGAAGTAGTCTTCATGCTTGTCACTTCCCAACTCCTGGGCTTTCACAATGAATGCTAATACATCCAATTTGTTGGTCAGTGTTCTGCTCCTGGCAGATCTATGGTTCTTGGATTTCGGCTTTTTTGTTCCAGGACCATGATTAGGGTCTGTATGAACCACCATAACCCCAAGTAACTCTGGACCAACACCAAATACTTCTGTCCAAGCCATGTTTGGGACATACTACCAGATGGTCCCAGAGAAAACTCAGTTCTCTCTTTTTATTTCAAAATCAAGCCTGTCTTCAGACAACAGAACAAATGTGCTAACATCCTGTCCCAAAAACCAAAATACACAAACTCTCAGGAACCACCAGCCCTTTAGTCAGTCTTCCTTCTAGAAACTTCTGTTACTATTCAACATCCCTGGGTCCTGGCCTCCTTTTCAACCACATCAGTAACACAACACAGCACCTGTAGGTAACTGAGTCACGCTGACTTTGTTACTAACCCATAATCAACAGTATGGGGGGCTGCCGCTTAATCTGACTTTCTCCACATAAATTCCTGTCTGTGGGTTCCAGCAGGGGAAGTCAAGGTCATGTGCTATAGTTGTGCCACGATACCTTTGCATATCATGGCTTGTCTAAATGCTTCATTGAGAACTTCCTAAGGTATACACGATGGTTCTGAGTCTGGCGTAAGAGCTAGCGCTATGCTGAAACCTATGGCAATTAGGCCCAGACTCTACCAGAGAATCCAAAGGCCTCTTGCTCTTGCCATTTTGTCCTCATCAGCCCAGGAAGCAATTTCTTGGAAACTATCACTGATCTACCCCTGTCTGGGGCTATGCTGCTTTCCTGCAAGGAACTTGGCAGAATTTCCTGAAGCCTCACTCTAGTCATCATTTGAATGATTAACACAGCCCTATGCTATGTTCAAAACCACCCCTGCTCTCTGCCCTGCACCCTACTCAGAGTCCCTGAACCAAACAAGTGCCCTCTAACTTTCTGTCTCATGAGTGAGAAAGTTCCCTGTGGGTGAAGTCCTTTTGCATTTAGACTACTATTCTGGAGTGTAAGGTTTATCTCTCCATGGTAAACATGTCAATTCTATTTAATGTCTGCTGCACTGTAATTCCCTTCTTCCAGGGGAAGCTTATTAATTTGAGTTAAACTGTAGGTTGCTGACCAGCCTACATATTAATTGTCCTTGGTCAAATGCCAACCCTTAGTCCAGTCAGCTCTGTCTGGATGTTGTGGATGTGTAGATATGACAGCCTGTTGCTGCTGCACCTCAAGATGGCCAGCTCATGGAGAGTTTAGCAACTGACCCCAAGGCCTGGTTTAAACAAATAAGCTGAGGCAATTAGAATGCACCAGAAGCACTTTTGTGATTTATCTGATTAATATCTTTCTCTCTGACTAGACAATAAACTGATGGGAGCACATAGTAGTTGCTCAATAGGTATTTTTCAAATTAATAAATGCATGAATAAATTGGAAAGGCTGTGGGGTTAAGAGAAGTCGACGAAGTCAGGAGGGGATTTGAATGAGTCAAAGGTTTGACTAAGTCAGGTTATGAGTAAGTCAAGTTATGAGTAAACAGAACCTATGATGCAGAGAAGACACCGAGTAGATGGTAAGAAAGCCAGACAGTCGTGAGTGGAGAGTGTAGCAGACACACAGTGTAGCTGAGTCACCTAAGAGTAAAGATTCACAAAACCCTCTGGCTGAGGTCTTGGAACTTCCTTGAATCCACAGCCCCCCTCCTATTCCTGTTCTTCCTGACCTTGATTGCTCATCCTGCCCTGGGTTTTTATGAATATGCATCTTTACAATAAACCATTTATTGCTAAAGGTAACTTGAGTGAATTGCCGCTCCTGGGAGTCTCAGCTTTGGAAGCTTGAGAAAAGCATATGAGCTCGAAGGAATCTAGTTATTTTTCCCATGAAGCACATTATCTCTTTCTGTGAACAGAGTGATGGCCAATGATGGAGATGTCCTGACATGATTGAATTTAGAATGGGGACAAAGCTCCATCTAGAACTCCTGCCATAAATGTCTTTTTTCTTTTACCCCACATTTTAAGAAAATCCTCTTATTACTCTTGAACAATGATAACCAGATTTGCTTAGCCACATCTGCATTATAAAATTGAAGATTAGACAAATGGCTTGGGGCACCGGGGTGGCTCAGTCAGTTAAGCATCCGACTTGTGATTTCGGTTCACATCATGATCTCAGGGTTGTGAGATTGAACCCTGGGTCTGGGTCCATGCTCAGCAGGGAGTTTGCTCAAGATTCTCTCTCCCTTGCCCTCTGCCCCTCTCCCCACCGCATGTGTGCTCTCTCTCTCAAATAAATAAATAAATCTTTAAAAAAATAAAATAAATTGAAGATTAGAAAAAATTATTTTAAAATAATATTATGAGGAGTTGTGAAGGTAATTTTCATCATATCATCATCAATCATTATTGCTTGGTTATTATGATTCATCAATTGGTTAATTGGACAGCCATACTGTCAATTACCCCCATGGTCCTGAGCCCTTTACAGTGTCTATATATATATCGGTTTTCTATTGCTACCATAACAAATTATCACGTCATTAGGGCTTAAACAACACAAATATATTATTTTATAGTTCTATACTAAAAGTTTGACATGGCCTCACCAGGCTAAAATCAAGATATTAGAAAGGTTTCATTCTTTTCCAGAGGCTCTAGGGAAGAATCTGTTTCCTAGCCCTTTGTAGCTTCTATGGGATGCCTGCATTCCTTGGCTCATGGTACACTTTTCCATTTTATTATTTTTTTAAAGATTTTATTTTTAAGTAATCTCCACACCCGGTGTGGGACTTTAACTCACAACCCTGAGATCAAGAGTCCTACACTCCTCCAACTGAGCCAGGCAGGTGCCCCACACTTTTCCATTTTCAAAACCAGCAATGGTGTATTGAGCCTTTTTTACATCAAATCTTTCAGACCCTTCTTCATTGTCACATCTCCCTTTCACTGACTTCAGCTGGGAAAAGTTCGCTGCTTTTAAGGACTCCTGTGATTAAGTTGGGCCCACCTGGATAATCCAGAATAATCTCCCCATTTCAAAGTGCTTAACCTTAATCACATCTGCAAAATCCTTTTTGCCAAGTCAGGTAACATATTCACAGGTTATAAGGATTAGGAGATGGTCATTTTAGGGGAGCAATTATTCTGTAGTTACACACTCAAGTTACACATCCTTTTATGTTCCTATGAGAACATCTGGGATCATGGGGCATCCGGGTGGCTCAGTCGGTGAGGTGGTCTGCTTTTGGCTCAGGTCACAATCCCGGGGTCCTGGGAAGGAGCCTTGTGTCAGGCTTCCGGCTCAGGGGGGAGCCTGTTTCTCCCTCTCCCGCCGACCCAGCTAATGCTCTGTCACTCTTCCGCGCGTGCATGCATACTCACTGTCTCTATCTCAAATAAATAAATAAAATCTTAAAAAAAAAACATCTAGGATCAAGATAGCAGTCAAGTATGTTTATAAAAATTACAAGTAGGTTACTAGATGGAGGGAACCTTACTACAAGAAATGAGATATGGCTTTGTCCTTTAAAAATCAGCAGAAAGGAAAGAGAATTACCATTTACTGAGTGTCATTAGCTTCAATGTGTCAGGTATAGTGAGATACACATTAATCAACTTTCTAATAGATATTATCTCTTTTTCATAGTTGGGGAAATTGAGATTCAGAGTGATTATATAATTTGTGCAAAGTCACACAGCTGCTGAGTGGTAAAGCTGGAATTCAAACTAGATTTGTCAGGCACTAAAACTCGTAGCCTTTCCAGTATATTACATGGCCTCCCAAATTTTCTGTGGAACTTAACTTAGCTCATCTATATAAAAACAGACAAAAGATTCCTTCAGGGGCTTTCAGACTGACTTTCTGGAACTCTTTAAAGATGTATTTGGCATTGCACATCTAAAGGGAAAAGATGTTCCAAGGACAGAATGCTGCTTCTATTTCCCCACTGTGGTGTATAACCAGGAAGACTGCTAGACACTGCTAGACACATTAAATATTTTTCTTAGAAAGATAATCTTGCCGTTTTATTAACTGGGAAGGCTGTGGACCTAAGTACTGCCCACGGGGATTTACTGATCAGGTCCATGATCCAATCAAGTCCTCTCCTTCCATCAGTGACACTCAGATAAACCTATAAGCTAGCCAAGTTCCAGGGAACTTTGTCAAGTCTCATTCCCGCTCCTAACCGTCTAGTTACAATGACGAGCAAGGCTACAGACCAGATTTACCAAAGATGCATTCTCACCAGGGTGAGAGAACTGTAATGGTTTTGTTGAGGCTAAAAGAGCATGTTGGTTCTATACTGAGAGTCCTTCTCTGTTGGGTCTGGGGACCGTCTGTTCTTCTAACTCTGCCTTTGCCACATTTCCTGTGACCCTTTTTGAGGCCAACTGCTTGATTGATCAATAGCTCTCCTCCCTGCAGACTGTATGTACTTTGGTCATCTTATCTTGTTCCGCCCTCGGAAATTTATTTACTCACTCTTGATTTTTGTTGATTAATTGGCCTTTGTCTTATTGGCCCAAGTCTCCTAGCTAGCAGGTGATAGATAGATCCAGGAATTCAATCCCATTTTATCAGTTTCCAAAATACAGACTTCCACTACCCTGTATTGCTGCTGTTGGTTCAGATCTTAGTTTGCAACATTTTAAGAAAGAGAATGTCAAATAGCCATGTAAACAGCAAGAAATACTATAGAATCAAAGAAATTTTGGTTATTCTATCCTGGTAGGATAAAATAGGACAAAGGTGGCCAAGTAGGGTTGCGTCCTACAGGGACCAGAACAGAGTGCCTATTACCCTCACTGTCCTAGAGTGGTGCCAAGGTGTGGAACCAATATAAGTGGGAAAACAAGGGAGCTGATGAATAAGTTGAAGCAAAGGGGACAGGAAGGAACTATAGCCTGGAGGAATTCTGAACATGGCAGACAGACACTAGTGGACCTTATTATAAATTTCCATGCCAATTTCCATGGGTTTGCCAACTACAGCAACACAGTCCAAAAAGGAACAAACTGCACCAGGGACAAAGTATCAGAAGGCGTGTGGTGGCTCTAGCAGCAAAGACATGATCTTAAGTTCTGAGGAGATAGCCTTGCTTAGTTCCAGCTGCTATTTTTCTTTCTATCCAGGATCCCCACCCTACTAGGGTGATGGTGACTGGAGGAGAGGAGTATTGTTGACCCACAGGGGGCTGGGAGAGTCAGGGTTTGGGGGCAGGAGGTCATTGGCTGAAGTGTGGGATTTCTCACCCCAGGTGATGGGAAATGCCCAAATTATAGAAGCCAGCAGGGCTGAGAAATGTTCAAGGGACCAAAATCCTGGAAGCTGGGAGGTAGGATGTGAGTGAGGGATGTCACCAAAACAAAGAGCCCAGGAATGGAAACTGGATAGTAGCAGAAAGAGTAGAGGATTTTTGTCTAGAACAGTTCAGCTCTTTCATAGTTCTTTACCAATTCATAGAGGCTGGGCTGTAAAGACCCAATTAAAAGCCTATGGCTGTAGGGGTGCCTGGGTGGTGTAGTTGGTTAAGTGTCTGACTCTTGGTTTCAGCTCTAGTCTTGACCTCAGGGTTGCGAGATTGAGCCCCATATCAGGCTCTGCTCTCAGTGCAGAGTCCACTTAAGACTCTCTCTCCCTCTGCCCCTCCCCCCTCAAATAAATAAATAAATTTTTTAAAAAGCCTGTGGCTGCTCATTTCCATGCTCTTTTTTTTTTTTAACCAAACTACTTGATCTGTCCTAATGATCTCCATTTCCATCCTGTTGCCCTATACCTAGCCTCTGATTCTCTGCCTAGTGTCACTGGCCATGTAATTCACTAAGATAATCTCTGTGATCATCTATTACAGTTTTAACCCTTGACAGCATCCCAGTTTGCTGTGGCCCCATGCTCTGCAGCCTGCAGCTGTCTTATTCAGCTGGTTAATTTGTCCCAGAATATCTCCTGACTCCTTCTTAGGGGTAGGCCCACAATTATGTTTCTTCCATTCCACCTGGGAACCTGTGTAATGTTGGCTATGTGCCATACCACTGATCATGTCCTGCCAAATACCGTGATGTCCACTTGGAGGTTTTATAGATTAACAGGAATTGCTAGGTTTTTCAAAATGACATGTGGGAACACAAGGAAACCCATTTACTCAGCCACTAAACTTGAGTGTCCTTTATAACTACATTTTCAGGAGGAAGCAAAGAAATTTTTCTTTCTGTCATTCACTTTATTCACGTAAACCATATACAGGAAAATACATGAATCACAAGTGTACAGCTGGATGAATTTTCACAAAGTGAGCACACTAGTTTAATCAGTACTCAGATTAAGAAACAAACATTATCAGCATCCAATCCAGTGTCCCCACCTGGTTACCACTCCCCATATGGTAATCACTCTTCTGACTTCTAGCAACGTTGATTCGTTTTGTCTGTTTTAGAACTTTATATATATTGAATACATATATTATGTATTCTTTTGCGTGTGGCTTTTTTGGGTCAACATCGTGTATGTTAGGTTTATCCATGTTGTCATGCATAACAGGAGTCTGTTCTTTTTCATTGTTATATTAGCATATTGTATGAATCTGCTACTGTTTATCCGTTCTCCTGCTATTGGACATTTGGAATGTTTCCAGTTTCCAGCTATCATGCATAGTCCTGCTATGAACATTCTTGTACATGTCTTTTGGTGAACATATGTGTGCATTTCTGTTGTGAATGTATCTAGGAGTAGAATTGTTTAGTAAAAGTATATGCATATGTTCAGTTTTAGTAGATACTGCCAACCAGTTTCCAAAATTGTTGTAACCAAGGATATATATGTGTGTGTGTGTGTCTGTGTGTGTGTGTGTCTGTGTGTCTGTGTGTGTGCTTGCGCGCGCGCGTGTGTGTGTGTGTATATATATTTTTTAATCCTTCCTAAATCTCTTGGAGCCAAGAGGCGGGCAGGTAGAAATTTGGCTGGCAGTGACAGCAAGTGCAGGTTAAAAACAACTCTTCCTTCTCTTCTGCCATTGTTTTTGTCAGATAGTTTTCTTTCCCCTGGCACAGGGCTTGGATGATATATATCACCAGGTGCCACCCAGGTGCAGCTGGCTGGTGGAATTCTGCAGTCGTGGGGCTTGATATGAAGATTTTCAGCTAAGTCAATATAGGATACCAAGCCAGAGGGATTAGAGTAACTGAAAGCTGGGCAAGAGGTCAAAGTCCAGGCAGCCTGCAGGAGAAAGTAAAACCCGGCAGAGAATGAAGTGGGGCTCACACAAAGAAAGAGAGAGATGCAGATATCAAATTGGCATAGAGGGCCAAAAGTGAAGGATTAGGAGAGAAAGAACAAGCAGGTGAAAAGTGAATGGGAACAGGTATGTGGTTCATGACTGGCCTTTACACACCAGCCTAGGGTAGACTGAGAATGGTCAGCCAAGCTCAAAGAAATGAAAACAAAACAAAACAAAATAATGTTATCCTACTGAAAACCGAAGCTGAGTAAGCCTTGTCTGGAAACATCTTTTGAGGATAATTGCAAACTTCTGGGAACTTGAATGGAGAATGTGGGGGTGGAACAAATACAGAGTTTTCTGTCAGAGATGTGATGTTTGTGTAGCAGACATTTCTCCAGGCTACTCTAGTTTGACAATACAATTGGATAATATGGACAGTAGCAGCCTCTACAAGGAGGTCATTAGAACCTCAGGTCCCCTTTGTATCTCTCAAGGATTTATGGGGGGAGGGGAGGTTTCATATGCATTTCTGAGTGGCTATACACTGACTCATATCACCAACCACAGCTGGTGTGCAGTTACTTCTCTGCTGAAGTAGAAAGAGATGCCTTCTTCCCACCTGTGCTATAATCAAGCCACAAAAAAGGGTGACTTTGGGCCCTATTTCCTTGGGTGCCTCTAACAGTACAGAACTTTCCTTTGACTTTGTTTTTCACTTGAACAGAAAACAACTGAGATGACAATGGAAGTGACTTCACAATGTGCCATACTCAAAAATTACCTCTCCTTCTCAACCTCCTCCAACCCACCCCTGTACTTCCTAATACAAGTCATTCAACCTCTCTAGTATTCAACCTCCCATTCAACTTCTCATGGGTGATATGGCAAGAAAAATTTCTACCTTTCACAGTTACTGTGAGAATTAAATGAGATACTATGTAAAAGGTCTAGGGCGGGGGAATTTTCCAGAGTTTCTTCCTTATCACCCTTCATGTTTCCCTTAACCTCCATGACAAAAGTGGCTAACTTGCTTGGTTAGATTCCAAGACATTGACCAGGTGATTTTTCCCTCCAGTCAAGATCATGCATGATGTGCTTGGATCACACATGGGTACGGATCTCTCTGGGCTCTTCTGTCTTTGTCCCCATAGGACTGAGTGACACTCCAACCCAGGCCTGCCTCCAGGCTTAGAGAGAGGAAACAACCAGGTTGGAGTTACACTGGAAGGTACAGCCTGGTTCAGCTAGTGTCCATTTTGATTAGGCAGGTTCCTGGCTTTCCTGGTGGCTAAATATTTTTAATTTTACCTTGTAAAATTAAAAAAAAAAAAAAGGCCCTGTAAACCTCCAGTTCTAGGCAGGTGTCCTCAGACTACCTTACCAGAGAGAGCAAGCCTAACTAAAATGCAAGTGTTGTTTTCTTTTGCCACTGTCCACTGTATATATTTCTCCCTCCACACCTTGGGGGGTGGGGGGCAAGGGGTGGCTATGGTCTAAGGTAGGATTCTGGTATTCTTAAGCCTCTTGACTCAATAGTATCTAATGAGATTCCAAACTAACCATAATCTTTACATTATAAACCTTAATAGTGTTTTGGTTATCTATTACTGCTTAATAAACCACCCTAAAATGTAGTGGCTTAAAACATCAATCATTTTTTTTTTTAATTTCTCACGGTTGTACGGTTGGTGCTCTGCTTATCAGTTCTGCTGGCCTCTTTTGGGTCTCTCACATGGCCACAGTCAGCTGGCAGCTGAGGCTGGAAATCTCCAGGATAGCTTCACTCATGTATTTGACCCCTCACTGGGCATGTCTGGAAGGCCAGACTCAGCTGGGATGCTGGTGAGGTAAGACCTCTCTTTCCTACCATGCAGTGCCAGGGCTTTTCCCTATCATGTGAACTTACCCAGTGGTGACTCAGGGCTCCTAAAAGCAGAAAAGTGGAAGCTGTCAGATGTTCTTAAGGCTGAGGCCTAGGGATGCCTGGGTGGCTCAGTCGGTTAAGCATCTGCCTTCAGGTCAGGTCATGATCCCAGGGTCCTGGGATTGAGTCCTGCATCGGGCTCCTTGCTCAGGGGGAGCCTGCTTCTCCCTCTGCCTGCTGTTCCCCCTGCTTGTGCTCTCTCTCTCTCTGACAAATGAATAAATAAAATCTTAAAAAAAAAAAAAAAAGGCTTAGGCCTGGAACAGGCACAGTGTCACTTCTACTGTATTCTATTCTTAAAAACAAGTGATAGGCCCAACCCTGAGGGGAAGGACTACATAAGGGTGTAAACGCCAGGAGGTTTGGTTGACTGAAGGCTACTAATGTAACTTCCATAAGAAATATTAGTATATGTATGGTGACTAACATAAGAAAAAATATTAGTATAGGTTTTATTTGCAGTCTCTAGATTTAGTAAACATACACCAGGATTTATCTTTCTCTCCACTCAGGGTAAATATTCTCTACATATGGTACAATCTCCATTAAGTGTGTCCTGAGAGAATGGGGGTCTTACTGTATAGGACTAGTCATATGCCCCAACATATCCAGTCACTATCTTTCGTATGTGGTTTTATTTACAATCATGCAAATAAAGCCTCTGCTGACCTACCTTTTCAAATTTGACCTCATAAGGTTGTGTGGAGGATTAAATAGAATCATTTGTGTAAATTGCCTGGCAGTACACATCAGTAAGTACTCAATAATGGTAATTGTTATTATTATTTTATTACCAGGGTCCCTAAGGTATTGGGCTGGCCTTGGTAAAAATGTAATGAGATGACTTTGGGAAGTCACAGTTCCCCAGGGCACCTGAGTGATTAATACCCAAGAAAGTGGGTGGAATCATGAAGCTGAGATAATGGGACAGAACAGGTTATCAGCTGCCCACATACAAGATGAAAAGAGAATCAACAAGTACAGTTGCAGGAAATATCAGAAAAACAAAAGCAACAAAAGGAAAAGATAGAAATAATCTGAGGCCAGGAGAATAGGAAAAATAATTTAGAGGAGAGATGTCAGAACAAAAGGAAGAATCGTTTATTCCTTAGGCGGCAACAGGCCCCTAAGGCCAAGCTAATAGAGAGTTTACCTGGAGGGGAGAAATGAGATGAAGAACTGCTAGTTTCCAGCTTGCAGGGAAGACAGAGCCAGGTACCAACTAGACTGAGAGACAAGTAGGTCCTCCATACCATTTGTGGTAGTGTCGGCCTTCCAACACAACTAATTATGGATGCCAGACCACAGAGGACAGAGGAGAACATCAGCCCTCAGATGATAACAAATCAACCCTATCCAGAGTGAAGAACCTCAGCCAGCTGAAACAGCTTTGGTTTCATCATGATTATGCGTTACCATTTTGTCAGTTCATAACTATCTATGAACTTCCTTTTCCCACATCTTACTCAAGTCTCCCCTTAGTTCTCCTAGAAAAACTTGTACTAAATAACCTGCATGAGAATAAAGAGATTAAATAAGATTTAAGTAAGATTATGGGGGTAAAAAGCATCTGGTAAACTTCTAAGTTACTCGACAATTGTGAAATGCTATTACTTTTAAGGAAAGCAGATTCAAGTATTATTGCTCAGAGAGAGAAGTGTTGGAGCCCCTTGGCTGAGATAAGTAGTTCTAAAGCCGGTAAAAACCACAAATACTGGGATAGAGACCACATTGCTAATTGTTGGCCTTGTGAACTCTCCTCCCCGGCTCTGACCCTCACCTCTGCCCCATCGCCCAACAGTTTTGAAAGAGGTGTTTGGTATGATTTAAGTTCAGCCAAGTTTGTGAACTGAAGTCGCAAAAAAAGAGAAAAAAAAAAGAGCTAATGGGCATTTCACCACTGTATCAAATTAATAATCAAATATCTGGATACAAGTAACTCAAAGAACTGAGAGTAAAGCATAGATAATCATTTCTTTCTTCTAGCTTCATTTGTATCAAAGGAAGAAGAATTTCTGAATAGAAGGGAAACAAAATTTATGGGGAAATACTTTAGTAGTAGGCTGAAAGGAGGGCAGTCATAGGAATAATTTCTTGAGTTAATCTTTTCATAAACACAGCAGGACGGTCTGTAAGGGCCTTTATTGCTAAACTAGCCTGAACTACAAAGCCATGGAAATATACTAGAAAAGATGTTTGACTCTGTCTATAAGATTCAATATAATTTTCACTTACTCTTTTATTCAGCAAGTATTTATTGAGTAATTATATACATGGTACTCTCTGCCTTCAAGGAATTTATATTCTGGAGGGTGAAATAGACAATAAAAGGGGCAGCTGGGTGGCTCAGTCAGTGAAGCATTTGCCTTTGGCTCAGGTCATGATCCCGGGGTCCTGGGATCGAGTCTCAAATCAGGCTGCTTGCTCAGCAGGGAGCCTGCTTCTCCATCTGCCTGCCACTCCCCCCTGCTTGTGCTCTCTCTGTCTGACAAATAAATAAATAAATAAGTAGATCTTTAAGAAAAAGAAAGAGACAATAAAATAATAAACGAACACAATTTCAGGTAATGATAAATTCTATGAAGGAAATTAAATTAGGAAAGAGGATGAAGAATGACTGTACTCACAGTATCTTTTTCTCCCCCTGCACTTAGCCCAGTGAGTGTCCATAAATGCCAAATATATAAATGAATAAGTTATGTGCCCTCCCAAGTTCAAGCCCTCCTCACTTCATGCCTAGTTTATTGTCAATCACCCTTTGATGGATCATTCTGCCTTCATTCTCTCTTGTTTTCAGATATGATTTACTGCCTGGTTTAAAATGCTACTTTTATCATGTCACTTTTTTACTTCAAAACCTACAGTGACTTCCTATTGCCTTTTCCTTTTTTTAGTGATGTTTAAATAAAATAGTGTATTTATCTGTCACTGAATCTTATTTCTTGATTAATATTATGTCCCTCCTATGTCTTACTGAAGACATGTGGTATCCTTCTAAAATTATTATTAACCTGGGGACGCCTGGGTGGCTCAGTAGGTTAAGCGTCTGCCTTTAGCTCAGATCATGATCCCAGGGTCCTGGGATCGAGTCCCACATTGGGCTCCTTACTCAGCAGGGAGCCTGCTTCTCCCTCCACCTGCTACTCCCCCTGCTTGTGCTCTCTCTCTCTCTCTGACAAATAAAGAAATAAAAATCTTTTAAAAAAGAAGAAAAAAATAAAATTATTATTAACCTAAACAACTTTATGGAAAAGAAGATATTAAACAATCAACTATATTTATGTCCCTCCAAATCTTTGAACTATGGAATCACTAAACTTTAGCACTGAGAATGGCCTTCTTTATAGGTCAAATTCTTCACTTCATGGCTGAGGAAGCTGAGAACAAGCAGATAAATTGCTGAGATGTCAATACCCAGCCAAGTGTCACAATTAGAACTCAGCTCTTCTGTACTTTCCACTGTACTACATTATATAGGCATATGTTTTTCATAGTTTAATCAGAGTATGCTATTTTGTGTTTCTCCTTTCCTGTTTATATTCCTCTATACACATTTCCATGTACAGACCTAAGTGAGGCTCTTACTGTTTTTGGTAGCTACGTGGCATTCCATTATATCCATATAGGCTGTGGTCCTTTATGAATCATCGCTGAGTTGCACAAAAGAATATAAGCCAACATGTAATACTTCGTGTTGACAGTTTTTAAAAAAAAAAAATCTGTAGCTGCTTTGTAAATTTTGTTTTAAAAAATCATAGATTCTTAATCTGGTTTACTCATTTTTTCTTTTTTAAAAGCAGACCTGTTCATTTTGTGTGTTTTCTAAGTGTTATTTAAGTTTTTTAAAGTATATAAAGTGGTTAAGGTATAAATACATGCAAAGTATGGAATAGTTTTGCATTGGAAATTGTCAAGCCCATTTCGTACTGATTCAAAATGTGTACATATTTAGATTCCTGATTATTCTTTGTAATTCATTTTTTGGTCATGGCTATTCTGCATTTGAATATATAAAAAGACTTAAGAAAGTATTATTCTTCTCCCCTTTCCATCTGGAAAATAGAGGAAAAGAGTCTTACAAAGGTGAATACCTCCAAAGTTTATTCAATACTTCTTAAAATTTCTCAAGATTTATAACATTTATTTTCCAAAGTCCAATTTTGGGAAAATTAAGCCCAGATTTATAATCTAATGATCATTTTGTGGTGTTGCAGTGTCTTATTTTTCCTGAAGGTCATTATTATGAAAAAAAGCAGATTTTGAAAAAAAGTCTAGTTCATTTTGAATAGACTGCTTTGCATCCAGAGAAAACTGAAAAGTAAGGAGCAATACAACCATAAATTAAGCTTTTTAATCATTGTCATTTTTGTAGTTCCTTCATTTCAACATTTTGAAATCACTAATCACAATATGTCTCCTGAGACAGGGAAACAAAAGCAAAAATAAACTGTTGGGACTACATAAAAATAAAAAGCTTCTGCATAGTAAAGGAAACAATCAACAAAACTAAAAGGCAACCTACAGAATGGGAGAAGATATCTGCAAATGACGTACCTGTTTTATATATATATATATCTCCATCCCTTATAAAACTCAACACCCAAAAAACAAATAATCCCACTTAAAAATGGGCAGAAGACATGAACAGACATTTCTCCAAAGAAGACATACAGATGGGGGCACCTGGGTGGCTCAGTTGGTTAAGTGTCTGCCTTTTGCTCAGGTCATGATCTCAGGGTCCTGGGATTGAGCCCTGCCTCAGGCTCCCTGGTCAGCCAGGAGTCTGCTTCTCCTTCTCTCTCCCTTGGCCGCTCCCCCCTGCTCATGTGCTTGCTCTCTCTCTCTCTCTCTCAAATAAATAAGTAAAATATTAAAAAGAAGAAGAAGACATGCAGATGCCCAACAGACACATGAAAAGATGCTCATCATCACTTATCATCTGAGAAATGCAAATCAAAACTACAATGAGATATCACCTCACACCTGTCAAAATGGCTAAAATAAAAAACACAAGAAACAGCAAGTGTTGGCAAGGATGTGGAGAAAAAGAAACCCCGATGCCCTGTTGATGGGAATGCAAACTGGTATAGTCAGTGGAAAACAGTGTAGAGGTTCTTCAAAAAGTTAAAAATAGAACTACCTTATGATCCAGCAATCACACTACTGGGTATTTACCCAAAGAGTACAAGAACACAAATTCAAGGGACACATGCACCACTATGTTTATAGCAGAATTATTTACAATAGCCAAGATATGGAAACAGCCCAAGTGTCCATCAATTAGAATGGATAAAGAAGATGTTACACACACACACACACACACACACACAAATATTATTCAGCTATAAAAAAGAATGAAATTTTGCCATTCGCAACCATGTGGATGGAGCTAGAGAGTATAATGCTAAGTGAAATAAGTCAGAGAAAGAAAATACCATATAATTTCACTCATACGTGGAATTTAAGAAACAAAACAAAGAAGCAAAGGGAGAAAAATAATAGAGAAATCAAGAAACACACTCTCAATTGTTGAGAACAAACTGATGGTTATCAGATGGGGGGTTGGGTTAAATAGGTGATAGGGATTAAGGAGTGCACTTGTTGAGAAGAGCACTGGGTGATGTGTGGAATTGTTGATCACTATACTGTACACCTGAAACTAAAATAACACTGCATGCTAATGAATTGGAATGAAAATAAAAACTTTAAAAAAGTCACTAATCACAGGTGCTATGTAGCACCAGGAGTAGATAAGAACTGAAGACTGAAAGGGGAACTCACAGGTAGTAGCATTGCTTGCCCAAATTGTTAATAGTAACTATTATTCATTGAGCCCTCACTCTTACAGGCATTTTGCTAAGTACTATAACTATATTGTATCATTTAATCCTCATTTGGTTATATTACCCCCATTCTACAGATTAGTAAACAGAGGTTTGGAGAAGTTTGGTAACTTGCACAAGGTCACACAGCTAGCAGAGTCAGGAGAGAAATCTTTAATTCCAAAGTTTATGCTTTTCATATACCATACTGCCTCTATTTGGTAAATCATTGAGGGAAAGGGCAGTAGTTTACCTTTGGAGTAGTCTCATAGAGAAGAACTTCATAAAGGTCAAGATCGTTCCTGTAAGAAGAATATAAGTCTTTTTATTAAGATAGAAAATATGCTCTGGTAGCTAGCCTCCAAGATAACCTAGACTGATCCTCATATCTTGGTATTCCCCTCCCATATTGAATCAGGGCTGATTTTTGTGACAGATTACTGTAGAAGTGACAATGTAGGCCTTCTGAAGCTAATCAATAAAAGGCATTATAATTTTTGCCATGGCCCCTCTGATCTCTTGCTCTGGGGAAAGGCAGTCACCATGAGTGCAAGGACCCCTGAAAATTAACGTACGTGAAGAGAAACTGAGGTCTCCTGCCCATAGCCAGCACTAACTTGCCATTCGTGTGAGTGAGCCACCTTGGAAGCAGATCTGGCAGCCTTAGTCAAGCCTTCAGATGACTGTAGTCACAACCACCATCTGACTTAACCTCATGAGAATATCTAAGCTAGACCCAAACAGCCACAGAAACTATGAGAGATAATAAATGTTACTGTTTGAGTCGCAAAGTTTGGGGATAATTTGTTTTGCAGAAATAGGTAACTCATGGACACACTAACATTTAAATATTGCTTTTCTGAAAAGATGTCTATACTCTTTCTAATTACCAGCTCATTATTTCCCTGAGATAGACTTCCATCTTCCTTTCTTATCACCAATTCTTTTCAAAAGAATTCCTCTATCTTTTAACTTCTCTGACAAAGCTGTTTTTTATGAACATACATTGAAGTATTTTCTTTCCTCCTGAGGAAATGTAATTCTCTTTTCTCTATTTCACTAATTATACTAGGTAATTCTGCATATAAAAGGAAAATATAGGGTATTGCTATGATTAAACAGTTTAGTTCAACAATTCTAACTGCACCCAACAGGAAGCAATCTTCAGTGACTCCCCAGTGCCTATAGGATCAAGTTCAAACACCTTGCCCTACGTCATTCAGCCTCTACCCTCTTCTCACCACGTTTTCTACTGCTTTCCTTCACAAGCTCATTGTTCCAGTCAAATTGAACTATGATGTTTCTAATTCATGGTTTTTGCATCCTAGCTATTAGGAAAAATAAAACAAAAATAAAAATAAAACAAAAAGTAGGGCCTATAATCAAAAGAATTTGGGAAATGCTGTCTGTGGTAGATTTCTCAGGGAGATTTACAATGTATTTAGCATATTAAGAGCTCTGAAAAGTCCCACAGTAAAGAAATCTGCTCACTTCAGACAAAACTTTGTTCAACTCAACAAGACTTAGTTGACTAACATATGAATCAGGATCCAGAACAGAAAACAGCACCTATGCCAGGGAATCAATAAAAGGAATCTGACATGAGAAACTAGTTTTTAATGTTTTACAAGAATTCAAAGAGTAATACTGGGACAGTCCACAAATGAACAATATGAGGGAGATGTTACCCCCTAGATTCTAGGGACTAAGGGAGGAGGTAGTGTTGCCCAGATGTGGTAATACATTTTTTGGTAGATTCTCCAGCCCTAGTTAAGCCTTGTGATAATTGCAGTTCCAGCTGATATTTTGGCTGACTATATCCTCATGAGAAAGCCTGAGCCAGAACCACATAGCCAAGCCAGGTCCCAGGATTCCTGATCCTCAGAAAGTGTGTAAGATAATAAATATTTGTTGTTTTAAACTGCTAAGTTTCAGAATAATATGTTACATAGAAGTAAATAATTAATGTAGATATTGCTACCTGGAAGTGCGATTCTCCTGTATCCTAAAATGCAGACATGACTTTGGAACTGGAGGCTGGACTCTGGAGATAGTGAAAGTCCAAAGTACTTGAAGAAACCATTAATAAATCTTTAATAAGACTTTAGGTGAAGGCTTGCAAGAAAATGAGGTTATGTTACTGGCTACTAGAGGAAAGGGGATCCTTATTATATAGTGGCAAAAAGTTCAGCAACACTGTTGCCTGCCGTTATTGAAAGGTAGAAAATGTATCTAATGAACTGGGTGATTTAGCAAAAGAGATTTCCAGGCAAAGCTTTCCTCTTGTTGCCTATAGTAACATGTGAGAAGAGAGAGGTAAAATAAAGGAAGAACTTTCAACAAAAAGGAGATGGAATTTGCTGATTTTGAAAATTCTCACCTCTCCAAATAGTAAACAATCCTAACAATAAGATATAGCTTCTGAGCAAAGATCAAGTCCAGGGCATTGCCAGTAAAACACAGTCCAAAAATGAAGCCAATGGTGTGACTGTAAAATCTTTTGTCAAAGTCTCAGAAAGATTTAAGGTTGTGTGTCAGAGTATTATTCTGTTCAGATAAAAGGTCCTCTAAGGAGATTAAAGGTATGTCTCACATAGTCTCTTAATAAAATGATAAAGCATCTAGGAAACTTAAGGTCATTCTCCCTCAGCCATCTCATCAGAAAGATATTTGTAGGTATAGCTTTTGTCTAAAGGAGTGAATCCAATAAGATTGACAGAAAACTCATAAAATTTTTAATGGAAGTATGTATGCAGAAAGATCACCATCTTGGACCAAAACGGATAGGGATAGTACAAAATGAAAAAAGGCCTTTAGTTTCTCAAAGTTCTACTGGCAAGAAGTAGGCTGAGAAGACTCTTCAGCTGTAACCATAGGCGATCCTTCATGAAAAAGGGAGGAGACTCGGAAGTCAGAACCAAGACCCCAGAACATGAAGCTCAGAGCCAGGGAGAATTATTCTGAGACCTTGAGGCTTCATCAAGGAACTTTCAACATTTGCTCAGCTGGATTTAGGAATTACAATGGACCAGTGACTCCCCTGTGCCTGCCATTTTCCCTCTTTTTAAGCAGGAATATCTATAGCAGTTAACCTATTATACCTGTCTTGCCATTGTATGTTGGGTGAATGGAGGGCAGATCTGTACTCAAGGAGATATACTTAAGGAACTGTCCTCAGGGAGCCTCAAGTGCACTGGAACTTGATTTACATGATGACATGTTGACTTCAAGATGATGCTGTAAGAGACTTTTGGTGACTTTGGGAGAAAGTGAGTATATTTTACATGTGAGAGGGACATGAATCATTTGGGACCAGAGGATGGACTGTGGTAGCCAGCCTCCACTAGAGCCCTAAAGTATCCTTGACTGTTGGTATTTACACCCTTGTGTGTGTCCCTCCCACACTGTATCGCTGTTAGTTTGTGCTACCAACAGCATGTGGCTGAAGTGATGGTTTGGTAGTTCTAAGATTAAGGTATTAAAAAGACTGCAGCTCTGTTCTGGTACCTCGATCTCTTGGGTAGCTTCCTGTTGGAAAAACAAAACATGCCATGTTGTATGCAGCTGTGAGGAGGCCACCTGGCAGAATACCGAAGTCTCTGGCCAATGGCCAGCTAGGAGCTGTGTCCTGCCAACAGCCATGTGAATGAACTTGGAAGTGAACTCTTCAGCCCTACTCTGGCCTTGAGATAACTGTAGCCCTGGCCAAATCTTGACTGCAACCTCATGAGAGACCTTGAGCCAGAATCACCTGGCTAAGTCATTCTCAGATTACTAAACCTCAGGAGTTGTGCAAGATAATAAAATATTTGTTGTTTTAAGCTGTGAAGTTTCAAGGTAATTTAATATGCATCGGGTAGATAAGAAACATACGGCCCAAGAGCCAGGACTACCCAGCAGAAGCTGGAACGAGAGAGGGACTGTCCATCTGCAGTTGGAGCCACAAAAAGGATGCAGCCACTACTGGAGATACTGTCTGAAGCACAGGGAGAAGGAAAGACCTACCCTCTCCATGGCCCCTCATCTGCTACCCTTGTCTTCATTGGCCAAACCAAACCACAAGAAATTTATAAGGGAGCCTGAGAAATGTCATTTGCAGGGAGCAACCTCTTGAAATACAAAACATGGCAGAGGGAGAGGAGGAAATCAATTTGAGAAAAAATAGGCCAATTACCAGCACAACCAAGAATGCTTTTTATGTGGAATTTCCAATATTCTTCAGAACCTTGTTTTCAAAGTCCAGTTTGGGAAACTGTGGCCTAAATTGCTCTTCACCAAATCTCTGCAAGTCCAAATCTTATTACATAAATTATTGTCTACTTTAAATGCAAAGTTTTACTCCATTAACCTTTTGTTCCCCATTAGTTGGGGTAGCCCCATCTTCTTTCAATTACATAATATTTTGTCTACACCCATTTTAGGGATTTTCAAACCCAACTTACAGTTATTTAACGTATCTTACTGTCTGAGAATTCATAAGCTTCTTTAGAGTCAGATCTGTTTCTGATACACTGTTGCATATTGCCTTATCATCATAGCACCTATCACAGAACCCTGCTCATAGTAAATATCAATAGGTATAAATTGAATAAATGAGTGGATGAATGAATGTCAAAGCTAGTGGTAGAAATGGTATGAAACTATTACCTTCTTCTGTGTTACTGTTAAATCCCTTACATACATGTAAGTTCTATCTGATAGAAATAAGGGATTCTAGAATAATCTTCCTATTTTATTGGCTCATTACATCTTTTGAATTCCTGTGAACCTTTTTCAGGGGGATGGGAACAATAAAATTGCAAACCTGTTTATATCTGGGTAGGAATAATTATCCTGTGAGATCAAAGTCCTGTCTGGAACTTTTTAGCAGGAGGAGTAGGTTCAGAGAACTGCATTTGTCTCCTCTCTCAACATTGGCTGTTCTGAGAAAAATCATCTGCTTAGTAAGAAAGGAATGCTCAGCATTTTGCAAAAGCAATTTTCTCTACTTTCCTATCTTCCTTGCTGATGCCTTAATAGAGGGAATAAATGTGAAGCAGAAAGAATGTTTTTTTCTCTTTGTTTTCTTTCTTTTCTTCTTCCTCCCTCCCTCCCTTCCTTCCTTCCTTCCTTCCTTCCTTCCTTCCTTCCTTCCTTCCTTCCTTCCTTCCTTCCTTCCTTAGAGGGGTGAGGGAGGGGCAGAGGGAGAGAATCTTAAACAGGCTCACACCTACCCTGGAGCCTGATGTGGGGCTCAATCTTGTGGGGCTCAAACTCACTTTATTTTTTTTTTAAGATTTAATTTTTTATTTGAGAGAGAGAGAGAGCACAAGCAGGGGAAGAGGGAGAAGCAGGCTCCTCGCCGAGCAGGAAGCCAGATACAGGGTTTGATCCCAGAACCCTGGGATCATGACCTGAGCCTGAGGCAGACTCTTAACCGACTGAGCCACCCAGGTGCCTCTCAATCTCACTTTAGATAAGCCCCTCTTAATTAGCTTCACTTCCTGCCTGGATTTCCATAATGCCCCCAACAAGTCTCCTGGCATCTTGCTTCTAAAAACAAATCTTAACTCTGTACTCTAATGTTTAAAGTTCTTCAATGGTTACTTCTTCTCTTTTGGATGAAATCCAAACTCTTCATAATTTGGCCTTGGGGTTACTACTTCAGCCAAATATCTTTTCTTACTAACACCAAGCTTTCCAGTCATTATCCACCCCCCGCCCGCCTACCCCAACTCTTCCTTCTGTCCCTCTCCTTCCCCTTTCACCTGAATCTTTTCCTAGCTCAACTCAACTCATCCTTCAAGATTCAGTTTCAACTGTCCCTGCAGGAAGTTTCTATTGAGCGCCGCACTATGGATTAGGCTCCTTTAGCATACTTATATAGACCTTGGGCAAGCTGTTCTCTAAACCTCAGTATCCCAATCTAGAAAAGTGGGATAATACAGTACTTACTTCAGAATCTTGTGAAAAGGATAATAGATAATTCATGCAAAATACTTAGCACAGTGCCTGACATATATTAGTGTTACATATTAGGTGTTAAATCATAGCAATTATTTAATCCAATCTCTTAATAATTGAGAAAACTGAGATCCAGAACAGTCAAATGACCAGCTCAAGTAGAATAAAGATAGGGGGAAGGGGATATCTGATTTGCTTCTGAGGGTTTACAAACCAAATTTCAAAGTGAGGAAATTTGGGGGGAATTGACTTCAAACTTAATATTAGAATAAAATATTTATCGAGAAACTTGAGTTTGAGAGTAGATGCTACACTACTAAGAAAAATGGCAAGTCAGGCCAACTTTTAAGACAGTTTAGGATATTTGACACTTAGAACTGAAATGTTTTCTTAATTGGCTCAACTTGCTAATTTACTTTGTTTATTTCTATATTCAACAAAGTAGTGTCTGTGCATTCACTCAGCCTTTTTTAAAAAATTGAATTAAGTACATTAAACCATTAACATGACCTTAAGAAAATCAATATTGTCCCCAGGCTCAAGACCATTCACTCCACAGCTTAATTGGTCCTTAACTTGCAGCTTTTGTAGATGTGTATTATCCAACACAGTAGCCACTAACCACGTGTCGCTATTGGGCACTTGAAATGTGGCTTGTCTGAAATGAAATGTGCTATAAGTGAAAATACACGGATTTTGAAAGGTTTGGTTAAAAAAAAAGGCAAACTATCTCAATTTTTAAAAAAGATTTATTTATTTAAGAGAGAGAGAATGCGAGAGAAAGCATGTGCGAGTAGGGGGAGGAGCACAGGGAAAGGGAGAGAGAGAATCCCAAGCAGACCCTGCGCTGAGCGAGGAGCCCAATGAGGAGCTTGATTCCACGACTCTGAGATTATAACCTGAGTCAAAACCAAGAGTCAGATGTTTAACCGACTGAGCCACCCAGGGACCCCTATCTCAATAATTTTTTATATTGATTACATGTGAAATCATATTATTTCTGCTATATTGGGATAAATATATAATTAAAATTAATTTCACTATTTCTTTTTTATCTTTTTTAATGTGGCTACTGAGAAATTTTTAATTACTTCTGTAGCTAACATTATATTTCCCCTGGATAGCTCTGCTCTAGACCCTGGGATTTTTCAGAACAGGTGGGGAACATTAGTTCTAAGGTCAGACATTGCCCTTTCCTGGACTTTCTCTGCTTAGATGATGTAACTGTCACCCTTCCTGGAGGCCAGGCACATCCACTATCCCATTCAGAATGGAGTCCTTAAAAGGGTGGAGGAGTTAAAGAACAATTTTAAATGTAGATCACTGAGCAAATGCACGTTTCAAAGAGTCAAAGACAATAGATGATTATTGTCCAAGGCAACGTATAACATTCACCTTAACATTCCTGATTGGCTTTCCTATTTCACTTAGATTATCTCTTTTAATTGCCGCAACAACTCTAACATTTAGGTGCTATTGTTGCATACACATTTTACTAATGAATAACTGAAAGTTGGGGAGTTAGCAGGCAGTGATGTGGAGTTTTGATCGCAGTTGGTCCAACTATCCAATTGTCATATCTAGCAAGATTATGTGCTCCTTGTATAACCTATACCCCGTCTATACATGACCTGATACACATACTAGATAGTAATTATGTATAGTAAAATGTATATATAGTATAACTTCAATTGTGTAGGAGATATATATACATATATATATGGAAAAGTCTGGAAGGAAAAACATCAGAATGTTAAAAGATGGTTGATTATGAATGGTGACATTATGGGCATTTTTAAAATAATGTACGTTTAAATGTTTTTCATCTTTACACTTTATCTTCTAAACAAAAGATACTTTTCTATATCTTTTTTGACAATGTGTGTATACTGTTTTAGTTTATTTCCTTTACTTTTAAAATTACATAAAATAGCATGTTAAGAGAAGGTCCATGGTTATTGACACGTTCTCTGTGTGCCGATATTGATCTTTTCTCTTCTCCCCATGATTTTTCCATTCCTCTCATGTTTGGTGTCCTTTTCCTCCACTTACTTCTCCATTCTCTCTCTCTCAATTTCTCTCTTCGGCTCTTTCACCCCTCTCTTTCTGTCTCGCTCCTTTCATGATCCATTCTGAGACATTTTCCCTTGGATCTTCTTCCCTTATCTCCTATCTCTCTCTTCTTTTTGAGAAAACTGATATTCAAATGAAAGGTCAATCAAATGTTACTTTGCACCTGGTATGTTTCCAGGAGATTCTACCTGCCTCTGGAGTCCTGAGGAAGGTGCTCAAGTTGGGGACTGAGCAATGGAGGGCAAGACTTCTAAAGAGGATGGCAATGATTTAGATAAAATAAAAGGTGAGGGAGGACATTTCAGAGTGACAGAAGCAGTGGGAACAAAGGTCTGAGGATTCTATCAGGGAAAGAGAGATGAAGAGAGGGGTTCTTACCTTACGGGGTCTGGGGATTGCTGTCTTCTGGTGCTGGCACTCAGAAAGGATACGGACTTCGACTGATTTGAGCTCCTGGATTAAATTAGTCTTGGTTGTATAATTGACTTTGATATGTGGCCTTTGGATCTGAATTGGGCTTAATAAAATTTAACTGCTTCAAAGGGCTTTATAAGAATTCATTTTATCCTTCAAATCTGATTTCAAATGCTACCTACTTTAAGAAGCCTTCTCTGACTTTGGTGCTCCTCCTCCAGAGCTCCTATTGTGCCATAGTTGATACATACCTTATTCAAGCAATTACATCCATTGTATTTTATCTTATTCTGTGGGAAATGTTTCCTTTATTGCCTCTCTTCAGGAATCTTGAGGGACAGGCAGGTATCTTATTCATATTTGTATCCCAGGCCTAGCAAAGACCAGGAAATACTCAGTTGAGCATGCAGGTGCTCAATAATGATTTTTAAAAGTGTTTGAATAGCTAGCATTTAGTAAGCACTGTGGCAAGCCCTATACCTACACTGTTTCATTCACCAGACACTTTAGGAGAAAAGTACTTTTATTATCCTCATTTTACAATAAGAAAACTGAGAGTAAGAGAAATTAATTTCATAGTTTGAAATGAATGAAATAGTAGCAGAACTTTTTCTATAAGCTCTGGGCTTTAAGATTTGGGCTCTTAATCATCATAGATGAACAAATGGGCGGATGAGGAATCCTTTTCATTCCAAGGCTGAAGAAGTGACCTGGAAAAGTCTATCATTTATATTGCAAATGCAATTATGATGTCAAATTATAGTAAATCCTAACTCACTAATGTTTCTAACTTTTAAATCACCTTTACTTTTTCCTTCCTTCCTTCCTTCCTTCCTTCCTTCCTTCCTTCCTTCCCCTCAGTCTCTCTCTCCTCTCCAAAACTCTCATGGAAAATGTTTGAACTCAAGTTGAAGTGTAATCTAGTGAAGAACTGAGTGTTTTGTAGGGAAGGGAAATAACATTTTATTTGGTTCCCACTTCTTAACCATTCATTCATTTTCAAATTTACAAATACCAAGCACCTACTGTGTGCTAGGAACCTTTTTTTAAGCATCAGAGATATAGCGGTAAGAAACAAAGTTCTGGTTCTCACGGAGATTACACTAGTGGCACTTCACATACACTGACTTGTTCAACTCCTCACAATAATCTTATGAGGTAACGATGACAACAATAATAGATAACTCTTAGCAATGCATATCTGTGCCAGGCACTGGGCCACGTGTTATAACAACATCCCTATGAGATAGGGGGTATTTTTTCCCTGTTTTACAAATGAAGAAACTAAGACACAAAGAAGTGACTGACTCAAGGTTTGAACCCAAGCAAGTGTGGCTCTAACTCTCAAGCTATTAACCACAAGCTATATTGTTTCTCATACATTTCTTTCTTAATCTCAAAACTTTTAAGTGTCCAAGTTCTATCTCAGATCGTCTGACTCCCAAGCTCAGGGGTTTGCGAGTGAAAGTGCCTGGGAATTTTTGCAACACTTTCTTTTCCGACGAAATTAAACTGATTTCCACGTAATTCTCAGATTTGTGATGTGAACCCTCTTGCACTGTACATTCCCCAGCAAGGAGAAAGATACGGCCTGGGCCGGGGTCATCTTACACTTGCTGGGGCACCCAGCAGATGGCGCTATCTTAGTAGCCGCCAGCTGGCCGTCCGGTCCCCAGGGCTCACCGCCTCCGCCGAAAGCTTCCCGGCCCTCTCTCACTCCCTTCTCTCTCCTCCTCCCCACGGAGCCCGGGCCCACGTGACCTCAAGGCGGCCAATGGGCGAGCAGAGAGGGCGAGCTGGTCCCTGTGGCCGCCATTAAAGCGAAGGGAAAACCCGAGAATTCGGATTAAAGGGGGAAAAACACCGCCCGCTGGGCCCACAAAATGGGGGAGACTACGGCGTCCGGGCGGTGAGGCCGCAGTAGAGCAGACGTTAGGCCGGCTTGGCCCAGGGACGACACGAAGACACAGCCGGAGAATGGTCTGAGTCCGCAGACGCCGCCACCACCTCCGCCACTGAGGAGATTCTGGGCTTAAGGACATCGCCGCTGCCGGGCCGGGGGCCTGGGCTTCTCTCCCGGTTCTTGCCCTTTCTGCCCCTCTACGGGCGCCTCCCCACCCGGGAGAACCCTCCAGGGCTTCGTCTCTGCCCTCTCGGACTCGATTTTAATTATTTATTGTGTAATTTATTATTTTTTCTTGTGGCAGGGGCACATATCTCCTCTGTCCGCCGGAGTGGGACGAGCGTCCGCGGGCTCCGCGGCGGCCGCAGTCCGGCCCGCGGGGCAAGCGCGGCGCGGCCCTCCCGCCGGCCCTGGGGCCCGGGCGGCTAGGTGCCGGCCGGGCGGCGGGGGCTGCTCGCGGCGGCGGGGGGGTGGGTGGGGAGGGCGGGCGGCCCGGCGGCCTCCTCTTCCACCGCTCCCCCAACCACCACCCCCCCGCCCTCCCCGGTGTCTGTGTTTCTCTCTCTGGTCGGAGGCGGCGGTAATGGCGGATGGTGGGTTGTGGCGCCGGCGGCGGCTGCTGTGAGGGACGATGAGTTCCTCCTTCGTGCCGAACGGGGCCAGCCTGGAAGATTGTCACTGTAACCTCTTCTGCCTGGTGAGTGCAGGGGCCGCGGGCGGGGGCCGCGGCGAGCGGGACGGTGGGGGAGGGGGCCGCGAGGTGCGCCCTTGGGCCGTGGGGGAGGGGGTCCGGGTCTGATCCAGATGCCCGAGTCCCCAGGCTAGGCCCAGCCGGAGCCGGCGCGGCGGCGGAGCTTCGCACCAACCCCGGGAAACACGTTTGCTCACCCACCATCCTAGGCTCTGGTTTAGGAGTGCTGGCTCTTTTTTCTTGTTTCCGACTCTTCCTCACCGTAGTCTTGTCTTCAACTTGTGCTTCTTATCTGGCAGGACACTCACATTTCCCTCTGTGTTTCGTGCTTAACTACTGCTTTTCTCCTTCTTGACCATGTATCCCTTCTTACCACTTTCCATTATTGCCCATTTTCCCAGTGCCTTTATGCCTCACTCTGGTAATCTGGTTTCCCCCAATTAACAGGACACCGGAACTTCTGTACCAAAAATCTCTTCTCGTTTTACATTTTCTAATGAGTCAAACTAAGACAAGATTAGTTTCTCCCTTCGATGAGTTCAGATCTCTCTGTAAAAACCAGTAGATTCCATTTCATATGTTTTTTCTTTAAACTTTGAAAACAGTTTGCCATTTTGACAATTTCTAGCCATCTTGCTTTTATTAGAACATTATGTTTGTGTGAGAGTGAAACGGACTAATGGAGGAGGTTCTATGGTTTTGTACTAATTTTTTTTTTTTTTGTATTTGTTTTGCTTGCGTTTTTAGAATACTTTTCAGCAGGCTGCTCCTCGTTTTATTGAAAAGTCTAGGGAAGTTGGATGCAGGAATGACAATTGTATAGGTTGGCCCAGTTCTGGGAACATCCAAGTTAAGACTTTGAAAACTACCAACTGTTGCAAATATTTAGTCCTCAGTTGGACAGTAGCTCAGCTTCATCCATGATTTCAAGTTTCAGTGACTTTCTTTTTTCATTTTTTTGTGTGCTAGGAGAAATATTAAGGGAGTATGTGATAGGTAAGTGAACTGAGTGGGCGGAGCACAACTAGTTGGCAAGTGTAAACTGCCAGTCATGTATCAGCAGTTTCATTTTTGGCAGCTTATGCTTTGCCCCTCTAAGTTAAAGAATTACTGGATTCCCTCTTTCGAATTTCTTTCACCGTGCCAAGTTGGGATTTTTAATGCCCTTCTCTCTTATAAAATGTTTTCTTGTACAGTGTCCATTAATCAGCATCTCTTCAGATGCAGCAAAACATAGCAGCAGGTTTTACATTTCTATCCTCTCTGACTCTATTTTTGGTACTTTTAGGATCAGGTTCTTTGAAAATAGACTAGTACAAATCTGACAGTTCTTTGTGAGCACCTATTTCACTTTTCCTAAAAGGGATGCATGAAGAACTAACAATTTTTTCAGTAATAGTTCACATTTCTTTTCATTAGAGCCATCACTTCTATAAACATGGAATGATGAGTCTTTAAAAATTAATTTTCTGTTAACAAGTGTGACACCAGGGAATAAACGCGACCGGTTGGAACAGAACTTAGAGGAAATGTTTGCTAAGTGTGCAATATTAAATTACATGTTTATATTTAACATTGTTAAGTTTCTTTTATTTTTCTTTGGGACACATATTTATTGCTATTCAGTGACATGTCAGTGTTAATATTTTAGCTGTTTTTGTTCCTTTCCTTAAATTTTTGGTTGTTGAATGATCAAAGAATCATTTTTTTTGGTCAGTCTGCTTTAACACCTTAGTATACATTGAAAAATTGTAATGTTTCAATGAAATAAGGGGCTTTAAGATTGCCTACTATTGACTTTGAGTGAATATGCAGTAATAATCATGCTTTCTTTTCTTTAGGCTGACTTGACGGGAATTAAATGGAAAAGATATGTGTGGCAAGGCCCAACTTCTGCCCCTATTCTGTTTCCGGTGACAGAGGAAGACCCCATTTTGAGCAGTTTTAGTCGCTGCCTTAAGGCAGATGTACTTGGTGTTTGGCGGCGAGATCAGAGACCTGGAAGAAGAGAATTGTGGATATTTTGGTGGGGTGAAGACCCCAATTTTGCTGACCTTATTCACCATGACTTGTCAGGTGAAAGCAACTTATCATTTCTAACTAATGATATATAGCAACATTGTATACTTTTCCTAAAAGTCATTTATATTACAGATCAAAATTTTTTTTGGTGAAACACTGTTAGGTGTGAAGCCAGATAAAAATTTAGCTTACTGTTATATTGCACTGTGGTTATTTTATTTTACTTAAGTTACCCATATTATGGCAGACTTTAGCATTGAATAACTTTGTTCTTTTACCACCCAGTTTCCTTCTTGCAGACAGGGCACAGGGAAGGCATGTTACCTAAGAAAAATGGAATGGGGGAGCATGAAGTTCCTAACAAAGTAATTTGCAGGCATTTGTAATTCACTGTTTGAGTCCATTCTGCCACTGCTCTCTTCTGTATGAATATGCAGACAGTTATAGGAGTATCTAGAAATGTTGTAACTTTCTCATGTGTTTTTTTCAAGGTATATATTTATTTTGTTGTTAATTGTGGTTATATTAACATATGAAAGCATATGTTAATTTTGTTATTCTTAGAGAGTGATTCTTTTATTTTAGATACTGTTCCTTCAAAGTCTCACTAAAATGAGACCAGTGTCAACTTGTTTAGCTTTTATAGGACATGGAATCATGATCTGAAGAAGTACACAGAAATAATTTTATTATGAACCTATCAGTAAGACTACTTCTATCTTAATTTCTTGAATTTTTAGGACCAAGTATTACTTTAGAAAGAGAAACTATAGCTCTTCATGTAGTCATTGAAGCTTGTGCTTGAGACTCTAACACTGTTAACTAAATCTTTGATGATAGGGGTGTAAATTATTAGTTATTTGCTGCAAGGTACCAGCGACTTCAGCAAGATGTTTGGTAATGATTCTTGACACGTAAATTTAGGATTTTTAGATAACTAAAATAAGCATTCTTAATTGAAATTGAGTACTCTGAAGTTTCTATTATTGTCCATTTGACCTATAAGACCTATTTTATTTTTGGGTGTAATGTAATCCAGGTGACTGTCTTAAGCCCTTAGTAAGACTAACATTTCTGTAGGAATGTCTGTGTTCCATTTGTTTTGATAGTTCCTTTTACCTTCTAATGAACAAACCTTTCAGTGCTAATCTTTATTTTTAAGAGTGTTTGCAATCCTTTTATGATAAATGCTTTCCAGCTTTTCTAGCTTTCCTACTAAGATCCCTGCTGGAGATATTAATCCTTAGTTCTGAGAATGCATTGTAGTTCTAAATATGTAAAGTGATATGTTTACATATGTATGTGTATGCACAAGTATATGATGTATACATACATATCAGGATATGAAATTTTATTAAGCTTGCCGGCTTCCTTTTTCTTATATTGACTTTGGTACGCTGGAGTTATTTTATTCTTTATTTTAAGTGGTCATAAAGAACACCTTAACTACAATGTTTGGAGACTGTTTTAATGTATTGATAAACTGTATAAACTAGTTGATAAACTATAATGCTGACTTGGGGATTTCAGTATTAATAAGGTTGGCAGAGCATTTGAACAGACCATTTTTCCCCCAGATTCCATGTGATACATTTTGTAGAATTGAAGATAACTTTAACAGATGTGTGGTATTTGGTTTACCGTAGTAGGACTAATGTGTAGTATGTAGGTTTACCATAGTAGGATTAGTGTTTTGAAAGCCTATTAAAATTAAATGTGAGCTGTTTTGATGTAGATTAAAGTACTATGTGGATTTTCCCCCCTGAATTTCATGTTATGAGTTAAATATGTTTTCTCCTAAAACTGGGCTACAGTTTAAAAAATTGCTTCTGTGTTTACCTTTGCTTTTTTGCATAATTTAAAAAAATAATAATACCTGTAGTTTAAAATAGTGATCTTCAATGTGAATGAATATAATTTTGGAAGATTAGGTTTTAATTGTTAGATTTTGTTGAATGCCGTTGAATGATAATTAACTTTAAAAAATTTATCAGAGTGAAAGCAATTGAAATAGCAAAGCAAAATATATTAGGAGTAGTATGTATAATCATAATTACCATTCCAGAGCCTGTTCTGTACTGTACAATGTGTGTAGTCAGTGGTATTTATGTAATGTTTTCACTCTTTTTCCCCCCTAACTTGTCATTTAGTTTAGAATGTTGTTACTTAAATCAGACATATCTTAAAGAATAATAAGGTCTTTTCAAATGGAGTATATTTGTCTCGCCCTTTTCTTTGCTCCAGGGACACCGTCTGCCTCCCTTTTGGGATAATTAGTCTGCCTCTGTCTCTCTAGCTAACCCCTTTTTCATTTCTTCCCATCTGTGGCACTCTATTCCCTTCTTTTAAGCTCCCCTGAGAAGAGAGCAGCTGGACAGTAGGGGTAGCATCAGCTGCAGGAGGCAATCCTGAGTTCCAAGTGGAGGTGTAGCACTGAGGAGAGGGGAACCGGAAGGCCCCAGGTGGTAACTAAAAAGCTGGTTAATTTAGTTTGAGCTTGCTTTTTGCAGGCACAGGCATTGCCCTTCTGTTTGGTTCAGCACCTACCACATCTTTTTACTGAAATGTTTGTGATTATGGTGTTATTTCCCTTCTTGATGAGGGAAAGAGAGAAGGCATTGTATTTTGCAAAGATTAGAATTCTGTTTTTCTTATTAACTGAAATATCCAGTAATAAAAATACAGAATTGCCTTTGCTTAACCCCCTTATTTCTTTTATGTCATCTATAGTGTATTTTAAAAAATAAATTTTTAATTTTAAAATAGTTTTAGATTTACATAGGATTTGCAAAGATAGTATAGAAAGTTCCTATATAACCCTCACCCAGCTTCTTTTGTTGTTAATATCATACATTGTTTACATTTTTCACAACTAATGAACCCATATTGCTAGGCTGGTATTAACTGAAGCCTGTACTTTATTTGGATTTCCTTTATTTTTACCCAGAGTTCTTTTTCTGTCCTGTGTTCTCATCCAGGATACTACATTTAGTTGTCATGTCTCCTTAGGCTATTCCAGATTGTGATATTTTCTCAGACGTGCCTTATTTTGATGATCTTGATAGTTCTGAAGAGTCTGATCAGGTTCTACAGTGTATTCTAAATTTTGCCTGTCTGAATATCATGTAGCATGTGTTTGGGTCATTTTCTTTTCAAGTGTAGATGAGGTATAGAAACAGAATGTAAACTCACCTTTTTGCTCACTGGTAAAAATCTGTTACAGCAAACCGAATCTAATTTGATACATACTTTAAACCCTCATTTACTTGTTTTGTAGCAGTGGTAAGTCACCACTGTTTAGTAATTTGCAAAGACCTAGTGATTTTTGGGTTAGGATTTTTGCTAACTAGTATTGGCTTAACTGTAACATTTCCAGGAAGAGATTTGTTCAAAATGTCCCTTGAATCCCAAAGCCAAAAACTTTTTTTTTTTTTTTTTTTAACTTTTTGCTTTGCTTCTTCTTAAGAGAATGGATAGTTGAATCAATATCAATATGTTTTGGTAGAAGAAGGATTGGGGAACAAAACTTCTGATTACACCTTTTTAAATTTTATTTATTTATATTATAATTTTTTAAATTTAAAATTTGTAGCATACCTCATTTAGTGGTTGTATGATAGAGGTGTAAAATTGGTGCTGGGAAAATTTTAACTTAATTCCTCTCGTCATAAGTCTCTATAATAGATAGGACTGATTGGTTCTTTAAATGTACTATTAGTTTGCATCAAAGGAAGATTATTTTATTACCATTAGTGCATCCTTGAAGGAGAAGAGTTATCTGGGTATTTTTCTTTTGTGCATTAAACTTTTTATGATTTTATTGCTGTCATTATTGGCTTTTAGTCTTTCTCTTAAAACAAAAATAAAAATAAAAACTACTCCCGCTCCTGAGGTTGCATCTTTAAAAAAAAATCATAGTAAGCTAGACTGTGATGAGACTATTTGAGAAAACTGATACCTTGAGAACTAAAAAAACAGACTCAGTCAGGGCTAAAAATATTTGTTATTTTTTCTGGCTCCTGTGGCATATATATGGGATTTGAGCAACTTGTCCAAATACTTTCGTTGTACCAGAATTTCATCATAATACTGTCAAATTAAATGGGCCATTGGTTGTTCTTAGAATTTAATTTTAGATTCTTTTATTGAAGGATATTAATTATAGCAGAATTTAACCTTAAGTGGCAGCTTTAACAGGGTTGACAGACAGATAAATAGCAGCCAAGCATAGGAATCTAGTGTTAGCCAAGTTAAAAAAAAAAAAAAAAAAATTGTTGTGTGCCCCAGCTGGCCTGAAGGGAGTTAATTAATTTCTATCTTCTGTTCCATAGTTTACTTGTGACCCAACTTTTATATTGACTAGTCTTCTAGGGACAATTTTGTTTGTCATATTTCTTCTGTGCGCTGCCCATTTTGAGCAAGAACATATATCTTTTAACTCTTCAAATCAAAGATAATGATCAGCATATATTCAGGGGATTTTTAAACCAGAGTTCTCAGGTTTTGCCATGGATCAGTGATGCTGCCAGCTTACGGCTCTGAATAATATTTGTTGAATGAATGGCTATGAATGGGCAATTATTATTTAAGACAAACAGTGAATTAGACATTTAAACATTTCTCTTTATTCTTTCAGGAAATCAGTGGTATTTTCTATCATTTTTTACCCATCCATTATTCATTAGTATGTGTTGTGTTTTAAAAGCTTGGCAGAATTATTTAGGAAAAGATTCCTTTTTTACTGGTTTATTACTGTGGAGATATTTAAAGATGCCAATTTTGAGAAAAATGTTGAATACGAGTACTAGGTGTATCAGCTTTTTTGTTTTTTCATTTTTTCCCCCCACTCAGAATTATTTTGATGACCTATCGCATAGTTTGTCAACACTATAATCTGTATCTCAGGAAAATATTTTATGGTAATCAGACTTAGCATTTGAACTTTTGCATTGTTTTCTTCAAATATTTTGTAAAAATTTTTCAGGTAATGATGATGAAGCGTTCTTAATGCTAAGAGTTCCAATGGAAAATACTATAAACAAAATTGAACCTATTTTCTCTGGGGATACAGATACAAGAGGAGAAAAACATTTATTTAAATGCATTAAGCAGACTTTTTCCATTAGGTTCTGGTTAATTAAATTCAAAAGAGCTAGGTAAAGATTTGCCATGTGTTCCCCTCTACCTGCCTTCTCTATTATAATACCAGTGTTGAGATTCAAGGACTGGTTTTAATTAGTGTAAGAGGTGCATATCACTGTCTTGGGTGGGTTGGTTGTACCGTTTCACTTTTCATATCGGAATACACATGTAGAGAAGTACTTTTGTTATGGTTATTAAAACATCAGGGTATTAGAAGCTTGGCTGAGTAGGCTCTTATTTCTAGGTGACCCCCCCCCCCACACACACACACAGACACCAAAAACAAAACAAAAAAAACCTTCAGGCTTTTCATTCAGGCTTTTTTATTTCCTCAGCAGTGAAAAATGAAATTGTTGCCTTACTCTAATAGTTGCTTAGTTATTGCTGTATAGGTGAAGATATACTTCAGATATTCGTTGGCTTAGAAAACCCTAACGGGTGGTCCCTTCTGTTTTATGCATAACTCCCCTTTAGTGTTAATGAAAATTGTGGGCGTTTGAGGGTATAATGTAAAATGAGGATTAAGTTCACCTAAATTTCTCTAGATAAAAGCATTAAGTTCACCTGAGTTTCCCTAGGTAAACTTTAGAGCAATGAGGGAGAAATGCTTGAAAATTAGTACTGACTAAATTTTTAAACTGTATCTTAAATCATTTAACTTCAGGTTTAACTGAGATAGATTTTTAAAATAAAAATCTTCAGAATTTTGTGTAAAAAATGTATGTAAATTATTGTATTATGGGCTTTTACTATTCTAAAGACTTTAATTTACTCTTTGTGGGAAGAAGACAAATTCATTCTCAGGTTTTAGATGAATAATTTTCTGATATTTGAAGTTTATAGCAACTGAATAACTTTGATATGTAATGATAACAGCTTTGTGTCTTGGATCTTTGTGGTTTTAAAGCTTAAAAGTAGTTAAAAAGATTTTGGAAAAGGTTTCTTGTGTAGGACAAATGTTACAACCATGTGCTTTCTCAGAAGGTAAGGATTTTTGAGGTAAAGGGTAATAAAAATAAAGTATACTAAGTAGATTACAAAGAAATGAAGAGCTGGGAGATATTCCCAGCATAACTGGAAATTAAAAACATGCATATTTTATAGTAATCATAAATCACAATTTGAGGTAGAATTCTTAATGTGACTAATTTTGAAATGACAGAATCAGATTAGGCTGAAAGCAGATTAAGATTTATTTTTTTTCTTTCAGCAACGCACAGATATACTTGTGATCTAGACCCTTAAATAATTAAAGAAGTCACTGTGTGCCATTTCCCTTTTCTCCTAGCCTACTGTTTTCTTTAAAAGAAGTGAAGTTTTGGCTTTATGTGGATGTATATAAGGTTGTCTACAATATAATAGAATATAAAACCTTTTTCTCTTTAATATTAAAGCTTAATATTAATGATTTAAAATTATTCCACCTCTCAAGTATTGTCATTTTCTAAAGCTTATTTCATTTTTTTTTAAAGCTTACCTTTTTGGAAAAATAATTAATTGACTTGAAAGACTTGACTAATTTAGGAACCACTTTAAAGAACAACATAAAATCAACATTAACCTTTGTAGTGGCACAAATTTCTAGTGCAGTTAAAGTCCACTGTCATTATGCTTCTTAGTTAATGTTTAGTCTACCCGTTTGTTGTGTAGATTATGAAAATAAACCATGTGTCCCTCTTAATACATGCTTCTGCTTTTATTCAAAAGCATCATAGTTAGTTATTTTTTATGGGTATAGTGTAGACATTTTTAGTGTTGAATTGAAAAGGGTTTTATCATTTATTTTTTACACATTGAAAGATGACCCATATTTATAAAATGTTTATGAAGGTATACAGGCTATGGAATGGTACTAAATTGTATTTGAAATAATAAGTTAAAAGGTCAAGTGTTGGGGCTCCTGGGTGGCTCAGTCGTTAAGGGTTTGCCTTTGGCTCAGGACGTGGTCCCAGCGTTCTGGGATCGAGCCCCACATCATGCTCCTCCGCTGTGAGCCTGCTTCTTCTTCTCCTCTCCCCCTGCTGGTGTTCCTTCTCTTGCTGGCTGTCTATCTCCTATCTCTGTCAAATAAATAAATAAAATCTTTAAAAAAAAAAAAAGTCAAGTATTATTTATAGCAGGATTCATTGGCTGCTTCGTTAAAAATATAGAATGAATACAGAATAAAACATTTTTTTGAACTACAGCTAAACTTATCTAGAAATAACTATGTTAACATTTTTTTGGTATGTTAACTTGAAGTACTTAATTGAGGCTGTATAGTTAGTGAGGGTAGTTATAACTTTGTATTGGAAGTTCTGTTTATTTTTTTTAAGATTTTATTTATTTGAGAGAGAATACGAGCAGGGGGAGGGGCAGAGGGAGAAGCGGACTCTTTACTGAGCAGGGAGCCTGATGCGAGGCCCTATCCCAGGACCCTGGATCATGACCTGAGCTGAAGGAGGACGCTTAACCGACTGAGCCACCCAGATACCCCTAAAGACTTAAATTTTAAATAGAACTTCTGGGGTGCCTGGGGGGCTCACTTGGTTAAGTGTCTGCCTTCAGCTTAGGTCATGATCCCAGGGTCCTGGGATAGAGCCCCATATCAGGCTCCCTGCTCAGCAGGGAGCCTGCTTCTCCCTTTCCCTCTGCTGCTCCCCCTGCTTGTGCTATCTCGCTCTCTCTGTCAAATAAATAAATCTTTAAAAAAAAATTTAAATCTTTATATTTTAAAATTTCTTCCTCAAGTAGAGGATCCTATATTGTATAGTAATCATGGGAATCATTTGGTTGAAATGAGACCTAAGGTGGCTAATAACGCATTGCTTGTTAGGCTCTGTGCCAAAAGCTTCCTTTTTATTCATCACTTATTTTTATAGTTGAATCATGGATTAGAATGCTGATGGACATAAAATGTTTTAAGTTAATTATTAACTGGCTAGTTTTTTTTGGCAGGCTGAATGACTGGAGGAATTAGGACAAAGTAACAAGTGAGCCAGCTTAGAAATTGGCATCTTAGGTATAGAGTGTTTTTAATGTTTCCTAGCTTATACAAATGTTCTTTACATTGATACAGAAACCAAATCAGTATGTTTGCAATATATCATTGAGTTTTTATGCGGTGGGAAAATAGTTTTCAGGTACTTTAATGGAATACATGACACTTAGGCATTTTGCTACTTACGGAGTAACTTTAAACCTGATATTTTAATGTCTAGAGATATATTGAAGTGGTGGTAGCTCAATATTCTGAGGTTTAGTAGGGTTTATGTAGTAGGTGTAGTAGGGTTTATGAATTTAAACAGTAACACTTTCTACTTGGTTCTGAGTAGATATAGTGCCACTATTTTACTTTTTTTTCTTTCATTTCTGTTGTAGAAGAGGAAGATGGAGTGTGGGAGAATGGACTTTCCTATGAATGTCGTACTCTGCTATTTAAAGCAGTTCACAATCTGTTGGAACGGTGTTTAATGAACCGGAACTTTGTACGCATTGGCAAATGGTTTGTAAAGCCTTATGAAAAAGATGAAAAACCTATAAATAAAAGGTAAGCTATTTTATATAAACTCTTAACTTTTCTTTAGGTTTGTTAATTTTTATAGCTTTACAGAAAATGTGGACTAAAACAATCTTTCTTACAGACATACGCAGGAGGTTAACTTCAGCAAAATACTATAAGTACTCAATTTTCTTTGACCACTTGACTTTCTTTTATGCATTTTAAGAATTTTCTTGAAGTGGGAATAGGCTGTGTGTCTGGTGACCTAAATTTTGATTTGGGATGATAGAAAAATGTGAGATGAAAGCAGAGGCTTAAGCGATGAAGTATACTTTTTTAGTAGTAGTGCAAATATATTTACAGTACTCTGTTAAAATTAAGTAATATTAATACTTATTAAAGATAGTGATCTGTGGTTGTGTTTTTGATTGAGTTAGCCCTTCTCATTCCCAAACCTCTAATTTTGCTTTAATTAAAGTAATTTAAATTTTGTGTTTTTCCATATAAGTTTACTCATAGAGTGTAATATTCTTGAACTTTGAGTTAAGCAAATTTATGAAACTAATTTGTAGAGTTGTTGCAGATAGAGACACAGAAGACTTTAAGATAACTTATTTTCCTATTCAGTTAAAAGCTTTAGATTGCTACAGTTCTCTGTGTTTTATTGATTGATTGATTGATTGATTGATTTTAGCTTTTATTTATTTACTTAGGGAGAGGGAATGCATGAGAAGGGGGAGATGGGGAGAGAGACTCCCAGGCTGACTCCCCGCTAAAAGCGGAGCCCGACACTGAGATAACGATCCAAGCCAAAATCAAGAGGCGCTCAACTGACTGAGCCACACAGGCGCCCCAGTTCTCTCTGATTTAAATATAAGATACAGTCTCTTAGAAGATTTGGTCCTAAGCACTGGTTAAATTAGTGAGGCTTCAAGAAAGATGAAACCATAGGATGGGATGTGAGAGAAAAGGAAATTTTTTAGTTTTCCCTGAAAGATGTGAGGATATGAAGGAAACATTTGGTTATGTTGTATCATTGTTGAGATGCCGTCTTTTATGTCTTTTTTTTTTTTTTTTTTTTTTAGTATTTTTAAAAAAAGATTTTATTTATTTGAGGTAGCACACGAGCGGGGGAGGGGGAGGGAGGGGCAGCAGAAGAGGGAGAAGCAGACTCCCCGCTGAGCAGGGAGCCTGGTGCCCGGTTCGATCCTAGGACCCTGGTATCATGACCTGAGCCGAAGGCAGACGCTTAACCAGCTGAGCCACCCAGGCGCCCCCGTCTTTTATGTCTTATGTACCCATTGGTTTCAGTGTGCATCTGGAGTATTTTCAAACTTCTCTTCTTAGTTTTAGAATGGATGAGTAGATAAGCCTGGACAAATCAAGGCTCTTTCATTTTCTTCTTCTTTGAAAGTGAACATAAACCTTTATTGTCAACGAAAAAATTGTACAAGTTAGGAATGAATTCAGTTGCAAAAGACAGAACACCTAACTACTTGGCTTATGTAGGAATTGATTTTTCTCAGTAGCACGGAGTCTGGAGGTAGGTAGTCCAGTACTGGTGCGTTTGTTCAATAATGTCATCAAGGACTGTGGTACCCTGGAGTTTTCTGTGATGTCATCTTTAGCCTTTAGCTTTTGTCCACATGGTCCCTGTGAGTGTTGCCCTTCTGGATTTCACTCACAGTGAATTCAGGCAGGAAGAGGAGGGGAGAAAGCAAGAAGGGGTGACCCTTGGATCAGATAATAGGTTCATTCTTGGAGACTTTAGCTGACCTATCATGGCTATACCGAGAGAAACAAATATTTTTTATGTGGGAGCATTGCCACTCTGAACAAAATAAGGCTTCTGGTTAGTAAGAAGAAATGGAGAAGAGACATTAAATAGGCAATTAGAAGAAGGGGAAATAAATGTCAGGTTGGTAATCAGCAGTGTTCAGCATATACATTAATACAGTTTTAAGAAGTCAAGCAGATAACGGAGATCTAAAATGATGAAAAGCTGCCGTCTGGGTGCCAAATACTAAATGTGCTCCTCAGAGGCATTCCCTTTTCTTTTAACTTCTAATGTACGTATTTAAAAATTTAAAAGCAAATAACATGCTGATTCTTGAGTTTTCAGTTCTATCAGTTATCCAGTATTAATCTACTGACTTTTTTTTTTCCCCCAAGATGTTATTTATTAGAGAGTGTGTGTGCAAGTAGGGCGGGAGAGAGAAGGGAGAGAGAGAATCTGAAGCAGACTCTGTGCCAAGAGTATGAAGCCCAACACGGACTAGATCCCATGACCCTGAGATCATGACCTGAAATCATGACCTGATCCGAAATCAAGAGTCAGACACTTAACTGAGCCATGCAGGTGCCCCTAATCTATTGACTTTGATGGTTTAACCATTTTACGCTCCTTCCCCCATGCCAGCCACTTGTATACACTCTTCTCCCTTTGTTTCTTATCTTGCCAATAAGGTTACAAGAGTTGGTGAAAACAGTACCTATTGTTTATATTATGATTATACAAATATTATTTGTAGCCAAGCTATGTAGTGTATTAGAATTATATTCCATGTCCTCTGTGTCTTTTCGTTCTCTTCAGTGTTCTGATTATCTCTTTTTTCACTTAATTATCTATGTCAGGTTGGTAAACTACCACTCCACAGGGTAAATATAGCCTGTCACCTGTTTTTGTAAATAATATCTTATTTAACACAGCCATGTTCATTGATTTATAGATTATTTTATGCCTGCTTTCATACTGCAGCAGAACCAAATAGCTGTGATAGGACAGATGGACCCACAAAGCCTAAAATCTTTAGCCTACAATATTTACTCTCTGGCTCTTTTCAGATGAAGTTTGCTGACTTCTGATCTAAGTACCTATTGGTGATTTCCTCCTAGAGGATCTACCAGAAACACAAATCTTGCCTCTCTAAGTAGTTTGTGTAATTTGTTAGTTTCTTTTCTCTTTCTCTCTCTTGTTAATTAATATCTCTATTTGAGCCCTTCATTCTTTTGTTCCAGTTTGGACTGGTTGTTCTATAGGCTTGTCTCAAGAGCAGTCACCTTGTAGATTAATTTCCTAGATCTCATGTTTGCTTTTTTTTTTTTTTTTTTCCTTTTATTGGTCTTACTATTTTGGTAGTGCCCATCCACAAGTAGTTTCCTGAGAAGGGAATATATGAGAAGTAGTATTTTGGGATCCTGAATGTATGAATTACCTCCTTTTCTACTCTTGAGGCTTCTGGGCACTAAAATGGCAACTGGAAATTCTATTGTATGTGAGTGGCTATGAAGTTGCAGGCTTTAGTAGGTTGATTGGTCAAGGACCTGGCCATTTTATTGGGTGCCTGTTGCCCAGCTGTCTGTCTGTCTGTATGTGTCCCTCCCTGTTCCCATCCCCTTAAGTTAATCGGTTTTCCCAGAGGAGTCCTTCAGGATCCTAACTAGAGAATATAAGCTTGGCTGCCAACATTCAGGGAGCCTACTGGGTAAGGCAGGCTGTCCTTGTATATTTATATTGGGGAAATACTGTACTTGTATGGTATTTAGATTTTCACTTAATTCCTCTTTTAAATACATCATTTCAGCTGTATCTGGTATCTCTTAAGTGCAGAGTTCCTGTTTCATCCAGTTCGAAGTGAACGTCTAAGTTTTCTGCTGATCTGGTATAATGTAAAGAGCCTGTCTACAGGATAGAGAAGTGGGTCTAGGAGTCTGACTTACTCATTTGAACTTTCTTTTTTGTTTGTTTGTTTGTTTTTGGTTACGCCATGCATCCACCTTCAGAGATCTACCAGTGTCTTCACTTCCGTGCCATTCTGGGATTCTGTGGGTTTGATTCAGTTTGCATTTTGGTTTCTTCCCCTTAGCCTTTATCTACTAAGCTAGTTACTATTTTTGGCCTTTGCTTGTTAGCTTCCCAAATGTTGTGGCCAGTATTTGCTGCCCTCACTCTACCATTCTCTTTGTGCTCTTTTGCTGTCTATATGGAAGGTGTTTCATAAAGAAGTAGAGGTAAATGAATGTGTTCAATGAGCCTTGTAAGATACTGGAAGTATCTTTATTTTTCTTCATGAAAGCAGCTCTCTTAATGGGCTGTTATTAATAGAAGATGCAACTTTTCACATCAGAGATTTCCATGAATCCAATAGATTCTGTTTGTCATTTCCTTAACGTAATTGAGCACTAGTATTTTTCTGTGGGCTGACCCATATAAAAGGGGAACTAAATTCAAATTGTGTTTTATTAGTGGAGTGGTACCAGAAATAGTATATGCTTTTTTGAGTTACTCTTGAAGGATAGTTGTGGTACAAAACTGATTTTATCCAGGACAGATAAAGGCTGTTCCTCAAATCTTTTTTCGTAGGAACTTCCCTGCTACCTCCCCTCTCTTTAGAAAAGCAAGTGGAAAAACCAAGCAGATAAGTTTCTCAATTGCTTTTAATTACAGTTCGGGACTACTTACTTTTCCATTGAATTCAATGGAATGATATTAGGAAGGTAGATAACGATTGGATTATAAATTGCATTTCTAGCCCATTATGAAGCTAAACCATTAAGCATCATATATACTATTTTTGTTTACTGATCAGGTCACTTTTTGTTGAACTTGCATAAGCATTCTTTTTTTTTTTAATTATTTTTATCTTTGAGACAGAGTGGCAGGGGTGTGGGGGGAAGGTGAGAGAGAATCTCCACTGAGTGTGGAGCCTGACACAGGGCTTCATCTCACAACCCTGAGATCATGACCTGAATTGAAATCAAGAGTTGGACGCTTAATCGATTGACCCATCCACGCCCCAAGAACTTGTATAAACAGTCTTAAAAAGAATTAACACAATTGTCTGGGGTGTGTGGGTGGCTCAGCTGGACCAACTCTTGATTTCGACTCAGGTCATGATCTCAGGGTCATGAGATTGGCCCGTTAGGGCTCTGCGTAAGGCTTCTGTGCTCATTGGGGAGTCTAAGATTCTCTCTCTCCTGCTGCCCCTCTCCCCACTTGTGGGCTCTTTTGCTCGTGCTTTCTAAATAGATAGATAGATAGATAGGCTCTTTTGCTCGTGCTTTCTAAATAGATAGGAAGAAAGAAAGAAAAGAAAGAAAAGAAAGAAAGAAAGAAAGAAAGAAAGAAAGAAAGAAAGAAAGAAAGAAAAGGAAGAAAGAAAGAAAAACTCTTAAAAGAATTAACACAATTGTCAAGGAAGGAAATTGGTATTGTGAAACTGGTTTCATTTGAACAAAGGATAAAATAATATTCCTGACCTTTTCTTTATTCTTCCTCCCTTTATCCCCCTTAAATAGATTCTTGTCTTCTAATAATCTGGATTTCGGTGTGGCTAATTGTCTGATTAACTATAACAATCTTCAGGGACTGAAAGAGAGGAAATGGAATTAAATCTAGTGGTATAGCTAGGTTAGCTGTAAAGAACCCCTCAACTCTATAGGTAATTAACCACAGAAATTTAAGAAGTTACTAGGGTAATTAACACAAATTTAAAAGAATTACTTTTAAATCTTCAGGTATTGTTAAAAGAATGACCAGTGTTTTGTCTTAACAGTTCAGATGTTTTCCTACAGTATAGGAAACTAGATCAGATGCAGTAGCTGTGTTTGCTAGTGAAACCACAGGTAAATGGCTATAATAAGTACCAGTGACTTACTGTAGGTTTTAAGTAGTCTTTTTAGTAAAAAGACATTACAAACTTGTGATGTTTGAATGTACATTAGGATAAGATTATTTTGAAGAAGAATGTAAGTTTGTGTTTAGTTGGCTTTTTGTCATTTGAATCTATTAACTAACAACAACACTCAGTTTAGCTGAGTGGCCAGTTAAGTTTAATTAAATATAATTAATTTAATTTCTATGGAAAAAAATATGTCGTTCAGTTGGTAAATCTACTTTGAGATTTTTACTCTATTTAACTTCAATTTTAAAAGACCATATAGATCTATATATCATGTATATGTGTGTGTGTATGTGTTAATAGGATAGAATAAATCTTTGCGGAATATAACATAAAGATTGGATCAAATGTCTGGTTCTGTATGTTCTTTTTTTTTTTTTTTTAAAGATTTTATTTATGTGAGAGAGAGCGTGTATGTGTAAGAGCGGGAGGAGAGGGAGAGAGAGAATCTCAAGCAGGCTGCACTGAAAATGGAGCCCCATGTGGGACTTGATCCCATGACCTTGAGATCATGACCTGAGCCAAAATCAGGAGTCGGATGCTTAACTGACTAAGCCACCCAGGCGCCCCAGGTTTTATATGTTCCACACCCTTATTTTGGGTTCTGGAATTAAGGGTTAAGTATTAGCAAAGAGCCTGGCCCACAGAAAGAGATTTTGGTCTTGTGGGGTGAAGCAGGCAAAGTGCACAGGAAGAAGAGGAGTATACCCCTAAGTATTTATAGAGTTAATTGTAATTAGAATCTTAGGGCAAAATAAGGACATTTAATCCCTGTTTTTTTCTTTTGAAGGCATTTTAGAACTGTGCTGTTCAGGATAGTAGCCACTATTTAAATTTCAGTTACTTAAAAAAATAAAATTACAATTCAGTTTCTTAGTTTCACTGGCTACATTTTAAGTACTCCCGTGACTAGTGGCTATTGTATTGAGTAAGGTAGATACAAAGTATTTCCATCATTGCAGAAAGTTCTTTTGGATGGTGTTATTTACACTAGAGCCTTTACACTTATAATTAAAATAATACCTTAGGAGCTTTACTAAAGAAGTTGGTCAAGGTTGGTTTTTTTTTTTTTTTAAGGCGATAGATGAAAGAATACACTTTAAATTTCACCCATAAAACTGTGTTTACCTTCCACTACACCTGTGGCTTTTACAGTCCTTTTATCTCTAATATCTTAATTAAATGTGAGCAATACAAGATTTAAGTTTCCTCTGGAGATACATTATTAACCATTTTATATAGCTTTAGGATGTTCTTTGTTTGGATCCCTCAATACCTCTGAAAACTTGAACTTCTAGGGAAGTGAAGAGCAATCATCGTGTTTTCTTAGGACTCATTTTCTTTCTTCCTTCTAAGGTAACAGTGTCCTGTAGAAATACAATGTGAATCACATCTGTAATTTTAAATTTTCTAGTAGGCACATTAAAAAAGGTAAAACAAAAACCCAGGTGAGATAAATATATTTAACTCAGTATATCCAAAATATCATTTTAGCATGTAATTAATTATGCAAAGAATATTAATGAGATAGTTTACTTTTTTTTGAGATATTTCATCTTTTTTAAACAAGTTTTTGAAGTTTAATGTATATTACGTACTTAGAATACAACTCCATTTGGACTGGCCACATTTCACGTCCTCAGTAGTCACATGTATGGCTGTTGCATTAACGGCACACTTCTAGGGCTCTAAGCTCAACTGAGCTTGGTATGATGTTTATTGGTAAAAGGTATTTTCTAACCGGGGCTCCTGGGTAGCTCAGTCAGTTAAGTGTCTGCCTTCAGCTCAGATCATGATCCCAGGGTCCTGGGATCGAGCCCCGTGTTGGACTCCTTGCTTGGTCCTCTCCCTCTCCACCCCCACTGCCCTGCTTGTGCTCTCACTCTCTATCTCAAATAAATAAATAAAATCTTAAAAAAAAAAGGTATTTTCTAAATGGTCTTCTGAATCCTCTTGGAAAAGATTTTATTTATCCATTTATTTTAGAGAGAGTGAGAGCGAGAGTGTGTGAGCAGTGGGAAGGGTGGGAGAGAATCTTAAGCAGATTCCATACCAAGCATGAGGAGCCCACTGTGGGGCTCAGTCCCACAATCCTGAGACCACCACCCGAGCTGAAATCAAGAGTCAGACGCCCAACTGACTGAGTCACCCAGGCACCCTGTATGCTAAATTCTGAATGTGATCTAGAATCAGAGATAGGGGAAACCTTCACCTTGTGTCAAGGTACCCACTATTTGCCCAGTTGGGCATAGTTACTATCTTTTTTTGCCTCTCTGCAGCCTGTCTGTGTTGGTCTCTTGTTAATGTCTCATCAAGATTATTATGCATCCTATTTTCTGAAATCTTAAGTGATGATATAATAGTACTTATGACCCATGAAATTTCTCTGATACTTGAGTCACGAGGATTTGCATGATCAGTTTTCTACATTCTCATGCTTCCCAGAAACATTTATGAGAAAAATTAAGTGCCAAGACTTCTTTATTTTTTCCTTTCTGTTAAGCTTTTCTTACTATCATTTCGTACATGATTTTTGCTGTAGACTTCTATAAATCTGTCCTTTTGAACTATTGGTTTTAGATATGAATAATAGGGAAGTTTTGTTTCTGAAGGGGAGAAGGTAGTGAGAAACCTTTGCTTAAGCAGAACTGGCCAGGCTGTGTTCAAAATTAGGGCTTAACATTAACTCAATTCTTAAAACTTTGTTACTCCAGTTTTACAATTGCGAAATCTGAAGCGCAGAGAGGCTAAGTCACTTCCAACGTCATATAGCTTGCTAATGTTGGAGCAAGATTATAGGTCATGAAAAATGAGACAGATTTTGGACCCTGTAGACCAACTGTATCTTGTTTCCTGCATCTTTTTTTTTTTTTTTAAGATTCTATTTGTTTATTTGAGAGAAAGAGAGAGCGTGTGCGCCCACACACAAGTGGTGGAAGGGACAGAGGAGAAGGGAGCCCAACACCTGACCAGCGGCCTGGGATCATGACCTGAGCCAAAGGCAGATGTTTACCCAACTGAGCCATCCACGTGCTCCTCTACATACATCTTTTTAAAGTGATAGGAAGTAGTAAAACAGAATACTTAAAAATTTCTTATATTGGGGAAATAACAGGAATATAAAGAGTACTTGCAGAACACTCGAAGCTGTAAACCAGAATATTATTGCTAAGTATTCTTTATAGCGTAAGTAATGTGTTCCCTAAGTGAGCAGAAGTATGTCCAAAATTCCCAGATAAGGTGTTATCTTCTGGATTTTAATAAAGGTCTCTTGTTCTGGAGATATGTTCAGAATACGTAATGTTGAAGTTAATAACTATAAATTTAAGAAATTAAAAATTGTGAAAGCTACAGAAATATAGATTAATGCAGTAATGAAACTTGTTGGGATGTGGAATGACGTTGAGAGATTAAAAAATACTGATGCCCGTTTTAAACTGTTTAAAGTGTGGCTTGGGCTTCGGAATTTAAAAAGATCTCCAGGCGATTGTAACAAAAAACAGGTTTGGAAACTGTTGAAGTTAATGGAATCAGTACACCATTTTTCAGTGTATAGTTCAGTGGCATTAAGGATATTCACATTGTGCAGCTGTCACCACTATATATAGAACCTTTTTTCATCATCCCAAATTGAAAGTCTGTCCATTAAAGAGCTCCTTATTTTCCCCTCCTTTCAGCCACTGGTAACCACCGTTCTACCTTGTGTCTCTATGAATTTGTCTGTTTTAGTTACCTTATATAAGTGGAATTACATAGTATTTGTACTTTTGTGTCTGGCTTATTTCATTTAGCATAGTGTCCTTAGGTTCTCATCATCATTGTAGTAAGCAACCACAATTTCATTTCTTTTTTTCTTTTTGGGGGTGGGGGAGGGGCAGAGAGAGAGGGAAAGAGAGAATGCCAAGCAGGCTCCACAGCCAGTATGGAGCCCGACGCAGGGCTCGATCTCACAACTCCAAACATGACCTGAGCTGAAATCAAGAGTTGGACACTGAACCAACTGAGCCACCCAGGTGCCCCATTAGTTTCATTTCTTTTTAAGGCTGAGTAATATTCCATTGTATTTTCATATCACATCTTGTTTATTCATCTGTCAGTGGACGAATGGGTTTTTCCCCTTTTTGTCTGTTCTGAGTAATGCTGCTACATATTGGTGTGCGAATATCTGTTCAGATCCCTGCTTTTAGTTATTTTGGGTATATACCTAGAAGTGGAATTGTTGGATCATATAGTAATTCTGTGTTTGATTTTTTTTTTTTCTTTTTTAGGAATTGACATACTTTTTCATATTAGCTGCACCATTTTACATTCCCACTAGGAGGCTTTCAATTTTTCCACATCCTCATCTCATCAACACTTATTTTCTAAAATGTTTTATTTAATAATAGCCATCCTGTGGGTTGAAATGGTACATCATAGTTTTGATTTGCATTTCCTTAATGATTAGTGTTGTTGAGGATCTTTTCATGTGCTTGGTGGTCATTTGTGTATCTTTTTTAAGTCCTTTGCCCATTTTGGTTAGGATGACTAGGGTGTTTTGTTTTGTTTTTTTTGTTTTGTTTTTGAGAGAAAAAATGCACAAGCAGGGGTTTGGGAGCAGAGGGAGACAGAGAATCTTAAGTAGGCTCCATGCCTAGCATAGAGCCTGACACAGGGATCTCGCAACCCTGAGATCATGACCTGAGCTAAAATCAAGAGTCAGACACTTAACCTACTGAGCCACCCAGGGGCCCCAGAATGACTAGGGTTTTAAGTCAACATTGTCTTTAACTAGTTTTACGATTTAAGACAAGCCCTTTAACTTCTTTGTGCCTTGAATTCTCTAACAGCAAAATGAGATATCCTCTTTCTGTACCTACCTAACAGAAGTGCTAAAAATAAATTAGATATGGCCCCTCCTAAAGCAGTATACGTATTAAACTTTTGTATGTATAATTGGGTTTTTACAAAACCCTTTGGAAACAAATTTTTCACTTTATGTCAGCCAAATTTTTCTGATTTAAAAGTTAAGATGGTCAAGTACTCACTGGACATATGGAAAGGCTATATTTTATGGACCATGGTTTTCGTATATGCCAGATTACATTTATTTTCTTAAATAATACTTAATAGAGTATAAGTAACATATTTAAAAAACATTTTCCAAATTATAGTAATCTTTTTAGGAAAATTTTGAGTCACATTATTTGCTTTTTATGTCATGGCAAAAATCCATTTTGAGTATCCTTTTTAATTCTCATTTAATATTTACATATGAAATAGTTGGAAACTGTATTTTTAAGAACTATACTTCACTGATTAAAAATGGTAAATAATGAGGATGTAAGATTCAGGTTTCCTATCCTCTTTGTCTTTTAAAGATAAAGAACATGAGACTGTTTCAGGTTGTTGCTTATACTTGCAAATGTTCTTGGAAATATTTGCAATTCAGATTTTAAGATCTGCTATTCAGATACTGAATAAGCACACAGCACTCATAATAATTTTTATAGAATACTTACTTGATCCCTAAAACTAATCAAGTTGCAATTTTTCTGTGTAATAGATTATTCTTACTGGACTCACTTCTTAAAAAATGTTTTCTTTCAACATAAGTATTTTTAGTTAGTAATTCCCCTTTAAACTCTTAAAATTTTTCCCTTTATTGAGAAATATTTGTCTTCTAAAGTTTCCTTAAAAATTTGTAAAAAAAACTTTGTAATGGTAAGAAATATAGTCATTCTAACCAGTTGAATATGAATTTTTCTTAACTTTTTTTTTTTTTTTTAGCATTTTGTCTTTTAAATTCTGTCCTTTTTGTTTAGAGAAAAATGCTTTGAAAATTGATTTCTGCTTGTTTTATGTCAATACATAAAATGGACATATCCCTCTCAGAAATTAAACATTAGTGGTTTGCCAAGACAAAAATACTATTTAGGAATTACATATTTATATGCTCTATTACTCAGCCTTAACAAATATAGAAGAACTGCGTCAGAAAAGAGGACATTGAAAGAAAGAAAAGTACAAATGTGACTATGCATTCCCACATATAGTAACAAAATTATTGCATATACGCTTGTTTACTTTAGATACCTTCTTTGAGAAAAATGTATGGAAGCTTAGGAGTAATTTTTGAAAATCCTAATGTTTCAGCTGGTATCAAGAATCATGTATTTTTAATAAGGGGTATTAGAATCACATTCTTGATTTGGTCTTTTCCTTGAAACTGTATTATATATAGGCCATACCATCACTTTGTTGAAAAATAGTATTATTTTCTAGCCTAGAGGCTGTCTGTATTCTAAATTATGCTCGTAAACCATCAGGTTTTTTTCTGAGTTCATCTCTTTTCTTTCTTTTAGTACCTTATCAAGTATAGTTAGTAACAATCAAATTACATTTTGACTTGATCTTTTTTCTCCAACTCTGTAAATTCATTAGGCACATTTTCTGCCTTCTAGATTATTTCAGGCAACTATTCTTCTTTTTTTTTTTTTCCTTTTAAGATTTTATTTTTCCGAGAGAGAGTGAGCATGAACAAAGGGAAGGGGCAGAAAGAGAGGGAGAAGCAGACTCCTGGCTGAGCAGGGAGCCCGATGCGAAGTTCGATCCCAGGAGCCTGGGATTATGACCTGAGCCGAAGGCAGATGTTTAATCTACTGAGCCACCCAGGCGCCCCTTCTGGCGAGAGTTCTATGATATATTTCTCTATTATATAACATGGGTCACCTTTTAATAATTCCCTCATCACTTTTCAGTGTCTTATGTTCCTTGCTATCAATCAGCTGGTCCCAAAGCCAATGCCACATATTTAGATTTTTGTCACAGTAGACCTCACTTTTTGTGCCAGTTTCTGTATTGGGCACTGTTGTATAACAAAGCACTGCCAAAATGTGGAGGCTTAACGCAGCAGTTAGATATTCTCATTAATGTATCTGCTGATCAGCTGGCGGTTAGCCAGTCTACTCCACATTGTAAACTGTAAGTTGGGTAAAAGTATATTTCAGATGATTCTCATGGCAATGAAAGAAGCATTGGAGGGCAATCCAGATTGTTTAAGCATGTTTTAAGCTTCTGCTTGGCCAAAGCAAGTCACAAAGCAAGCCTGAGTCAAGGTTGGGGAAGTATATTTCGCCTCTAATGGGAGGAACTGCAGTGTTACGCCAAAGACCCTAAATGAAGAGAGGGTGAGCAAAACATAATTACAAAGCTACAGTAATCAAACGGTATGGTACTAGCATACAGACATGTAAACCAGTGGAGTAGAAAGTCCAGAAATAAACTAGTATGTATGTATTGAAATGATCTTTGACAAGGGTGCCAGGACTACTCGGTGGGGAAGAGACAGTCTCTTCAACAAATGGTGTTGGGAAAACATAGTATCCACAGGTAAAAGAATGAAGTTGGCTTTTATCTTACATTATATACAAAAATTAACTCAAAATGGATTAAAAACCTAAATGTAAGACCTAAAACAAATCTTCTAGAAGAAAACGGGGAAAGCTTTAGACATTAGATTTGGCAGTGATTTCTTGGTTATGACACCAAAAGCATAGGCACCAAAAGCAAAAATAAACAAATAGAACTGTATCAAACTTAAATACCTTTGTGCATCAGTAGTGAAAAGGCAGTTTATGGAATGGGAGAAAATGTTTGCAAATTATGTATCTGATAAGGGGTTAATATCCAGCATGTGTAAAGAACTACAACTCAGCAACAAAAAGTCAAGTAACCCAATTTAAAATTGGGCAAAAGACTTGCAAAGATTTCTTCAAAGATACAGGGATGGCCAATAGCATATAAAAAGATGGTCAATATCCCTGATCAGAGAAATGCAAGTCAGAACCACAATGAGATACCACCTCACATCAGTTAGGATGGCTACTATCAAAAAAATGAAAACTATCAAGTGTTAGTGAGGATAGAGAAATTGGAACCCTTGTTCACTATTGTTGGGATTATAAAATGGTACAGCCACTATGGAAAACATTTATGGAGGTTCCTCAGAAAGTTAAGACTAGAACTACCATGTGATCCAGCAGTCCTACTTCTAAGAGAATAGAATGGATCTTGTTTGTTTTCTTTTTGAGTTTTTATTTAAATTCTAGTTACTTAACATATAGTGTAATATTAGTTTCAGAAATATAATGTAGTGATTCATCACATGTAACACTCAGTGCTCATCACAAGTGCCCTTCTTAATACCCATCAGCCACTTAGCCCCCCCCCCCCAGCAACCTTCAGTTTGTTTTCTGTAGTTGAGAGTCTGTTTTATGGTTTGCCTCTCTTCCCCCCGTCCACCCACGTTTATCTGTTTTGTTTCTTAAACTCCCCATGTGAGCAAAATCATATGGTATTTGTATTTCTCTGACTTATTTCACTTAGCATAATATACTCTAGCTCCATCCACGTAGTTGCAAAGGGCAAGATTCTGTTTTGTGGCTGAGTAATATTCCTTTGTATATGTATACTATGACTTCTTTATCCATTCACAGTTGATGGATTTGGGGTTCTTTCCGTAATTGGCTATTGTCGATAATGCTGCTGTAAACATCAGGGTGTGTGTATCCCTTCAAATCAGTTTTTGTATTTTTGTATCCTTTGGCTAAATACCTAGGAGTGTAATTGCTGGGTCATAGGATAGTTCTGTTTTTAACTTTTTGACGAACCTCCATACTGTTTTCCAGAGTGGCTGCACCAGTTTGCATTCCCACCAACAGTGTAAGAAGGTTCCCCGTTCTCCGCATCCGCACCAACACCTCTTGTTTCCCGAGTTGTTAATTTTAGCCATTTGGACTGGTGCGAGGTGGCATCTCATTGTAGTTTTGTTTCCTATTTCCCTGATGTTAAGTAATGTTGAGTATCTTTTCATGTGTGTGTTAGCCATCTAGATGTCTTCTTTGGAAAAAAGTCTGTTCTTGTCTTCTGCCCATTTCTTCACTGGATTATTTGTTTTTTGGGTGTTCAGTTGGATTAGTTCTTTATAGATTTTGGATATTAACCCTTTATCAAATATGTTATTTGCAAGTATCTTATCCCATTCTAAAGGTTGCCTTTTAGTTTTGTTGATTGTTTCTTTCATTGTGCAAAAGCTTTTTATATTGGGGTGCCTGGGTGGCTCAGTGGGCTAAGCGACCAACTCTTGATATTGGCTCAGGTCCTGATCTCATGGTCCTGGGATTGAGACCTGCATCATGCTCTGTGCTCAGAAGGGAGTCTGCTTAAGGATTCTCTCTCTCCCTCTGCCCCTGCTACCTGCTTGTGCACTCTCTCTGTCTCAAATAAATAAATCCTTAAAAAAAAAAAAAAAAGCCTTTTATCTTGTTGAAGTCCCAGTAGTTCATTTTGCTTTCGTTTCCTCGGAAAGCAGGATCTTGAAGAGATTTGCATACCCATGTTCATAGCTGCACTATTCCCAATAGCCAAGAGGTGGAAACAGCCCAAATGTCCATTGATGGATGAATGGTTAAACAAACTGTGTTATGTACATAGTGGATTATTATTCACCCTTTAAAGGATAGAAATCCTGTCACATGCTACACCATGGATCAATCTTGAGGACATGCTAAGTGAAAAAAGCCAGTCACAAAGACACAAACTGTATGATTCTACTTACATGAGGTAGAGCTGAAGTAGTCAAATTGATAGAACAGAAAATAGAACGGTGGTTGCCAGGGGCTGGGAGAGGTAGAAAGAAGGGATTGTTGTTTAGTGGGTGTAATTTCAGATTTGCAAGTTCTGGTGATCTGTTTCAAAACGATGTGACTATACTTAACATTACTGAACAGTACACGTAAAAATGATTATGATGGTAAATTTTATGTTATGTTTTTTACCATGATTAAAGAAATAAGGGAGTGAAGAAATGGGACCAATAACTCAATTTTCTATAATATTAAAGTTATAATTCTTTTTATCAAGAAATTTAGAACTTGGCAGGGCATTCAATTAGTTAAATAAATAATAGTGTTACGATAAATATTATGATAAGCATAGAATATTATGGGAGCACAGAGATGATGTTTAAAGGAGTATTGAAGTGGGCTGCCTGGGTGGCTCAGTCAGTTAAGCGTCCAGCTTTTGGTTTTGGCTCAGGTCATGATCTCGTGGGTCCTGAGCTCAAGCCTAGGGAAGGGCTTCTCACTCAGTGGGGAGTCTGCTTGAAAGATTCTCTCTCCCTCTGCCCTTCCCCACACTCCCCTGGGCGCTCTCTCCCTCTCTAAAATAAATCTTTAAAAAAAATAAAGGAGTGTTGAAGAATGATTAATAGATGGGGAGGAATTTGTGGTAAACAAAGGAGGGGTTCTGGTTCTTGGTGGATTAAGTACCTCTGCCTGGAAAGTTAAGCAAGGATCAGATAACAAAGGATCCAAAGTGCTGTACTAAGGTTTTTGAGGTTTTGTTTTGTTTTTTAGTCCTTAAGGCATTGGGCATCTGTTGATTTTGAGCCTGCCAGTTACATGATCAGAATTAATTTTTAGAAAGATTGCTGGCAGCAGTGAAAAGAAGATAAATTAGAGATTCTAATAGTTATTCAGACCTTAAAAAGACAACTGACGAATCATGGATATTTAAGAATTAGAATCAGTAGGAATTGGTGATGGATTAGTTGACCATAGGGAGTTTAGGAAAAAGAAGTTAAGGGTGATTTACTTTTCTAGCTTTGGACAACTATACAGATACAGACTTGATAAGAAAAGGAATGTTTGATTAGAAGTAAGTTGCTCAGATACAGACTTTATCCTACAGTATTTAGTGCGTACCTACTGTGTGTCAAGGATCTATTCTAAAAGCTGAGGATACAGCCTTGAGCAAAGAAGATTCCTCCTCCAATAGAGCTCACGCTCTGGGGCAACTATAAGAAAAAAGTAAACTAAAATTTTAGATTGTGATTATTTACCCAAATGAAACCTATCCCAGAATAGGAATTAAGGGACAGTTTAAAGTAGGGTGATTGGTGAAAACTGTCATCTACAAGGTATCTGAACAAAAAAAGCTAATGAAGGTGAATGTAGATATGTGAAGTGTTTCAGACTGAGTAACAGTAGATACAAAGGCCTGGTGTGTTTAAGGAACTACAGAGAGGCCAGTTGAGGAGAAGGAAAAGTATTAAAGGAAGACTTAAATTAGTAAGAGATGAGGTTGGAGAATAAATAGATATTGGGGGTAGGCTGATGTACCATGAGACATAAGAATAACTTTTATGTTGTTACCCAAGTTTGATTCTTTTCCATTTAGGAATTAAAGTTTGTTTTCATTATCTAGGTCTTGTTGAGACATTCTCATAGATCCTATACCTGGTCTTTAAATAGCCCTTAAAACATGACACTAATTAAATGTGTTTTTAGTATAGTGCCATGTGCTTAGCCACAGAATACTTGTTGAATAAAGAAATAATACTTGCTTTCACTTGGTGGCTTAGTATATAGTGCATTTAGATCTGAATATAATACTAAGTTTGATGCAGAGTTCTTTTGAATGTGTGTGTGTTTCGCTTTAAGTCTTTGGAGTTAGGTTTGTGTTTGGTACTTTTTTTCCCCCTATTTTATAGTATGGGTGCCTTAGCACTGCTGGAAAGCAAAGAATAAAATTGTCTTTATTTTAAATGGGCATTAGCAATGGTCCGCTTTTCGATGGACAGTTCTCAAAGTTATTAAGTATCTTATCTTGGTGATTATTTTAGATTTTACTCTTATACCAAAGCAAATATCTATAGGCTTTGTAATTACTCAACCAGTAGCTGTTCCAATAGGATTGGTCTTTCAATCATATGAGTAACAAGCTTAATATATTTAATAAATAATTAAAATAATTAATTTTATTTCCTATTTAAAAACTATTTGGCTTTATCAGTTATGCTTCAGTAAGGCTGGGGGGAAAAAATCTATTGGCTAAATGCAGTGTGGTGTCTTGGATTGTATCCTGAAACAGAAAAATGGTTAAGTGGAAAATCTTGTGAAATCCAAATAAAGACTGGAATTAATGTACCAGTGTTAATTACTTGTTTGACAAATGTATTATCGTTATGTAAGATGTATAATTTCAGGGGAAACTGGGTAAAGGGTATATGAGAACTCTGTATGATACCCTTGCAACTTTTCTGTAAATTTAAAGTTATTCCAAAATTATTTTCTTAAAAAAAGCAACAAAAGCTGCTGGGGTGGGAAAAGATACAGTAATCATTGATTAAATGATTCATCATTTTTGTAAAAGATTTTTTATTTATTTGAGAGGGAGAAGCAGACTCCCTGCTGAGCAGAGAGCCCCATGCAGGGCTTGATCCCCAGGACCCTGAGATCATGATCTGAGCTGAAGGCAGACGCTTAACTGACGGAGCCACCCAGGCAGCCCAATAATTAATTATTTAAAAAAAAATTTTTTTTTTTTTAAAGATTTTATTTATTTATTTGACAGAGACAGAGACAGCCAGCGAGAGAGGGAACACAAGCAGGGGGAGTGGGAGAGGAAAAAGCAGGCTCATAGCAGGGGAGCCTGATGTGGGGCTCGATCCCGGAACGCCGGGATCACGCCCTGAGCCGAAGGCAGACGCTTAACCGCTGTGCCACCCAGGCGCCCCTATTTTTTAAAAATTTTAAAGTAATATGATTTAAGCAGTATAGAATATTACAAATTTTGAAAACCTGAAGATCCCTGCTTAATTGCTTTAGTCCCATTCCCTAGAAGTAACCAGGTTTAGTTTTCCATCTTTTGTGTTTTAATTTTTTTGCTTACTACTTCTAGTGGTTACTGTCATAATTACAGAGATGCTTATAGCTCTAGACCTTGATTAATCAACTTTAGACAGTATCTACTGATTCTTTACCATGAGAGATAAGATTTGCTCTAGTAGTGATAGTATATTGTCAGTTTTTCTGTTAGATATTTTTTAGCTTGAGTGATATGCTTGAAATTTCAGTTTCTTGATTGTTCTGTCAACTTAAGACAATCTGCTGGCTCCCTGATATATATATAAAATGAAGACATTCTCAGCTCTGCATTATTCTTCACCTCTTGATCTGACTTTTTTTTCCCCACTTTTGTTAGCTATAGTATTACTTTTACTATAACTTAATTTTTTGTGCCCTTGAGTTTTTCAGAAATAATTCAAGAGGGCTTATAGATAGATACAACAGGTTTTTAGTTTATTAATGATTATATTTTAAAGAACTGGTTCTTCAAGACAAAACTTTTTTTAAGGTTTCATTTATTTATTTGAAAGAGAGACCATATGCAGGGGGAGGGGCAGGCAGAGGGAAAGGAAGAAAGGGGCAGGCGAAGGGAAAGAGGCAGAGGGAAAGGGAAAGGGAGAAGCTGAGCAAAGAGCCTTATGCAGGGCTCCATCCCAGGACCTTGGGATCATGACCTGAGTGGAAGGCAGCCGCTTAACCGACTGAGCCACCCAGCACCCCAAAATGAATTCTTACGATAAATGTGTGGAGAAGAAGTAAGAAAAGTGGATTCTTCTTAGTGTACAGTCTTCTCTTCTGGGCCATTTGACCTTTCTATGTCTTATCCTAAGGATCCTTGTGCTTTCCTCTTGGGAACTTTTATTTTCCCAGCCATATCTAAATTTCATAAGATGCTCTACTTTGCATATAGCTTCGATTCTAGGATGCCTTCAATTGTGAGATCCATCATTGCTTTAAAATAACTTACCATTGGGGGTCAGAGGAGGGCAGTACATTAAATGCTTGGCTGATTGAATGTAGCCCAATTTCAGAAATAATAAAATGAGAAAATACAGTTGTATTTAATTTTTAATTATAAGGGAAAATAAACAAAAATTGGGTCATCCTTAATTCAGTTGCACATGTAGATTTTTTACACTCAATTAAAAAAAAAACTGAGACTATATTATTTTGGTGGCCTACCCTTGCCATTAAACTCACTTCCCCTTTACCTTAACTTACCTTGGTGACTATATTATAAGGGTATGTGTGGGTGTACCTACCTTGTTTACGGGTTCCTCTATTTGCAGCTTTTACTACTATAAACAGTGCTGTGAAGAACATTTCTTAGAACTAAATCTCTGCTTTTATCTGTGATTTTTTTTTCCCCCCTTCAGATGATGAAGTAGAATTTTTGGGTTAAAGAGAAAAAGCAAGTTAACTTTTATTTTGGCTATTAATCATCACTAAAATATAACTTTTTCTTCTTTATTAGTGAACACTTGTCCTGCTCTTTCACCTTTTTCTTGCATGGAGACAGCAATGTTTGTACCAGTGTGGAAATTAACCAACATCAACCTGTATACCTTCTTAGTGAAGAGCATATCACCCTTGCTCAACAGTCTAATAGCCCATTTCAAGGTAGATTATTTTACTGGCTTGGATATTTTGATCTCTTATTGTTTCAAGAAAACTCTTATTGCAATTGGTAATTTTTTTTTTAATTTTTATTTTGTTATATTAGTCTCCATACAGTACATCCCCAGTTTTTGATGCAATGTTCCATGATTGCAATTGGTAATTTTAAATTTTGGTATTTCTCCTGATCTTCAGCCTAGTGATGATTCTGATGTAGTTTATTTTCTTCTTCCCTATTAGAGTTTTAAATCAATGAAACAAGTTTTTTAAAACAAGTATTATTTTTAAAAAATTCTTTCACATGAATGATAGCATGTTTTAAAGTGTTCTTTTAAATAGCACTTAGCAGATATATATGTTTATGTTTTCAAGGTCATCTTTTGTGTCCAGTCACATAAGCCATTTTTAACATTGGTACATAGGGACTTTGATATTTATACAAGATTGCTGATTTGTTTTTAAGGACTGACAGTGTGGTCTTGTTTTAATTCTAACCCTAGGATTTGCTTTTTAAAAATTTACATGGCAGTACATAATAAAAGTACTTAGATTTATACTCACGCACACACACTCAGTTTTTCTTCAAATTGCTTTTTCTTACTGGAAATCAAGAGAAGTTGAAGGATATACATATAACCCCAACTCATGTTGAAATTCTTACCAACTAGGATTTTTTGGGTGGACAAAATTTTAAGATTTATAGTAAATTAAATATTGTGCTTTATCTTCACAGTAATGAAGTATAATAAATTTTTCTCTGAAATGATTGTTATGAGTTTCCTTTTCTTTTTTAGATTACATAATTACTTGTCAAACTATTCAATGTGATCTTATTTGGTGTACCAGTCTTCAGTTACTTACTTGATGTCTGTCTTGGGTTTCTAGTAATCTTAAGCCCATTTGGACTAAATGGCACTCTCACAGGACAAGCATTCAAGATGTCTGATTCAGCTACCAAAAAATTGATTGGTGAATGGAAACAATTCTATCCTATCTCATCTTGCTTAAAGGAGATGTCTGAAGAAAAACAGGAAGATATGGATTGGGAAGATGATTCTTTAGCTGCAGTAGAAGTTCTTGTTGGTACGGATTCTGAGTAGTAATTTTAAGGGGAAAATATGTGACTGTGTACTAGTTAGATTTTGCTGAATAATAATTCCAATACCTTAGTGCCTTTCAGCATTAAACATTTGTTTCTTTGTTTTCTCCTCACATTACATAAGGGCTGCATGTTGGTTGTGGTTTGGCTTCTTGTATTTTGTCATTCTATAATGTAAGGTCATTGAATACCCACTATCTGGGACATGCTGTTCTTACAAGAACAGAGGAATATTAAGGACTTAGTGTAACTATGTAAGTATATTTAAAGCTTCTGCTAGGATATGATGTATGTTACATCTGCTCATACTCCATTAGACAAAACTAGTCACTTTGGCCTGCCAAAGTCATTGGGGCAAGGAAATATATTCCACCTAGAGATAAGCATGCTAAAGGTGGGAAGAAGATAACTGTGAATGAGTAACATTTGGAAGCTGGAAAGTTGACCACCTGTGTTAAGTAGTATTTTAACATTTGGTAAAACTGTTACCTCTGATAACTTTTAAAAGGTAGAAAATGCACCTAAAGAACTCGTGGCTTTGATCTGCTCTGCCCAGGTCAGCTCTTTTCATATTGGCTCTTCTCTATGTGTCTTCTCATTCAGGGACCCAGATTAACAAGGTAAATTATATTTGGGACATGCTCATCTTGAGGGAAAGGACAGGAATAAGAGAGGCTGCACTGATCTTGCAAGCACATTTAAAGCTCCTGTTGGGATCTGGTGTATATCACATGCAGGTCACTCAGCCTAGCCTAACAATGGAGTGAATAGGTATACTCCATGTTAGAGAGATGGGGGAGGTGTGGGGAATGTATAATTGAGCAGATTATTAGGATTAGAATCTGCAGCAGTGTTTAATGGAATCATATGGCAATGTTACAATATGAACATTGCCTTATTCATGTTTTTTTTTTTTTTTAAATAAAAAGAATACCAGTATTGAATTTCAATAAATGCATTACTACCAGGGTAGTTGTGACAAAACCAGAAACAAAACACAATCATATATTAGGCTTTCATAAAAAGATCTATGAAGAAGAAAGCAGGAAACGGTCCATAATTCTAGTGCCCAGATTACCTTTGTTAAATTTAAAAACTTTTTTTTTAAATAATACACTTTATAGTTTGTCAGATTTGCAAATAAAGACTTAAAAGTAATACACTCTCATGGTTAGAAAATCCAAAAATGAAAAGAGAAAGCTGCTTGCTTCTGAGTCTCTCACTGAAGGTAACCACTAAATCTTCTCGTGGTTTCTTCCAAAAAACATTGTGCCAAAAGGAAAATATATTTATAAAAATACATTAAATATATTTTTATTTTAGTTAAACAAATACAATCATATGTAATTTTCCATTACAGTACTTTTGAGTGAACCTAACCCCACTATAGTCACAGTGGTAATTTATTTTCTTGTCCATTATTTTTTCCTTTCAGCTGGTGTCCGAATGATCTACCCAGCATGCTTTGTTCTAGTCCCTCAGTCAGACATTCCTACTCCTAGCTCTGTGGGATCCTCTCACTGTTCAGCTTCTTGCTTGGGTGTCCACCAAGTGCCTGCTTCCACAAGAGATCCTGCTATGTCTTCAGTTACTCTTACACCACCTACATCTCCTGAGGAAGTCCAAACAGGTATTGTATCAATCTGTTTCATGATCACTAGTTATAAATCTCTTGTCCTGAATATATCAGCACTTAAAAAATAATTATTTTGAAGTAATTTCAGACTTACTGAGAAGTTTCCATGTAAAGTACAAAGAACTCCCTCAGCCAGATTTCCAAAATGTTAGCATTTGTTCCATCACCCTCACTAGATGTATACATTCATTATCATTGGTCTTTTTCTCAACCATTTGGGAACAAGCTGCAGACACAATGCCCCATTGCGCTCAGGTACTCAGTGTATTTCCCAAACTTTAGAACACTCTCCTATATATCTACCATTTAATCCTCAAAGTCAGGAAGTCAACATTGATATAACACTACCATCAAGTTTATGTCCTCTGGATTTTTTGCTTTCTGTATTTTAAGTAAAGTAACATGCTTTTTGCCTCAAAATTACATGGAGGCATACCAGATAGATGTGGAGTACATTGTATAACAAATTAACAAGCAAAAAAACCAACCCCCCCCCAAAACAAAAAAAACAAAAAGAAAAACCCAAACACAAATAATGTTACTTTAAATGTACTTTTTTTCTTCTATAGCCTACTCTTTTTTTTCTTCTTTCTCTTTTTTTTAAAATTAACATATAATGTATTATTTGTTTCAGGGGTACAGGTCTGTGATTCATCAGTCTTACACAATACACAGTGCTCACCAAAACACATACCCCCCCCATTGTCCATCACCCAGCCACCCCATCCCTCCCACACCCCTCCATTCCAGCAACCTTCAGTTTGTTTCCTGAGATTAAGAGTCTCTTATGGTTTGTCTCCCTCTCTGGTTTCATCTTGTTCATTTTTTCCTCTCTTCCCCTATGATCCTCTGCCTTGTTTCTCAGATTCCACGTATGAGTGAGATCATATGATAATTGTCTTTCTCTGATTGATTTATTTCGTTCTATAGCCTATTCTTTTTTGTTTTCAGTTGATCCTCAGTCCGCCCAGAAGTGGGTCAAATTTTCTTCAGTATCTGATGGCTTCAACTCTGATAGTACTAGCCACCATGGTGGGAAAATACCCAGAAAATTAGCAAATCATGTGGTGGATAGAGTTTGGCAAGAATGCAATATGAACAGAGCACAGAACAAGTATGTAATTTCATTTTCGAGTTTAAAATATTGCGTGTCGGTAGTTACTTGTACAGAGATATTTTAAGTATATATAGTCATTTGTATGACTTTATAAATCTGATTTTTGAACTTCAATTTTAATGTTTAATTCATGGTTCTAGAAAACCTTATGAATTCTAAAGAATTTTCTAATTTCAAATCTTAGGAGGAAATATTCAGCTTCATCAGGTGGTCTATCTGAAGAAGAGATACCTGATAAAGTAGCATCCTGGGATTTTGTTGAAGCCACACAAAGAACAAATTGCAGCTGTTTGAGGTAGTTTTGTTTTTTTTCCCAGTTGATTGGTGTCTGTATACGTGTGTGTGATAGCTTCTTATGCTGTTGAATACTTAGGTAAGCTAGCTCAAAGTGAGACCTAAGCACAATGTGTGAGGATTTTTTTTCAAAAGAAAATTTGAGGGAAAAAAAATTCAGTGACTTGGAGCTGATTATAGAAGTACCTACAATGTATGCCATAGTCTTTACACAGTTACCAGAGCTGAACTGTGAAGGCTTGGTTTTACAACTAAATAAAAGAGAATTTTATCCCGGATTATAGTATGTATAGTATCTATAAGTTAAATGGTACACAAGTCTCTTGAGAAAAGAGTTCACAGATGGCACAGTGCCTGAGAAATTTCTCCCATAGGTTCTCATAAAAAGGTGACATACACTAGGTGAAAATTTCTGCAATCCTTTTTATAGTAAATATGGTATTAGGTTTTGCGCAGCAGTTTCTTATAACATCCTTTTGGGCAAACGGCAGGTGAAATGTTGAAATAAGATTCAGAAAGTATGATTCTACAAGGGTTTGAAGCTGCACTGTTAAAATACAAACTTTCTAATAGACTACATTGGTTAAAGATTAATAGAAGAATGGATGAACTTGAAATTCTTTTGGCAATTTTATTTCTGTGTTGGAGACTTTGAGATTTGGTTATCAGAAGCATTCAGATTATATTGCCTAGAGTTTATTATTTTATTCTAAAATGAAAGGTAGATCATATGCTTTTGCAATTTTGTAAACAAATAATGGCACTAACATCCCTTACCAGAACTTGTGAGCTAACAGTTGGTTACTCTTTGGTCGCAGATGTGAGCCAAAGGACTGGAGTGCCTGTATGTTAGGGCCAAGGTTTTTCTTACATTAGCTTTGTTTGATTGAATACAGCGACAGAGGGGCACCGGGGTGGCTCAGTCGGTTAAGCGGCTGCCTTCAGCTCAGGTCATGATCCCGGGGTCCTGGGATCGAGCCCCGCATTGAGTTCCCTGCTCAGCTGGGGGTCTGCTTCTCCCTCTGCCTCAACCCCTGCTTGTGCATGCTCACTCACTCTCTTTCTTTCTCTCTCTCAAAATCTTAAAAAAGAGAGAGAATGGTAACAGACTCTCAACTTGTTCTGGTTTGTTTTTTTGCATAGGTTAGATGTATCTACATAGATTCTTCTATTAGAGACTATAATTTTTTAAAGTCTGACAACTGTGTTAAAAACTTGTCTGTTGCTGATAGATTGGAATAAAAATATAGATAGATTAGCTCTTGTTCAATAGTTTAAAATAGTTTAACACCATAGCCACTTGGACGGGCAGACCCAGACTTAATCTTCAAATATAGAGCTCCATAATGTTATTTGTCTGAGACCAGAGATCAGCAGCTATGATCCATTGGCCAAAATTGGCTCACTGCCTGTTTTCATATGGCCTGTGAGCTGAAAATGCCTTTTACATTTTTAAATAGTTGGAAGAAATCAAAGAAGAATATTTTGTGGCATGTGAAACTTACATGAAATTCAAATTTTAATGTCCATAAGATTTATTGGAACAGAGTCACATCTGTTCATTTACATGTCAACTGTGGCTGCTTTCACAGAGTTGAGTAGTTGTGACACAGACTGTATGGCCTCCAGAGCCTAAAATATTTACCATCTGTCCTTTACAGAAAAAGTTTGCCAGTTCCTAGTCTCAGACCAGTAGAATGCTTAAATGAAATTAGGCTTTTCTTTCCATATATTGACGTTTTTATCAAGCGGCTCTTCTTTTTTAGTTCCCTACCTAGATTTTTGCTTTATTCGTCTTGAAAGATGAAACTTTTAAGTATATTTGTTTAAAATGGTTTTATTTATTTATTTTTAAGATTTTATTTATTTATTAGAGTGAGAGTGAGCAGGGGGAGCGGCAGAGGGAGAGGAGAAGCAAGCTCCCCGGTGTGCAGGGAGCCCGATGCAGGGCTTGATCCCAGGACCTTGAGATCATGACCTTAGCTGAAGGCAGACGCTTAACTGACTGAGCCACTCGGGCGCCCCTAAAATGGTTTTAGAGGAAGACCCTCAAAATGCATATTGGTAAACATACGTTTAAGTTTAAATTCTTGGTTTCTAAGCTGAACTTTTGTTTTTCAAAACTTACTGTGTCTCGTATATCCAGAAATTCCTCCCAGGTATAGAGAGATTTGATACAATGAAATTTTGTATAATCTATACATGTGACTTATTTTGGTATATTTGCTCCTCTAGGAAATACAGAGTTTCTGATCATTTACTTTTTTTTTCCATTATTGAATTTTGTACTTCTAATTCCTCCTCCACTTCCCTCAAATCAGTTTCTCTTATTTAATTCTTAAATAAGGCCTAAAATAGATGTTGAGCCACTATGTGTATCATCTGCTGCCATAGAATATAGGAAGTAGGGCACACATTGATAACTTAACTGTGATAGTCAGCCAGTTTGCTGTCAAATCTGTCTTTGCCTTTTCCCTACTCTGTTCTGTATTGCAGGGGATTACATTTCCTAGGCTCCTTTGCTTTCTACATGTGCTTGTTGTCCCCCCCCCCAAGCTTTATTGAGGTATAATTGATAAATAGCATTGTGAGAGTTTAAAGTGTACAACATGATGATTTGGCTAGACCCAGTTGCTTTCTGGGTTTGGCTCTGTTAGGTGCTAACAGAAGATTGGTTGACGAGATGAGGAAGGAAGCCAGTGTATTTCTCCACCCCTTTTTTGAGCCAACTCCGGAAGTAGTTCTGTGTCCTATTAATGGCCCCTTCTTCCGTGGTCCAGATTACCACTGAACAGATCCCACTATGGTTCTAACACCATCCCAAGCTTGTTTGATCTGGTGATACTATTTCATTTTACTGCCCTTTTAGTTCAAGAAGTCATGGAAGCTCTCTGCTATTGGTAGTCTTTGAGATGCCTCATGTTCCTCTGTTTTTTGTAACTGATTCTCTATAGTAGATTTCCTCTACGTGAGACAGGACTGGACCCTGACTGATACGTTGATTTCTCTTAGAAATCAATTTGAAAAAAACTGCATAGTTACATAAGCAGTTTGCATGAGTATGTAACGTATGATTTGAAGATTTAAATTATATAAATAGAGCTGACGTTATCCTTGACCACTCTCAGTCTCTTTCCAAATGCTACTACCTTTCCCTAGAATTGACTGCTTGCCAATTAGGTATTATCTTTCCATAGTTTTTCTGTAGTTTTTTGTATGTGTTTTTCCTCTCAACACAAAAATATAATACGGGTATATTTGACAGCCTAAATTTTTCATTTAATGTGCCTTAGATCTTTCCATTTAATTACTTGTAGATCTGCCATATTATCTTTAAAAACGTCTTGGTATTCCACTGAATAGAAGTACCATAGTGTATGTAATCATTCTGGGTTTGATGGACAAATAGGTTGTTTCCAAAAGTTTTTGTTTGTATTTACTTAAAAAAAGATAATACTTCTGTGGCTGTCAATTATTTATTAGATATTTTTGAACACTTAATTTATGATAGGTGTCCTAGGCTCAGATACACTAGTGAATAAGGCTCCTGCTATTATGAAGCCTGTGCACGGATGGGGTAGATGATAATTAAAAAAAAAAAAGAATTTTTAATCTTTTTAGATTTTAAGAGTGATGAGTGCTAAGAAGGAAAAAAATTAGGTGGGTGATGTGATACAGAGTTGTGGGAGAGGGGGCTATTTAAGTACTTGTGAATTCAAAAAGATCCTACCAGTTTTACTCCCACTTTTTATATATAGAAGTACTGGTTTTTCTTGTGCTTTCACTATCTGAGAACGGTCCGTAAAATTATTTTTTTGCTACTAGAGTAAGTGAAAAGCATAAAATTGTTTTCATTGGCTTTTTTCAGTTATTAATAAAATTAAATACTGCATATTTATTGAAATTAAGCTTTAGTGTGATAGAGTGTTCTTAAGAAAATTAGCACTTAGCAAGCTATATAAATAGAAAGTGATACAATGAATTTCAGATGTTAACACTAAAATACACCTAGGTGGCTCAGTCGGTTAAGTGTCAACCTTCGGCTCAGGTCATCTCAGGGTCCTGGGATTGCATCCCACATCAGGCTCCCTGCTCAGTGGGGAGGCTGCTTCTCCTTCTCCCTCTCCTCTCCCCCTGCTTGTGCTTTCTTTCTCTCTCTCTGACAAATAAATAAAATATTTTTTAAAAAACTATTTTTTAACAACTGGAGCTATTTAATAATGGGATGGATGCCTTTCCTTATAAGGTAATGTGGGCCTTGTCATTGAAAGTATTCAGACAGGATGATCAGAGAAGGGATTATTCTACGTTGGAATAAACTACTGCTTGTTTTTTAATGACCAATTTTTTATAAAAAATTTTTAAATGCTAAATTTGAATAATTCATATAATGCACATGAAATAAAATTAAAAAGCTGAGTTCCCTCTCCTATATATGTATATAGCTCTGCCTGCTTTCTTTCATACGAATGGAATCATGCTATGTATACTGTTCTGCAACTTGCTTATTTTGATAAACGGTAATCGTGGGTATTTTTCTATGTTAGCACATACAGACCCAACTCTTTGTTTCTTTTAAGTTTATACTACTCCATAATACTGTGAAGGTATAGTACTTTATTTGGGTATTCCCCTATGCTGCACTCTTGCTGAAGACTTTTTTTTTTTTTAGAGATTTTGTTTATTTATTTGAGAGAGTGAGAGACAGACCATGAGCAGGAGGGAGGGGCAGAGGGAGAGGGAGAAGCAGGCTCCCCACTGAGCAGGGAGCCCAATGAGGGGTTCGATCCCAGGACCCTGAGATCATGACCTGAGCCAAAGGCAGGTGCCTAACTGACTGAGCCACCCAGGTGTACCTTGCTGACGATTTTTAAAGCAAATCATAAATATCATTTCACTTCTTCAGTATGCAACTCTAATATTTTAATTTTGTTTTATCATTTTCTTACATAACTATAATTCCATTATCACACCTAATAAAAAGAATAGTATTTTATTAGTATCATCTCATACCTTATACAGATTTGTCTCAGAAATGTCTTTTTGTAGTTGGTTTGTTTGACAAGGACCTGGACAAGGAGTATAGATTTGGTTGTTAAGTCTTCTAGGTCTCTTTTGTAATCCCCTACCCCATTTTTATGACATGGACTTAGTTGGAGAAGCTGTGTCAGTTATGCTGTGGAATGTTCCACATTCTGGATATCTCAATTTGTCATATATTGTAACTTGTTCTTTTAGTGTCCTTTAATTTCTTCCTTTATCCCTTGCATTTCTGTAAATGGAAATTAGTTCTAGAGCTGTGCTGTCCAGTTCTAGCTATGTTAGTAACCACTAGTGGCTATGTAAAATATTTGGATTTAAATACACTTGAAAATTCAGTTTCTCAGTTGAACTAGCCACCTATCAGGTCCTCAGTAGCCACTTAAAGAACATTTCCGTCATTACAGAAAGTTTTGTTGGACAGTGCTGATTTAGAGGCTTAATGCATTCATGTTCAGTTTTTTTAATTTTTAAATTTTATTTTTTAATTTTATTTTTGGGAGAGAGAGCACACACCTGAGCCATGGGTGGGGGGAGGGAGAGAGAGAATCTTAAGCGGGCTCCACATCCAGCACGCAGACCCTTCCACCGTGCTCAGTCCCAGGACCCTGAGATGATGACCTGAGCTGAAATCAAGGGTCAGATGCTCAACCAACTGAGCCCCTGAGGCATCCCTCAGGTTCAGTATTTTTGACGAGAATACTTCGTAGGTGGTGCAGTGTTGCTTTGTATTGTGTCACATCAGAAGACAAATGTCTTGTTGTTCCACTTTTAATAATGGGTTGAGATTGAGAAGGTGATGATCAGCCTGACCCCTCCTTGTAAAGTTTACCATATTTACTATGAATAAAGACAGTTTTTCTTCTTTCTTTGAAATCTCTAATCTCTTTCTTATTACATTGGCTGAAACTTTCAATACAATTATTGAATAGAAATGTTGGGTTAATATTTTTGCTTTGTTGCCATTTTTAGGGATGAATTATTTAGTCTTTTATCATTTAGTATGATATTAGTTGTTTTTCATACATGTCCTTTGTCAGATTTTTAGTCTGCATTTTGAGTCTTTTTGTAATGAATTATGTGTTGAATTTTGCCATATGTTTTTCTGTACTTACAGAGATAATTATATGGTTTTCTCTGTTATTCTGTTAATGTGATGAATAATATTGAATTCTATTGACTGTTATACTTTATATTCCTGGGACAGATATCATTTGCTCATGATGTATTATCCTTTTATATATTATTGGATTGCTAATATTTTGTTAATGATTTATATTCTTGAGGGATATTGTTCTATGATTTCCTTTTCTTTGATTTCTTTGATTTTGTTATCAGGTTAATGGTGGATTTTTCCTGTGTCTTTTTGACATAATTCCAGTTTTCTTTGATAACTTTCATGCTTTTTTCCCCCATGCATGTGTCCTAGACTCTGTACAGAAGGATGTTCAGCATGTTCCCTCAATAGAGAGGGTTCTTCAAAAAACTAACTACCTACAATTGCATTTGCATACTCTTTTTTGTTATTTCTGATATAACAAAACCATTAATAAAGTAGATTTTAAAAGAAAACTTAAAAAATCTAGTGAATACTGAATGCTTTTACTTCATGTCCCTCCACATTTTTGCCTTGTTTCTCAGTTTAAAAAAAAATGTTGTATATATCACTGTCAGCTGAGTTTAGAAATCTTAAGGTGCACAGTATTTTTACTACATTTAAATGTTAAACTCTGAAGTTCAATTACTAGGTTTTTAGGTGTATAGTTTTAAGTTTTCAGTTTCAGAATTGCTTCACAATATGAGGAAAATAATTCTTTTAGGCATTTTCTTTTCTAGTTAGCTGATTCTTTCTGTAGTGGTAAGCCTTGGGAGAAGGAAGGTAGATATACTGTGTGGAGTCCATCGGACAGTTGCAGTGCTATCCAGAATGATATAACTTCATTTCTGTACAATAAGTTTTTTGGCGGGTTGCTATAGGATTGTAGATGATGATTGCGCTCACCCAGGCTATTGTTCTGAAATATCAGGTACATTTGTGAATGAATGGATTTCAGATCTTTCTATACTTTATTATCTTAAAATAACTAGAATTTTAGCTCTATTTATTCAGATACTGAAATGTTTAGGTTACATAAGGTAAACCATGTTTGGTTATCTGACCACATAGCTATTAAATGAACAGAAGATCATATAGCTATTAAATGAGCAAAGGCTGTTATGAATCATTCTGCAGTTCTTAATTTTAGGTTGCTGAACAAAGTATTTTTTCCATGTAAATTCAAATCATTTACTTTTAGACTTATATGTAAAAAACCAAATATATGAATTGTTTAGTAGTGTTAACTTGTGTACTTTGATGTAATAGTGATACTATAAAAGTTAAACATTTCTTTTAACTTTTTAGGCACAAAAATCTCAAACCAAGAAATCCTGGACAACAAGGACAGGCACCATCTTTAAATCAGCAACAGCAAGTACTTCCTAAGCACAAGACCAATGAAAAACAAGAAAAGAGTGAAAAACCACAGAAACGCCCCTTGACTCCTTTTCACCATCGTGTATCTGTTAGTGATGATGTTGGCATGGATACAGATTCAGCTAGCCAAAGACTTGTGATCTCCGCTCCAGATAGTCAAGTGAGATTTTCAAACATCCGAACTAATGATGTAGCAAAGACTCCTCAGTTGCATGGCACCGAAATGGCAAATTCACCTCAGCCACCTCCACTTAGTCCTCACCCATGTGACGTGGTTGATGAAGGAGTGACTAAAACACCTTCAACTCCTCAAAGTCAACATTTTTATCAAATGCCAACACCAGATCCCTTGGTTCCTTCTAAACCAATGGAAGATAGGATAGACAGTTTATCCCAGTCTTTCCCAGCTCAATTCCAGGAAGCTGTAGAACCTACAATGTATGTTGGTACAGCAGTAAACTTGGAAGAAGATGAAGCTAATATAGCCTGGAAGTATTACAAGGTCCCAAAGAAAAAAGATGTAGAGTTTTTACCACCTCAGCTTCCAAGTGATAAATTCAAGGATGATCCAGTTGGACCTTTTGGACAGGAAAGTGTAACATCAGTTACAGAGTATGTATTTTTTTAATAGTCACTATTTATAATTTAAGGGTAGAAATGATGTAAGTTCTTAATACCAAGACTCCAGAATTGGTTTCAGGGTAGGATTTATAATAATAAATCTTTTAAATATTAGTTTTACATAACTTCTTTACAGTGTTTTTTTCCTCAGGGAACCTCTTTATTATGAAATATTAGTCACAAAAAAGTGGAGAAAATAATAGCACTTATCCATCAACCAACTTAAGTTTTTTTGCATATAATTAGAACCCCTCTGTACTATTTTTCTTCCTCCATTTTTCCTTCCTCTGTCCTAAATTTGGTATTTATATCATTTCTATACATGTTTTTAGACATGTAGCTCTAGTTAATTCATTTTAATTGCTTTATAGTGTTTCTTTGTTATGAATAATACATAATTTATCTACTTTCCTAAAGATGGACATGTTGGTTATTTTCAGTTTTCTCCAGTTATATAAGTGGAATTGTGCATATTTCCTTGTGTATTTGTATAAGATTTCTCTAGGGAGTACATCTAAAAATGGAATTGCTGGGCCTGAGGGTATGCCCATATTCTGCATTAATGGTGATTGCCAGGTTTGCTCTCCACCTATACCATTTTACATCCTTATCAACCAGCAGAGTGTGAGAATGGTGTTTTTCCTCTAGTGTTTGGTATTATGAGACTTTCAATTTAGTTAATCTTCTATGTGCAGATTGGCATCTTATTGTCTTAATGCATGTTTTCCAGATTCCTAGCAAGATTAAGCATTATTTAAAATGTTCATTGGACATTTAGATTGCTTCTGTGAACTGTCTGCATATCATATTTTTTAGTCTTATTTTTCCTTTTTCCCCCCAATTCTTTGCGTGTTCTGGCTATTAATCTTACATTAGTTACATGTGTTACAGTTATCTTCCTCCATTCTGTGGATTGCCTTTGTCCACTTTATGTGTGGCATACTTTGGGTGGGAAACTTTTTTGGGTCTTCCTTTACTATGTTATTCTGATTACATTTATATTCTGTCCAGTAAGTCTTTTGCATTTTTTCTATAGATTTTCTAAAAGGTGAAAATCAACCAACAAAACACCATTATATTCATTAAAACTGTCTTCTGACCAGTGCAAGACCAAGTAGCGTGCAAAGATTGTATTTCTTCTCTGTTAGTCCGTTGTCAGCAAAAGTATTTAGGGTCTTCTCTTTAGCTTAGAATTCTAAAATTTCACAAGAGCATGTGCAGGTATAGTGATCTTTTGTTTAGTCTTTGTATTGGGCATTTGCAGTGGGCTGGTTCAGTTTGAAGTCTTTTTTTTTTGTCCCGGGAAGTTCTCTTCTTGGATAATATCTGCATTTTTTACCCGTTCTCTTTGTAACCTCTGTGATTCATATGTTGAGTTTCTGTATTTTCTCTCATTTTCTGTCTATTTTTTTTCCTTTGTATTCGAAAGGGATTCCTCAAATTTCTTCCAGCTCTTTCTTGAAGTCTTAATATTTGTTGCTCATGTTTTCTTATTTCTAAATTTTTTAAAAAATAGCATCCCCTTGTTTAATGTTCTGTAATTTTTTAGAATTACTTTATTTTCATCTTTTTACTATGCTGCTTCTCATCACTTTTTTTTATAATTACTTCATTCACTTTTTTTTTTTTTGAGGGAGAGTGAAGAGAAGGAGAGAGAAAAAGAGGGAGGGGGAGAAAATGGTGGGGGGAGAGGAAGAGAGAATCTTAAGCAGGTTCCATGCTCAGTGTGATGCCCAAGCCCAACGTTGTGGTGGGGGGAGCTCAATCTAACAATCCTGAGATCATGACCTGAGCTGAAATCAAGAGTCAGACACTTAACTGGCTCAGCCACCTATGTGCCCCTCTTCATACACATTTTAGAATGAAGGAATAGGGGAGCTGATTGGCAGGCCTTACTCATTCAGTAAATAATTTAGTATATACTATGTATCAGTTCTGTACACTGCTTTATGATAACCATGTTGGGGATGACTTGGAAGGGAGGCCTGGTACCTAAAATTCCAGAATGAAGAGGATGTCAGATCTTGGGTCTTCACCCAAGAAGAGAATACTCATTTTTCTTATAGAAGGAACTCTTCTTTTCCCTCCATTTTCAGCTCTTATTTTTCAATTCTGTCTAGAGATACAGGTCCAAATTTTCTCTGATTTTTTGGGGCAGTTTGGCTCTCTTGTTGTTTATATAGGTTGCCTGTAGTCCCCTCTTGCATATTCTAGGCCATGACCTTTCTCTGCTGTGTTTTGTTGATTTTGAGCTTCCCTGAGACTAAGTAAAATGGCCAATTTGTAGCCTCTCTCATTTTCCCTACTGTTAAAGATTTATTTTCTTCTAATATTTCTAATTATTTTAGTAAACAAACCTGTGTGCCTTATCTAGCTCTTTGAATCTTAAAAGTATTCTAGTATTGTTTTTTAATTAAAATTAATCTGGATTTGAAATTTAGGGACTTTAGGATACCCTTATGATCATGGAAGAAAACTAGCTTATTTAATAGTTAGGAGGACTCTTGAAAGCAATTGATGCCTTGGTAACAAGTCTCAAAGGATCTTAGTCTTACTTGTGCTGGATGTAATATAAAAGTCCTCAACTGTTGTCTGAAACTACTGTTGGTCTCTCTGTTTCTGTACTTCTCTACATATATTCTGTACACAGTAAAGTGATCATTATAAGTTAAATGTTACGTTACTCATTTGCTTAAAACCCTTGAGGAGTTTCCCTTTACATTCAGAATAAAATCCAAACTCTTTTTCCTCATCTGTAATATTCTACCCAGTTCCTGCCTAGCTAGTTCTTCAGTCTTATTTTTACTACTCTCCTGTTTGGTTCCTTCTTTCTTTCCATCAGCTTTCTTGCTGTTTCTTCAGAAAGCCAAGCTCATTCCTAATGGCCTTTAGAATTGTATTACAGATGGGGAAACAGCTCACCCCTTCTTATTTAGCCCTGCTGAAAAGTTACCTTCTCAGGAGGTATTTTCCTGACCATTTTATCTAAACTATGGCTTTTCTTCCCTCCCCAGATCACTACCTATCTTGTACACCGCTTTCATTTTTTCTTTATATAGATCATCTGAAATTACATTATGTATTTGTTAATGATCTTTTCCCTATTAAAATGTAAACTTTATGAGGGCAAGGACTCTATGTCTTGTTTACTGCTATGTTCCTCTCGCATACACACACAGACACATACACACACCTGTAGAACGATTCTGGGTCCATAGTAGACATTCAGCAAATGTTTGGATAAATGAAACAACAGTATGGCCCTAGGGTTACTTTGTGATTCTAGAACTTGTTTTCTCTCTAGATTATATTTTCTTATTTAATGTATATAAAATGTAGCATTATGAATATTTTTAGTTTTACAAACTTAAAGGGTGAGTTTTTATGGGCACATCATATTCATAAGATCCAAGAGTCCTAGCCATAACTTTAAATAAGTGTATTAGCTACTTGTGTGCATGAACATCTGTAAGTGAAATGAAGGTCTCTTAGAAGTTAATACAGTTTAACCTTAGAATCTGTTCTGAAATTATTTGACATTTTTCTCACTGAATATGAATGAGAATGAAGAAGCATAATGTAGAAAGGTAGCATGCAGAGTAGAATGGTGCTGGGTCATGATTATGTAAATTAAGAAAATAACATGCTTCTGTTCCTGGTCACCATTTTTTTTCTTCATAAAAAGAAAGGAAAAGACTGAATAAAAGGTTTTGTTTTGTTTTTTTTTTTAATTCTGTGTCTCATGCGAGTATTGTTTTGGTTTCATTACTAAAATGTGTATTGTGTCACAATTTACTTTTAGATAGAATCCTTTTTATTATTATAGTAGATTAGAATATGAAAAATACCACAAAAAAGTCAACACTCAGCTGCTTGAAATATGAATTAAAATATTTATGGAATATAATTGTTCTATACTTGATAGGTTAGAAGTTTTTTGGTGTTATGTTTTAATCATCTGGATGATTCTTTCCTTTTGTAGTTAACTATTCTGTGGCTGTAGTTCTCAACTGGGGCAGTTTCTTACTCCCCCACTCATGCCTTCCCATGACATTTGGCAGTGTTAAAAGACCGTTTAGATTGTCACAGCTTGGGGGGGGGGGTGACGCTCTTTGGTAGGTGGAGGCCAGGGATGCTGCTAAATATCCTACCATATGTATATATATATGCCATATATATATATGGCACAGTCCCTAACAGCAAAGCCCATATATATATATATATATGGTAGGATATATATATATATATATGGCACAGTCCCTAACAGCAAAGCCCAAAATGTTAATAGTGTTGAGGTGCTTTAATATCATGAATCATTTTTAAGAGAAATTTGAACTCTAGAATAAATTACTTAATTAGATAGGCCAAACCTGTTTACTGATTAGTTTTACTAGGGAGATTCCCCAAGTAAAATACCTGGCATGGGCTTTAGGGTTTGCATTATGCTAAAGCTAAAGTTTTGTTTTGTTTTGTTTTGTTTTCATATGTTAAAAGGATCTTGTTTGGATAACTTAGTGATTCTGGTTCTGTTATTAATGTTACTTGAGATAGGATGTCGTGAGGCTCATCAGTCAGATGATATCCCCTGTCATTAAAATAAATTCTATGAATTAATAGTCTCTCAATGGTATTTAAACAATCTTAAATTTTTTCTAGAAGCATTGGGTTGCTTTAAAGCTATAATATGATCTTTTCTAGTCAGAGTAATCCATTCAGAAGCCTAGATTTTTAATATAAGTAAATTTCTGAATTCTTATTAGACATTGTAAATTTCTAATCTTTTTCCATACTCTCTGAGTTTTGAAAGTGTATTTAAATATATGGCAGTTAATTAGGGGGCTCCTGTAACTCCTGTATTCTTTCACCCTTAGAAACATTATCTTTCTTTTTAAATTCATACTCCTCAAAGATAGATTTTCTCTGTTTGAATAAAACTGAAGTTTCTCTAATATACAAGATGCCGTAAGGCACTGTCAGAGTATAAAATAAATTTGGTTTGGCCCTAAATGAAATTGTAATCTAATGGAAAATAACCTTAAATTCTCTGATAGAAGTATACATAAAATATATTAGGGGTGGAGAACCAGAGTAAAGAATAATTTAATTGCTTTTATGAAGATCCAGAAGTTTTATGTAGTTTGGTATGGATAGATTATCTGGTGTTGCTTACTAGTTTGGTATGTCATGATGAGAAAGGAGACCTGAAAGGTGGGGGTAGGGCTATATAACAGAACAGCAAAATATTGCTTATAAGCTTATGTATTATGTATTATCCTTGAGCTGATAGGGACACTGTTGGAAGCTTTTTTGAGGTAGATAAAATAACAGGGTTTTTAGAAAATAAGGATTTTAGAAATATTAACCAAGTACCATTATTGAAAGATTATTTAAATGAAGAGATAGATATTTTTGAAAGGACATCAGTTTGGACATCTTGACTAGCTCAGATATAAGGTGATTGAGGGCCCAAGGAAAATCAGAAAGAGATTGTTAGGGATGTGTGGATTTTGTGGATGTAGAGTAGACTAAAGAACTTTACGGCCCATTGAATAGTAAAGTAGGGGAGTAACAGAAGAGTTAAAGACCAGCGTATTTACTTTATGAGGGAAAGAGGAGGAAAAACAGGTTTGAATGCTACTTTTCTACTTTTTTACTTAATTTAGACTAAATCTTAAACTTAATTTTTGTAATTTTTTAAAGCGAAAGAAACTGTAATCCCTTGTTATCTTGAAGGAGAGGGATTGGGAAATTTAAATGTCTCAGTTATGCCTTTGTGTACAATATGACTTTTAACTATGTGCTTGTAATACACATACATTGTAAATTTGTGAATTCAGTTTTAGGAGCCTGCTTAAAGATTCAGTCAGGCAGTTGTGTCTGAAGCCTAGAAGAAAACTTACATTAACCCAGTTGGAGTAATATCGAGGCAAAGGGGGGCAAGAATGTATCAGTAGAAATTTAAAAAGAAACATTTTTTAAATAAAAATTGACTTTTACAGGTGTGTGTCTTTTTAGAAAGTGATGAAGGAGAGATTTGGACGTCTTTCATTTATATTAAGTGAAAACTCAATTTCCATTTGGTGTAAATTAAGTTTTCCATTGATTGCTGTTAAAGGGTGGCAGTGTGCTTCCGTGATAGGTGGATAAACAAAAGAAAGCAATACTCTTGGTTTTTCTAATTAATTTTAGGTGGTGTTGGCTGCCTAACTAGTACAGAGTAATAGGATTCATCATTTCTAAGCACCTCCCCTATTCTCAGACTCTGTCAGTGTGCAGCAGTTGATGCCATATTTTTCAGCAACTACTTTAAAGCAAAATTCCTTTATTAATTTCTTAGAATTTGTTCGAGGAGAGAGACGTTGGGGTGGTGCATAGCATATCCTACATACAGGATATACACACCCGTGGCTATCCTCTTTTTGCTTCTTGTTATTTTTAGTTTCTCTATTAGTGATGGCACCTATTTTGGAAGAGTGGCTTTTAAGACCTTTTAAGTTTTAAAAGTAGCAAAATTTCTGCAAAGAAACATTACAGTTTTTTAATACCATTTTTCAAGGGTTTAGCACTTAGTTCTAGTAGTATTTGTGATTGCTTAAAATAGTCTTCTGATTCAGAGGGAAAAATTTCTAAACCCTGAGCAAGGAAGAACTATACTTGAGCGTATTTGTATTATGTTTGGTAGTCAGGCTACATACATCAGGATATTTTAACCATAGCGTTCGTTGGTAGAACTAGCTCCTATGTTGTATTAGTGATATACCCAATTTTTATTATATATATTAAATAGTTTATAGAGTGTGTTATTTAACCTCTAAAAGTTAGTTTCTCATTATTTTGTTTCATAGAAGTCTATGATGAAACAAACCTTTGATTTACTGTATTCTAAATCTTTTAAGTAAATCTTATTTGATATCTTAATACAATAAAGCTATACTTTTGACAGCAAGCTTGACTCAGTTTAAGGATTGATTCTGAATATTGGAGATGGTATTAGAAAGGCTATAGAAAGAAAATAGAGAATTCTTAACATTTATTGAATTCATTTGTTCCTTAACATCTCCTATAGCTTATCTCCTTTTATAATTGTCAGTCCTAAAATACTGTCCTATCTTGTCTGGAAAGATTTTTATTGAATAAAGGCCTAAAAGCATGTGCTACTCTAAGCTATGTTAAATTCTCTACAACTGTATTTCAGGAGGGGCATCTGGGTGGCTCAGTCAATTTAAGTGTCTTGACTCCTGATTTTGGCTCAGGTCATGATCTCTCAGGGTGGTGAGATCAAGCCCCTCATCAGGCTCCATGCTCAGTGGGGAGTCTGCTTGAGATTCTCTTCATCTCCCTCTGCCCCTCCCCCTGCTCACGTGCACAGGCGTTCTCTCTGTCTCTCTCAAATAAATAAATCTTTTAAAATATATACATATTATTATTTTTAGGTAGAATGTTACTGTTATCATAGTAAAAGGAAAGAGATACAGTTAATGAAAAATATAAAAGTAATTTCAATTTGCTTTGGGCTTTGCAAAGCTTCCTGTTCATGGCTGTACCTAATCCTCTTCCAGTTTGTCTGTATTTAGCTTTATATCTGATTGAAACTATTCTGTAGTTAACCATTTGGCTATATGTGAAAGTTTCTTTTAGAAAAGGGGAGGTGTTATTACTGTTTCACAAAAGTATGTGTATACTATATAATTGGATAGTGATGAAATAACTGAGTTTTTAATCTGGCATCTTTTAAAAATCACAATTTTTTCTATTCTTATCATTTTTAAATATAGAAGGATGTGTAATGTAAATAATTTATATTTTAAAACTTGTTGTGACTTGATGCTCTTTTATTAACTACATTTAAATTCTTTGCATATCCCAATGTTTGTGAGAACCATTCAATAAAATAACAAGTTGTCTTTAGGCACTGCATTTGGTTTACTCATTTTTATTCTTCATAGAGCCCTATGCAGTAGCATTGGTCTTTTTAATGTTACTGCACACTAGTTTAACTACCTGTGTAAACAGTGTGGCAGTTTTCCTGCTTCTGTCAGAGGACAACTTAATATGAAAAACAGAGTTGTTTTATTCAGCCCTACACAGACTAGTAGTGTCTTTCAGGTTGGTGGTGGGGAGGGGGAGTGGGATCTTACACTTTTCCCCTATGAATAGTTATTTGAATATACGTACTTAAAATCTGTCCAGCCCTAACTTTGCTATATTACTTAGCAAACCATTGATTTCTGCATAATTTGCACATCAAAGTCAGAGAGCATACCCTTCATTTCCTATCTAAGGTTACTTTAAGTATTAAAGCTATGTCAAAGTAGATGGAAAAACTGTTTTGAAAGTATTTATGTTAGAATCTAATAGTTCAAAAAAAAAAACAGTTATTTAGGGTCTAACATGGTAAGATATAAAGCTACTTTTAAGAAATAAATGTTCATTTATAGAACAGAACCACTCTAACAGTTGTGGGTTTTTTGGTTTTTTTAAAAAGATTTTTATTTATTTATATGAGAGAGAGAGCATGAGCAGGGGTGGGGGCAGGGAGAAGCAGGCTCCCCAGGGAGCAGGGAGACGGATAGGGGATCATGACCTGAGCTGAAGGCAGACACTTAACTGACTGAGCCACCCAGGTGCCCTATTCTAACAATTAATAGTAAAATGTATCCCTATTGACTAGGTAGCACCATGTTCTCATGGAAGAAAGTTTTTGTAGATTTGGGATTTTAGTTTTGGGAATAAATCTAGGGCATATTGGGAATAAAAATGGCATGTATGATATTCGGTAGCAGGTTCAGAAAATATCTTCTTGATGGCCTCTGTTTTAGCCTTAGTTTATAGAGTGCTTCTAGTGCTGGGCATTGGTGAATAGATTTAAAGATACATCCCTCTCAGAGATTTTATGAGCTAGCATATGCCTTCGTCATTCCCAAATCTACGTCTCTTAGGATTTTTTGTCTTAAATTTTAGGACAGGTAAGTGTTAGCAGTATCACTTTCTGATGAATAAAGATGGCGTATTTCAAAGTACAAGATACTGTATTTTAGGATTATTAGTGCAACCACAACATCTCTATCCTATGTGGCTTTTACATTTGACATATTCATTTAGGAAATATGTATTGAGTAACTTTTACGTGCAAGGGGCTGTTCTAGGCATTTGGGATAATTCAGTGAACAAAGACAAGATACCCATCATTTAGGGGCTTATATTCTACTGAGAGTGACAGTCAGCTATGAACATAAGCAAGTTATAGAAGTATGTTAAAAGATAAGTGCTATGGATGGAAAAATAGAGCAGGGCAAGGGGGTTCAGTGTTGAGGCAGTTGGGCATTTTGCAGTTTTAAATAAGGATTCATACATAAGGTGACATTTAAACAAAAACTTTTAGGAAGTGAGGGAGATGGCCATGCTGATATTTGGAGAAAGAATGCTCCAAACAAAGGGAACAGCCAGCAGTGTATCTGGCCTATTTGAGGAACGTTAAGAAAGTTCTTGGAAGCAGAGTGAGAGAGGAAGGAGTAAAATAACGGAAGATGAAGTTGGAGAGAAAAAGAGGAGAAAGATCATGGAAAGCTTTGGTAGGATATTACAAGGGCTTTAGTTTTTATTCAGAATAAAACAGTCCTTGTAGGATTTTTGACCACGGTCTGACTACAAGCCTAGCTGCTGCTTTCTGGCAGCATGGGAAACTCAGCTTTACAAACCAGAGAGAACATGAATTTGGGAGTCAAAAAAGTGTCCGATACAAACGAAAATCAAATCATTCAGTATTCACACTCACCAAGCACCCTGGTCTTCAGATACAGAAAAGTCCTGATGCTTTCCAGGATTCTGGTGGTGCAGATCAGCTTGTTGTGGCTTCTTTCTTTTAACTTAGATTTCAACTTTCTCTGGTCTGTTGGTTTCTCTGGTCTTTCCAACTTCACTGTTGTTTCCTCTCTTGTTCTATTGTCCATCATTTTATTGGTTATTTTAGGAGAGTACAGAGAAACATGTTTATTAGTCACCATGTGAAACCATAAGGCTGATAACATAAAAGTAGATTTTTCCAACGTGATCAAAAAAAACCTCTAGCGTACTTGCGCTGAAACTTGCCATTATAAAACCTCTTGTCAGAATTAATAGTTATAATGTTACTTTTATGAAACACAAGTCAGGTCTTAAAAATTTTATAACTTTATCCACTCATGCAGTAGGAAAAGGATAATCACTTTCATTGTATAAATGTATAAATTGTATAAAATTTGTCTCACCATATAGTCCACATTTTGAGAGTTCTGTCCTGGAGCAGTTTCAGTTTAAAGAGTCCCTTTCAGAAAGTGAATGGATTTGAACAAGTTAATGCATTTGAGGATTTGCGAACAGAGTGGATTACCAAAAGATAGTATATTTTGGTGGAAAGAACATATAGAGAAGGAGGCCTAGATTTTAGCTTCATTTTTCTATTGCTAAATTTGAAGTATGATTTAGTTAAGTCACATAACCTTTCTATGCTTCAGTTTCTTCATTTATAAAATGAAAGATTGCAGGTTAGATCATCTCTAAATAATTCTGAAAACTTTATGATTCTTAAGTCATATTGTATTTTTTTCTGCTTTTATAGAAAATAAATACAATGAATTTTCTGATTTTGTTTTTTTTTTTAATGCAGGTTAATGGTGCAATGTAAGAAACCTTTAAAAGTTTCTGATGAATTAGTACAGCAATATCAAATTAAAAATCAGTATCTTTCAGCAATAGCATCTGATGCAGAGCAAGAATCTAAAATTGATCCATATGCATTTGTTGAAGGAGATGAGGAATTCCTTTTTCCTGATAAGAAAGATAGGCAAAGTAGTGAGAGAGAAGCTATAAAAAAACACAAGGTGAGTAAAAGAAATCAAAGTATGATGATTTGTAACACTGCATATAGTATCACACTTCTCATTGTTTTCTTTAAAATAGAACAGATTTAAAAAAAAATTGAACAGATTTATCATTGGAACTTAGGAAAACTTTTTTATTTATTTCTTTTTTCTTTTCTTTTTTTTTTTTTTGAGAGAAAGAAGGACCAGGGTAGGGGGAGGGCTGAGAGAGAGGGAGAGAGAGAATCTTCTTTTTCTTTTTTCTTTGTTTTTAAAGATTTTATTTATTTTTTAGAGAGAGAGGACGAGAGCAGGGAGGGAGGGGCAGAGGGAGAGGAAAAAGCGGACTCCCTGATGAGCAGGGAAGCCTGATGCAGGACTCCACCCCAGGACCCTGAGATCATGACTTGAGCTGAAGACAGACGCTTAACCAATGAGCTGCCCAGGTGCCCCAAAAGAGAATCTTTTGTAGGCTCCATGCCCAGCACAGAGCCCAACATGGGGCTCAAGCTCATGACCCTGAGATCACGCCTGAGCCAGGATCAAGAGTTGGATGCTTAACTGACTGAGCCACCCACGTGTCCCAGGAAAACTTTTTTTTTTTTAATAGGTGAATCAGGCACATTATACAAAGTTTAAGAGCTTGTGTAGACTTTATAGCTGGTCTCTAATAATGAAAAGATTGTTACTGTTTAAGAGTTTTTGGATTAGAGAAAGAGTATACTAACTTCTGTGACATTGAAATCAGAGCATTTAGATAGACATTATTTTGATACTGAGTTAAAATATGCTATCGGTGAATTGCCAGTTTTCAAAAATACAATAAAATACACAATGCTGAGTTTATAAAATACATGCTATTTTAAAATGTGAGTTAAGGGGCACCTGGGTGGCTCAGCTGTTAAGCATCTGCCTTTGGCTCAGGTCATGATCCCAGGGTCCTGGGATTGAGCCCTGCATTGGGCTCCCTGCTCGGCAGGAAGCCTGCTTCTCCCTCGCACACTCCCCTTGCTTGTGTTCCCTCTCTCGCTGTCTCTCTCTGTCAAATAAATAAATAAAATCTTTAAAAAAATTTTTTAAAAATGTGAGTTAAGAACTTATAGTGTCCCTTGAAGTAGTATATTTAGTGTAGGATATAGAAGTATTGATTAAATTTTAAAAATCCAGTTTTAGAGGATCTGTTAAACACAAGATAACTCTCTTAGATAAAAGTGTTGCCTTAAATACAAAATATGAAAATTAAAAGCTATAAAATTGTGAAAAGGACCCAATAATAAGTTTAATACAGAGAATTCATTTCACAAAGTTTTTAGCCTTACTACATGCCCCAGTACTTGAAATTTTGTCCTTTTGTAAATATGAAAACAGTAGTAGCTGGGAAGGCTGGAGGTACTATAGAAAGAACATGGACTTTGGAAATTGACAGATTTATGTTGGAATCCCAGCTCCACTATTTATTTATCAGATATATTTCCTGGGTTATCTTTAATAGTATTTTTTGTCTGTAAGTTGAGCATAGTACTTACTTACCATATAGGTTAATTGTGGGAATTAGTATGTCTGTAGAACACCTAGCAGGATGCTTGACAGTTACTCAATAGTTGGAAGATTTTGTTTATTTAAATTATATATTTCAATCTAATATGTAATACTGTTTTCAGGTAGAAGATGGGCCATCTAGTGTAACAGTGTTATCACATGAGGAAGATGCTATGTCATTATTTAGTCCCTCTATCAAGCAAGGTAAAACTTCTATTTCCTAATCAAAATATTGCATTGTAGAATTATTACTACAAACTAATTTGATACTATTGGACTTACAGTGTTCCTTTTTGCATAATTCATATGTTTCATAGAGAGGTACCTATCTTAAAATGTTGGATTTATTGTTTATTTTGTATTGGGAGAAGCAAGTTGAGGTGATAGAAATTCTGTTTTCAATTGTTGGAACTTTCTCACAAATAAAAATAGTTCTCATCTGTAAGATAAGATTTAAAGAGATCATCGCCTAAGGTCCCTCTCAGATCTGAAAACTTATAAATTAGGCGTGACTATAATTTTGTTGTCCTTTTCTCTCTCACTCAAATTAGAAGAACTGTTGCTTAAATTATTAATTTAACAAATATTTATCAAGCAGGTGTTATATGTAGGCACAGTTCTTGTCACTGAGGCCAAGGCTCCACTTTGAAAGTATCTGACAAGTGCTTGTGCTTGGAATAGACAGATATAGCACGTTATTTCTTTTACAAAATCTATTTAACTTTTGATGAAGTCAAAGGAAGTTGTCCTTCTGTAGGTGTTTTTTTAAGGACAAAGTTTTGTTTTAATATTTGAAATAGAGTCAGGCTCTGTGCAACTAAAAATAAGAATAAGGAAGAAATGGTCTTTCATGAAGTAAATTCAGTTGATAATTCTGAGTAGCTTGATTAGTTAGCAATTTAGGTTAACAACTGATAAGTTAATTATCATTTTGATAATTCTGAGCAGCTTGATAATTTAACAGTTTGGGTTCTTTGGGCTATTTACCTGCTGTAGGATATAGAGAATATATAATCTCTATTTTGTGCTTTCTCAAAATATGGACCACGTACCACATTCTGGAGCATCTTTTGAATGGAGCTTGGAAATCTTGGTTTTTAATAAGTACCCTAGATGATTTTTCACACCAAATTTCAGAATTACTGCTCCAGTGAATTTTTACAACTGACATGCAGGGGCACTTGGAAAGTGGCTTTTATCTTTCTGAAAATGAGGCGTATTTCAAGTCATTTGCTATTGCAAGGATGCTTCAGAAGGTTATATAACAAACTGCAAACTTTTTTGTGTGTATGGGAATGTAAGAGGAGTTTAACTTCCATTGGTATTTGTATTTTTCTCTCAAGTAATCATATATTTTTTCCCCTACAATTGGGGGGGGGGAAGGAAAAAGGAAAATAAAATTCTAGAACTAAAATGAAGCTTAACCAAAAGGTAATATTTATTGTGTACTTAAGTGCCTACCACTGGACAAAGTGCTTTAGCTATGTCCTTTCATGATTAATTCTTGCCATTACTAAGGTACAGAGAGGTTAAGTAACTTGCTCAGGGTCGTTCTATTAGTGTTAGAGTTGGGAATTCAAATTAATAATAGTCCTTGGGACTCAAGAACCAGAGCACTTAGTCATCAGACTATGCTTGTTTTACACTTCAGGAAGATAGAAAAATAAAAATGTGTGTGTGTGTGGCGTGTGTGTGTGTGTGTCTACTATTGTCCTAAGAGTGTCTGTCTTTTTATTTAATATATATAATAAGAGTACTTAGCCATGTTTTGGATTACATAGCCTTTGATGAGCTTCCTGGAGAAGTTACTACTGTTTATTTGAAAAAAATTTTAGATTTTAATCAAATCACAGTTTCTTATTGCATAATACTCTTGTAAGTTTAAAGTTATATATCTAGTTTAAATAAATAGAATAATACTTATTTGGTCAGTAGTAGAATTTTTAATTTTGTTTTTCTGATTGACTTATATAGATGCCCCACGCCCTGCTAGTCATGCCCGTCCTCCATCAACCAGTTTGATTTATGACTCAGACCTGGCTGTCTCTTACACTGACCTTGATAATCTCTTCAATTCTGATGAAGATGAACTAACAGTGAGTATTCTGTTAATGGTTAAGGTTATAATTTCTTTCCTTGATTTTATATAGACTTACTTTTCAGAAGTGATGTGTGACTTGAATAGTACGTTTTAGCCCTGAAAAATAGGAAATATTTTGGAATAAAATTTTATTAATTGTTTTCTTTTTTTTAAACTTGAGCAATCTTGGCATAGTGTCACCTATGAACTGAGGGCTTTTTTCTTTACTTTTTTTTTATATTTGAAGGGTATGTGTGATTAAGTTTAATTTCTACCATATGTTCTTTTTCTGCAGTCTTTAGGAAGCAGAATTATTTTCCTGTTCTTTGATCTCTCATTTGAGAAATGACCCTGGAATTGACTCACATATATAAAATAATAAATAATTAACATTAAAATTGTATGCCTTGTCGATTTATTAAGGAATACTACTTCTTTTGAATATGTTTGGCCTTATAACCATTATTAGACATGAAAGAGGCAGAAAAAGAAATATTTAACTTTGAACATCCATTTGCAGAGAAAGGTGATTATAAAAGAAAGCTTAAAATGCGATTTACTAGAACGTCAAGTCTCTAGCAAATTAATGAACTGAGTGCTGCATTATCATAAAAGGGAATTACATTTTCATCTGCATAAAGGTAGCTTGGTAACATCTATAGTACATTTGGTCGTTCTTCTATATAATATATACTTTTAATTCTTTATATTGTATATATGATACACACACACTGCATACATATATTTATGTATATATGTATATACACATACATGCACATTTGGTGTCTTCATTTAAGTGACATAAGGCAGATCTAGCTATACATAAACTTACATCCTGTATCCCTGAACACTTGGTACTTTTATGCTTTCTCTCCGTTACCATTCATGTATTAGCTGTGGCTCTTGTGAGGTAAAAAGGTTGTAATTAGAACTCAGTCTACATATTTATGACAAAGTGGCTAACAGGAGGTTTGGAACCAAGTTGTCAGGTCTAAAAACATTGGTGACGGATTGGAGATGATAAAATGATTTGATCAATGTATTAAAACTAATTTTTAGTTAGGTGTCCTGTTACTTTTTATATGAGATATTTCTGAAGTTTGTGCTCTCTTTTACATGTTGTAGCATTTTTGTAAGGGTAAGGAGATTACTAAACAAGGTAAAAGTGTAAATTAGATTTCAGAGGGGTGATTGATTATATAGGAAACTTCAATGTATTTTATTTAAGGGGACAAATGCTTTATGAGTATCTTTTACTAAGAATCAGTTCTGATATTACAAATCCTTCTTATTGCAGATTTCCTTATTTTTTCTTTTTTAAAAATTTAATAGGCTCTAAGTGGTAGGTTATTTTTGCTTCTGTGTGATCTGAAAGTATTGGTCCTGTGTTTTAGAGGAGCTTTTCCCTCTGTTAATTTGCAGGATTATCAAATAAACAGAGAAATTAATCTGGGTTCATTGATTGCTTAAAAAGTGTTTTACCTCTTTATAAATTGTTTCTAATAACTAATATTTGGCTCTAGCACAACCAGAATAATATATTTGATGAATGGGTTTGACCTTCAAGTTATATCTTAATGATTACCATCTCGGATCACATTAGACTTAAAATTTCAGATAAATAATGTGTTTTTGTTTTTGTTAATAGCCTGGATCTAAAAAGTCAGCAAATGGAACAGATGATAAATCCAGCAGTAAGGAATCCAAGACAGGAAATCTGGACCCTCTATCTTGCATAAGTAAGCTTCCCAAATCTGCTGCAGATAAATCTGCAAATTTTTAATCTGAATAAAATTCCCTACCCCTTTCTTTTAAACACAGATTAACTTCTTTTTAGTCTTATGTTAAAATGTGTGTTTTATTAAATATAGGCACTGCAGATCTTCATAAAATGTATCCTACACCACCATCGTTGGAACAGCATATTATGGGATTTTCCCCAATGAACATGAGTAATAAAGAATATGGTAGTATGGATATAACACCTGGAGGAACTATTCTAGAAGGAAATAGTTCTAGTATAGGAACACAGTTCAAAATTGAGGTCGATGAAGGATTCTGTAGCCCAAAACCTTCCGAAATTAAAGTAAGTATTTTAATTTTCTTGAGAAATAATTCACTTCTAATATATATGTATATATTTTAGAAAGGGGGAGGCTGGGGAGAGGCAGAAGGAGGGGGAGATAGAGGATCTTAAGCAGGCTCCACAGGCTCCACAGGCTCCTCCACTGGGTGTGGAGCCTGATGTGGGGCTCAGTCTCACAGCCCTGAGATCATGACTTGAGCCAAAATCAGGAGTCAGACACCCAACCAGCTGAGCCACTCAGGCGCCCGTCCAATATTCTTATAGATTCAGTTTGTTGCTATATTAAAAAGTCTGTTCATGGTGATTCTCATTTTGTAGTTAATAGATTTGAAGACTAAATAGTGGTAACACTAGTAAGAATGCATTTAAGAACACTTGGGCTGCTTCTATAATTTGACTATTGTAGATAATGCTGCTGCTATAAACATAGGGGTGCATGTATCCCTTTGAATTAGTGTTTTTGTAATTTTTTAAAAAAGGTTTTATTTATTTATTCGACAGAGACAGAACACAAGCAGGGGAGTGGCAGGCAGAGGGAGAGGGAGAAGCAGACTTGCTGCTGAGCAGGGAGCCCAACTCAGGGCTCTATCCCAGGACCCTGGGATCATGACCTGAGCTGAAGGCAGCCGGTTAACCAACTGAGCCACTCAGGCGCCCCATTTAACTTTTGAGTAAATATCCAGCAGTGCAATTATTGGACTTTAGGGTAGTTCTATTTTTAACTTTTTTAGGAATCTTCACTGTTTTCCACAGTGACTGCATCAGTTTGCATTCCAACCAGCAGTGCAAGAGGGTTCTTTTTTTTCCACCAACTCCTGTTATTTCTTGTGTTTTTGACCATTCTTACAAGTGTGAGGTGATCTTATTGTAGTTTGGTTTTTTGTTTGTTTTTTTTAGTTTTTTTCACTTTAAGTAAACTCCATGCCATACATGGGGCTCAAACTCATGATTCTGAGATCAAGAGTTGCATGTTCTACCAGCTGAGCCAGGCAGACACCCCTCTCATTGTAGTTTTAATTTGCATAACCCTGATGATGAGTGATGTTGAGCAGATGAAGGGTTAAAGATATGTACACACACATACACACACACATGCGCACACACAAATATTATTCAGCCATAAAAAAAAGAATGAAATCTCACCATTTGCAATGACATGGATGGAGCTAGAGTGTAATGCTAAGCAAAATAAGTCAGACAGAAAAAGACAAATAACCATATGCTTTCACTTATATGTGGAATTTAAGAAACAAAGGGGAAATAAGCAAAGATAAAAAAAAGACAAACCCAAGAAATACTCTTGACTATAAAGGATAAACTGATGCTTACCAGAGGGGAAGTTGGTAGGGGGATGGATGAAATAGGTGATGTAGATTAAGGAGTGCACTTGGTGATGAGCACTGGGTGATATACAGAATTGTTGAATCACTGTATTATATACCTGAAACTAACATAGCACTGTATGTTAATTAACTGGAATTAAAATAGAATGAATGCCTTTAAGAATAGAATTATATTGGGGACCTGGCTGGCGCAGTCAGTAGAGCATGTGACTCTTGGTTTCAGGGTTGAGAGTTGAAGCCCTACTTTGGGCATGGAGCCTACTTAAAAAAAAGCAAAAAAACAAAAAAAACAGAATTATATTTACATTTTACTATTTTGTTTAAAGAGAGGACAAAAAAGGGTAGAGTTAGTTTGGCTTTTTTCCCCTGGAAGATAAGGTGCTGAAAGTCATGGTCTTTGTATTGTAGGATTTTTCTTACGTCTATAAGCCTGAAAATTGTCAAGTCCTGGTTGGATGTTCCATGTTTGCACCTCTAAAAAGTCTACCAAGCCAATGTCTGCCTCCTATCAAATTGCCAGAAGAGTGTGTTTACCGTCAGAGTTGGACTGTTGGAAAATTGGAATTGCTTCCTTCAGGGCCTGCAGTGCCATTCATCAAAGAGGGGTATGGTTTAGATTTATGTTACTGGTATAGCGTAGGTGTGTTTACGTAGCTTTAATTTTTTTTGAAAGAAGTCCTGCTTTGCTAGTACTTAGAAAAAAGATACTGGTTTTTGAAAATTCTAAAAATTGTTTTTTGAGCAATAAATTATAATGGTATTAGTTGCGTATGGATAAACTATTGCAAAACTTAAAACCATTATGCTTTGATTATTTGTCTTCATTTGGGGGTGTTGTCTTTGGAAGCCCCTTTTATTTTGCTGTAAAATTCTAAATCCCATTTGTGTATTTGCCATATCACACACTTTTCATATTTTAATATCTCTGAAACTGGGATGTTTTATTATTGGTAGCATCATAAAATTGCCATTGTCCCTTATTACATGTAAACATCTCTAAAATCAGGATTTTTTTTTAACAGTGACATCCTAGCATCAGTGAAATATGGTTATTTGTAGTACAAGAAATATGGATAGTAAATGTGGATGTCTAAGTGTGGATAAGTGTCAACAGATTTTATTTACAATTTTGGAACTAGTTGGTTGGTCCCACAGTCTATGACAGTCACCTAGAGTGGATATAATAACCAGAAATAATATTTTAATTATACTTGTAAATTTTGCACTAATTGTGCTTTCATATTTTTCAGTGTTACTGAAAAATACTGGGACATTTTTAGTTCTATTTCATATTATTAATATGTTCCTTTATGTATGTGTTTAATTTTCTTTACCCTGGTGACACTAGTGATGGAAGTACTATTGATCAAGAATATGGTCCTGCTTATACACCTCAAACTCATACTTCTTTTGGGATGCCTCCTAGCAGCGCACCTCCTAGTAACAGTGGAGCAGGAATTCTTCCTTCTCCATCTACGCCTAGGTTTCCGACTCCAAGGACTCCAAGGACTCCAAGGACTCCTCGAGCTGGTGGACCTGCTAGTGCTCAAGGTTCAGTCAAATATGAAAATTCAGACTTGTATTCACCAGCTTCCACCCCATCCACATGCAGACCCCTTAATTCTGTTGAACCTGCAACTGTTCCCTCTATCCCTGAAGCACACAGTCTTTATGTAAACCTCATTCTTTCAGAATCAGTTATGAATTTGTTTAAAGACTGTAACTTTGATAGTTGCTGTATCTGTGTCTGCAACATGAATATCAAGGGTGCCGATGTTGGAGTTTACATTCCAGATCCAATGCAGGAAGCACAGTATAGGTGTACCTGCGGCTTCAGTGCAGTCATGAACAGAAAATTTGGAAACAATTCAGGATTATTTCTTGAAGATGAACTAGATATCATAGGACGCAACACAGAGTGTGGCAAAGAAGCAGAAAAACGTTTTGAAGCTCTCAGGGCTACTTCTGCTGAACATGTTAATGGAGGACTAAAGGAATCTGAAAAATTTCCTGATGAGTTGATATTATTGCTACAAGATCAGTGCACTAATTTATTTTCACCCTTTGGAGCAGCAGACCAAGACCCTTTTCCCAGGATTGGTGTAATTAGTAATTGGGTGCGTGTTGAAGAGCGGGACTGTTGCAATGACTGCTACCTTGCCTTAGAACATGGGCGTCAATTCATGGATAACATGTCAGGAGGAAAAGTTGATGAAGCACTTGTGAAAAGTTCATGCTTACACCCCTGGTCCAAGAGAAATGGTAAGCATCCTAATGGAATCATTTTTCTGTTTATTTTCCTTGGTTGTAGGACTACTTTTCTTTCTTAGGAAACAGTATTAAAGGCAGTTTTCCATGTAGCTAATAGAAACATTGAAATTTGTACTTAAAACTCCTCTCTAAGAAAGACATTTTTAAACGGAGAATTTCCTGCAGTTTAGTTTAATTTCACCAATAAAAGTATGGTTATTGTAAGTCTGTAATTATGTACTTACGTAGGAGTATAAAAGGCACTTTGCAGATGTTAATTAGCAGAAAATTGCTAGTTGTCTGCTTTATTCAACATTCTTTCACTCGTTAAATATTTACTGAGCACCTGATATGTGCCACACGCTGTTCCTTTATCAAGTACAGCATTAAATGAACAAACATACTTCCTGCACTTTTTGAGCCTATAATTTAGTAGAGAAGACATAACCAAAAAAATGTAAGTAATTATATAATGTTAGGTAGTGACAATTGCTTTGAAGATAAAGAAAGGTGAAAGGAGTGGAAAAAGACAGGAGTGTACTATTTTAGATGTATGGTTAGAGAAGATACTACTGAGGCATATGAGCAAAAAACTGCATAAACTGGGGGAATGGAGCTATGTGGCTAACCAAGGGAAGAGTGTTTCAGACAGTGCAAAGACCCTGAGGGAGTAGTGTGGTTAATGTGTTTGAGGAACAGTAAGGAGATATTGTTGCTGGAATGAATTGGGTGATGGAAGATTGGTCAGACATGAAATCTAAGAGCTGGCCAAACATCAGAATCATGTGGGGTGTTATGGACCATGTAAGACCAGTTTATTCTAAGACTGATGGGAAGGTATGGGCCAGTTTTGAAGAAAGAAATAACATGATCTTTTTTATGTTTATTTTTTAAAAGATCACTGTGGCTGTTGTGTTGTGGATGGTGAAGGTAAGAGTAGAAGCAGATAGTTAGGAGGCAATTACAGTGGTCCAGGTGAAAGATGATGGTAATTTAGACAAGATTGGAAGCAACAGAGATATGAGTAGTGGGTTCTAGGTAGTTTTGGGAAATAGAACCTGCAGGATTTGCTGATACATACAAGAAAAGATGAGGCCTCAAGAATAGCTGGAGCAACAGGATGAATTGATGGCTGTAATTATAGAGGAGGGAAACATTGGGGGAGGAGGTCAAGTACACATTTGGAGATGACAGTTTTAAATTCAGAGGAGTGGTTGGGGTTGTAGGTTAAAATTTTCTCGTGTACGTTATCAGTATTAAAATCTATGGAGCTGGATCAAACAACCTAGAGAATGACTAGAGAGAAGTCCAAGGATGGAACTGACATTTAGAGGTGGAGAAGAAAGGGAGGATCCAGGATAGGAAAACGAGGAGGTGGGAGGAAAACCAAGAGAGTATGGTGTCCTGGAAGCCAAGTATAGGAAATGTTTGAAGGAGAGAATGGTCATCAGTGTCATATAATGTTAGACATATACATGTCATATACTTGTATAGAGTTCTAAAGATCTAATGTGTTAATCCGTATTAAGTGCTTAGCACAGTGCTTGGAACATAGTACTGAACTAATATAAGCTGCCATTTTTATTAAAATAATTGATTAGTTTTCTTTCAGGCACAATCAATCTAATACTTTTTAAAAGATGTCTCAATATACCACTAACTTTTCTAACTTTTGGTTATTATACAGAAAATTAGCCTCCTTCAAAATGTAGTTTTGGTTAAGGATCTTTTCTAGGGTGATGTGTGCCATATAATAACTTTTAGTTGGTCCTTGTGTCATTCGCTAATTTAGTCAGTTTTTGGACACATGCAAAACAATGTGCTTGGTATTCTAGGAGATATAAAAGATATCCGACCTTTAAATTGCTTACGCAGTACTCAGAGAACCAAAACTATAACGCAGGGTTGAAAGAAGTAAAAACACCGTAAATGCCCATTGACAGGAGAATGGATAAATGATTATGATAGTACATATAGAATGTTGCGGAGTTCTAAACATGAATAAACTACATATAACAAACAGATGAATCTTAGTATTGAGAGGAAGGAGAGTGGGAACAAATCCTAGAAGGTTATATATGGTAAGTTACCTTTCTGTAAAGTTTTAAAACAAGCAAAACTAAATATTTTTTAGATGCACATAAAATTCAGAATAGTGGTTAATTTTTAAAAGCTGAAGGGAGGGTTAGGAGAGGGAGAAGCTCTAATAAGATTATTGTGGTGATGTTCTAGTTCTTGGGTTGTGAGATCATAGTTGTCCATAATGTTATTAAAGAAAATTTGTGATATAGGAGGGCAGTACATGGACCAATGGTTAATATTTTTGTTCATGACATAGTTGATGATTCATGGAACTCCTTATATTCAAGAACCAAGTTAAAAAAGAAAAAGGTAGAAATAAATGTCGTAGATGTTCAAAAAAGGCAGGATTGTTTTTAGCCATAGGTAGTAGTTAAGAACATATTGTTATAGAGGCAGACTACTTGAGTTTAAAACATGGCTTTATCACTATATATTATGACATTGGGGAGGTTATTTAATCTCTCTGTCCCTCAATTTTCTTAAATTGTGTCAATAATAGTATTTACCCCAAATAGTGTTGAGAGGATCGGTGTTCTGTGTAACAGAGAGAGCGGTGCCTGGCACAAAGTAAGAACTCAAATATTAGCAATTGGTAATCGTAGTAATAGCAGCAGCAGTAGCAGTAGTGGTACTCTATTTCTGTTACTTGTTTTTAAGAACCAACTCATCTTGAAAGTTCTCATCATAATGTAATTATGTATGGTGATGTATGTTGACTGGACTTACTGTGGTGATCATTTTGCAATATATACAAATATTAAATCATTACATTGTGCACCTAAAACTAATGTTATGCCAATTTTACCTCGATAAAAAATTAAAAAAGAACCAACTTATGCCAGTTGTACCTCAAAAAAAGGACCAGCTTATCTGCCAAATAGAAAACATTGAGCCTCAACATTTTTGTGTAACAGTAAACATTGATATAAACAGGAAACTTTACAGCCATAAAGATAAATTTCAACCTAATAACTTGTATTAAAATAATTCAAAACAGAGGTGCCTGGCTGGCTCAGTCAAAAGAGTATGCCACTCTTGATCTTGGGGTCATGAATTCAAGCCCTACAGTAGCTGTAGAGATTACTTAAATAAATATTTAAAAAAATAATAATTCAAAGGACACTTGGGTGGCTCAGTTAAGCGTCTGACTCTTGATTTTAGCTCAGGTCTTGATCCTCGGGGTCATGAGGTTAAGCCCCGTGTTAGTCTCCGTGCAGGGCATGGAGCCTACTTTAAAATAATAATAAATAATAATAATAATAATAATTAAAAAAAAAGAGCAATTCCTTTACGTTTCACTTTTTAAATTTCAATATAAAAACAAATAATGTGGGGTGCCAGGGTGGCTCAGTCAGGTAAGCATCTGCCTTTGGCTTGGGTCATGATCTCAGGGTTCTGGGATTGAGCTCCATGTCAGGCTCCCTGCTCAGTGGGGAGTCTGCTTCTCCCTCTGCTCCCTCCAGCTTGTGTGCGTGCATGCTCACTTGCTCTCAAATAAATAAATAAAATCTTTAAAATAAAACCAAAAACAATGCTGTAAAACCTAAATGTGCAATATTGGAATACTTTCATTAAATTATAGCAGCATCATGAAAGAAAGATCCTACATTATTACCTTTGCCCTAATTGTTTCCTCTGCCTGGCACACCTTTCTCCCATGTATTTACAAGGGTAAAACTGTCTTGTCTCCTTTAAATCTTCTCAGATATTGGGGTGCCTGGGTGGCTTGGTCAGTTAAGCATCCAACTCTTGATCTCACCTCAGGTCTTGATTTTGCGTTTGTGAGCTCAAGCCCCACATTGGGCTCCATGCTCGGCAGGAAACCTACTTAAAAAAACCCAAAATCTAGGATGTCATTTTATCAGTATAAAATTGCAAACCCCTCTTCGCGTTCTCTATCCTGCTTTTTTTGCTTTTATCTATATAGTGTGTGGATTGCCTTCTAACATAGTGTATTATTTATTGAATCATTATTGGCTCTCCATTAAATTTACCCAGTGCAAGTTCTGTATAAATGCTAGGGTTTTTGTCTGTTTTGTTGGTATATCCCAGATAGTTAGAACAGTGCCTGGCATATAGTAGATGTCCAAGGTGTTAAAATATTTGTTTGAAAGAATTAAAAGCGTATAAGCTATAGTTTGTATATTTTAATGGTAACGTTTGTTTTTTTTCAAGATAGGGAAAACTTTATTCTAGTTACGAAAAAATACATATTTGCTAAAAAGAATGAATCTAGACGATGCAGAAAAGTAGAAGTAAAAATTGCCCATCTTTCTGCCCGTTCACACCATTATAGCACTCCAAGATCACTCTTCCAACAGTTTTATTGACGTACCATACAATTCGCTCATTTAAAGTGTACAGTTGAATGGTTTTTAGTGAAGACATACCTTAGAGACATTGTGGGTCTGGTCCCAGACTACCGCAGTAAAGTGAATATCACAATTAAGTGAGTCAAATGAACTTTTTGGTTTCCCAATGCACATGAAAGTTACGTTTACACTACACTCTAGTTTTATTAAATGTGCGATAGCATTATGTCTAAAAAATATACATACCTTAATTTTAAAATACTTTATTGCTAAAAAATGCTAACCATTATCTGAGCTTTCAGCAAGTCATACCCTTTTAGCTGGTTGCCTCAGTGTTGATGGCTGCTGACTGATGAGGATGGTGGTTGCTGAAGACTGGTGTGGCTGTGGCAGTTTCTTAAAATGAGACAACAGTGAAGTTTGCCACATTGATTGATTCTTTCATGAACAATTTCTCTAGAATGAGGTGCTTTTTGATAGCATTTTACCCACAGTGGAATTTCTTTCACAATTGGAGTCAGTCCTCTCAAATTCTCCTGCTGCTTTATCAACTAAGTTTATGAATATTCTGAATCCTTTGTTGACATTTCAACAATTCACAACATCTTCACTGGAAGTAGATTTCATCTCAAGAATAAGAAGCAGCTTCTCATCCATTAAAGTTTTATCATGAGATGGAAGCAGTTCAGTCACATCTACTTCTAATTCTAGTTCTCTCACTATTTCCACCACATTTTCACTGAAATTTTGAATCCCTCAAAGTCATTCATGATGGTCGCAATCAGCTTCTTCCAAATTCCTGTTAATATTGATATTTTGACCTCTTCCCATGAATACAAATGTTCCTAAATGGCATCTAGAATAGTGAATCACTTCCAGAAGCTTTCCAAATTAGTTTGCCCAGATCCATCAAAGGAATCACTATCTATGGCAGCTACAGCATTATGAAATGTATTTCTTAAATAGTAAGACTTGAAGGTTGAAATTGCTCCTTGATTGTGTTAGCAGGCATGAAAACAGCATTAATCTCATTAATCTCATTGTACATCACCATCAGAGCTCTGGGGTGACCAATAAGCAGTCATATTTTGAGGAGATTGGGCGTGTGTAGGGTGGTATGGCCATAGACTGAGCAGTCATATTTTGAAAGGATCTTTTTCTGAGCATTAAAGCTCAGCAGTGGACTTAAAATATTCAGTAAAGCATGATATAAACAGATGTGCTGTCATCCAGGTTTTGTTGTTCCATTTATAAAGCAGGGGCAGAGTAGATTTAGCATAATTCTAAGGGCCCTAGGAATTTCAGAATGGTAAATGAGCAATGGCTTCAACTTAATGTCACCAGCTGCATTAGCCCCTAGCTTTGGAGCTAGGCATTAACTTATTTAGCTGTGAAAACCCCTGGATGATGTCTTTTTCCAATAGAAGGTGGTTTTGTCTGCATTGAAAAGTCTGTTAAAATAGTGTAGCCATCTTCATTAATGATCTTAGCTTAATCTTCTGGATAAGTTGCAGCAGGTTCTGTATCAGCACTTATTGCTTCACCTTGCACTTTGATGTTATAGAGATGGCTTCTTTGCTTAAACTTCATGAACCAACCTCTCCTAGCTTCAGACTTTTCTTCTGCAGTTTCCTCACTTGTCTCAGCCCTCACAGAATTGAAAAGAGGTCTTGCTCTGAATTAGGTTTTGGCTTAAGAAAATGTTCTGTTCTATCCAGACCACTAAAACTTTCTCCATATTAGCAGACAGGCTGTTTCACTTTTCTTATCTTTTGTGTGTGCACTGGAGTAGCACTTGTAATTTTCTTTGAGAACTTTTCCTTTGCATTCACAGCTTGGTCATTTGGCGCAAGGGGGGGCCTAGCTTTCAGCCTGTGTGGGCTTTCAGCATGCCTTCCTCACTAAGCTTAATCTCTTATAGCTTTTGATTTAAAGTACAATTCTTCCATTCACTTGAACACTTAAAGAGACCCCAGCAAGTTTATTAGTGGGCCAAATTTCAGTATTGTTGTGTCTCAGAGCAAAGAGGCCCAAGGAGAGGGAGAGAGAGATAGGAGAACAGCCAGTTGTGGAGCAGTCAGAACATACAACATTTATTAAGTATGCCATCTTATATGAGCATGGTTTGTGGTGTCTACCAAAATTTATAATAGTAACATCAAAGATCACTAATGTTCACAGATCACCATAACAAATATAGTAATAAAGAAAAACTTTAAAATATTGGGAGAATTACCAAAATGTGACACAGAGACATTGGGAAAATGATACTAATAGACTTGCTCGTTGCAAGGTTGCCACAAACTATCAACCTGTAAAAAAAAAAAATGCAGTTATTTTTGAAACAGAATAAAGTGAGGTATGCCTGTATTCACAGAATTGTGTAGCCATCACCACAGTCAATTTTAGAGCATTTTCATCACCATGAAAAGAAATCCCATGCCTGTTAGGGCTCACTTCCTGTTCCCTCCAAATCCTTCCTCTCAATGCCAGTCAACTACATTCTCTCCATATAGATTTTTTTTGACATTTCATAAATAGAATCCTACACCATATGGTCTTTTTGATTGGTGTCTTTCACTTAGCATTCTCAAAGTTCATCCATGTAGCACGCTTTAGTACTTAATTGCTTTTTATTGCCAAATAATACTCTGTTGTATTGGGTATACCACACTTCATTTATCCATTCATCTGTTGATGGACATTTCGGTTGTTTCCACTCTGGCTATTATGAATAATGCTGGTGTGAACATTTGTGTACAAGTTTTTATGTGAACATATGTTTTCATTACTCATGGGTGGACTTGCTGGGCTATAGAACTCTCTTTCCCCTTTTGAGGAATTGCCAGACTGTTTTCCAAAGTAGCTGCACGGTTTTATATTCCCACCAGCAATGTGTGAAGGTTCTCCTTTCTCCACATCTTCATTAACAGTTGTCATATTGTCTTTTTGATTATAGTCATCGTAGTGAGTATGAAGTGTCATCTCATTGTGGTTTTGATTTGTATTTCCCTAATGGTTTTTCACCTACTTATTGTCCATTTGTAGATCTTTGGAGAAATGTCTTTTCAAAACCTTTATCCCGTTTTTAAATTAGACTTTTTTGTTTTCATCATTGAGTTTTAAGTTCTTCATATGTTCTGGATACAAATCCCTCGTCAGATATATGATTTGCAGATATTTTCTCCTATTCTCTGGGTTGTCTTTTCACTTTCTCGATGGTATCCTTTGAAGCAGAAAAGTTTTTAATTTTAATGAAGTTCAGCATACTTACTCTCTTGTTGCTTGTGCTTTTGGTGTCATATCTAAAAAGGCTTTGCCTCACCCTAAGTAAGTCCTATTTTTTTCTAGGAGTTTTATAGTTACAGCACTATTTAGGTATATAATCCATTCTGAATTAACTTTTGTATAAAGTATAAGGAAGGGGTCCAGCTTTATTCTTCTGCATGTGGATATCCAACTGTCTTAGAACTGTTTGATTTGTTAAAAAGATTATCTTTCCCCATTAAATTGTCTTGACACCCTGTCAAAAATAAATTGACTATAAATTGAGATTTCTGGATGTTCAGTTCTATTCTGATCTGTCTATCCTTCATGATGATCACTCTTTAAAATAATTTATAACCTTTTAATCATTGCTTTGCAACCAGATTTCAGCTTAAATAGAGACCTGGTACCTGTTGCTGTATATGGTTACTCTTTTTCATGTCAGTCTCCCCCACAAGATAATAAGATCCCTCAAGACGCGAATGAGAATTTATTTACACAGTAGTGCCCACAGCTAGAATAATACTGGGCCATAACAGGTGTTCAATAAATATATTTCTGAGAAGAATGGAAAAGTATTTGAGAATCTTTCTGAATTAAAACCTAAATAACAAATTCCTGAGCTAAACCCAGGTCAGAATTTCTCAGAATTTCTGCATATATGTCCTTAAAAAGTTCCCCATGTGATTATGATAAACAGCCCTAGCCAATAGCAACTTTTTCTAGACTTCATTTTATGTGAATATTCAGATATGAATACACATAATTGTATTTTATACTATTTGTGTAAAATATTTTCTATAGATATATAACTGGCTTTGATTTACCAGTGTGTAAGTCTTTAGTCCATTTCAGATAGCTCTGTTGTTACTTAGTGACTACATATTCTATTATGTATAAGGTAGTTTACTTATTTTTTTTTTAGAGGGAGAGCGGGGTAGGGGCAGAGGAGAGATTTTTTTTTTTTTTTTAAGATTTTATTTACTTTTTGAAAGAGAGAGAAGGAGCAGGGGGAGGGGCAGAGGAAGAGGGAAAAGCAGACTCCCCACTGAGCAGGGAGCCAGATGTGAGGCTTGATCCCAGGATTCCTTAGGACTCTGAGATCATGACCTGAGCCAAAGGCAGAAACTTAACCAACTGAGCCACCCAGGCGCCTGGGAAAGAGAGAATCTTAAGGAGGCTCCACACCCAGTGCAGAGCGCAATGTGGGGCTTGATCTCAGAACCCTGAGATCATGACCTGAGCCAAAATCAAGAGTTGGATGCCGAATCAACTGAGCCATGCAGGCAACCCCGTAGTAGGTTATTTAAACATAATAGTTATTAAGCAGTATATCTGAAATTAAATTACGTATAATTCTGTACACTATTTAGATCTAGGGAATGAAAGCAGAAGTATTAAATTAGGCAGTAATAATAATTAAAGTTGAGTGATTTAGGGGCACCTGGTTGGCTCAGTCATAAGCGTCTGCCTTTAGCTCAGGTCATGATCCCAGGGTCCTGGGATTGAGCCCTTTAGTCGGGCTCCCTCCTCAGTAGGGGAGGCTGCTTTTCCCTCTCCTTCTCCTCATGTGCTCTCTCTCTCTCTCTTGTTTGCTCACTCTAGCTCTCAAATAAGTAAAATCTTTTTTTTTTTTTAAAGTTGAATGATTTAATGTACAAGTGTTCAAACATGTTTAATGGTACAACTGAATGTACTGGGGGCACAGATTAATTATATCAGTAAAATTTAGTGAATTTTTTTAAAAAGCCATTTGACATTTAAGAGCAGCATCTTTCATGCCTATTCTGATAGTTGGTTGGTAATGCAAGTCATAATATTATAATCTATAAATCTGTGAATCTAGGTTTATAAAGTATTTATGGATATTATAACACTTTACAGTGTGAGCAAGTTTGTTACTGTACAAGTTCTGTATTTCAGACTTGTTATAGTCTATTATTTTTCCCAAATTAAACTTTAATCAATGTAACCAGTCTTATCTGTCTGATCATTTTACCATAGTAGTGGTTATTAAGGTACACAGTTTATAACTCATTTCAGTGTGAGGTAGAGTTCTTTCTGGGAAAATACCTACAGGCACTAAAAACAATCAAAACAAATGCAAAAAAGGAAGATATTTATTTGATTAATTTATAAATTGGTTAGTGAGCTACTGAATGACTTTCTTATGGAGAGGAGTTAAAATGCCTTTTTTATTATGTCTGTTCTAGGTAAGTATCTAGAAGAACCATTTCTGTAGATCATTTGAGATTGAACTAATATAGTTCTCTGCACAAGCAGATGCTTAATCTTGATGATTGAAGTTGAACTTAAATGTATTTTGTTATAAAATTTTATTTCTTTGTGTTGGCAATAGCAATTCTTACTTTTTTTTTTTTTTTAATGGTTGTAGATGTGAGTATGCAGTGCTCACAGGATATACTTCGAATGCTCCTATCTCTTCAGCCAGTTCTTCAGGATGCTATTCAGAAAAAAAGAACAGTAAGGCCTTGGGGAGTTCAAGGCCCTCTCACTTGGCAACAATTTCATAAAATGGCTGGCCGAGGCTCCTATGGTAAGTAATTTATAGTAATGTGTATTGACTGATTTTATATCAGCCCTTCATTTTTGTGCCCAACTTGGAGTAAGCACATTTGTCTTCCTTAAATATTTTTGTGGCATATGCTTGACTTAAGGCCAGTGTAGTCAATCGTAGTCTTCATTACTTTAATCATTTCCAACATTCAATTTACTGGGTTCTCCAGCCCCTCTTCAGAAAGAACAGCTTCACTTAAATCTATTTCTACAGATTAGACTGACCAATAAGATTTTATATGAAGAAAGAATCATACTGCCAAAATTTTTTAAATGAGTGAACACTACTTTAATTGTAAATTATCATTTTACAAAGTTGAATGAATGGGGCAAAAAGGAGATAATACTAGTGATGAAAGACCCCAAGTTCTTCATTTAAAAAAAAAAAAAAGAAATTTGCCAGTTTTAAGAGTAGCAAATGAATACTCTAAATATGGTACACTGTAGAGGGACGCCTGGCTGGCTCAGTCAGTGGACCATGCAGCTCTTGATTTTAGGATTGTGAGTGCAAGCTCCACATTGGGTGTGGAGATTACTTAAATATGAAATCTTTAAAATATATGTATATATGGTGCACAGTAGATTTATGGTCATCTATGAGGGCAAAGAACATTCAAAATACTTGAACTGTCTGTTGAAGATTGTGAAAGGTGGGAGCTTTTAAAATATATTTGGGGGGGGTGCCTGGGTGGCTCAGTTGGTTAAACATCTGCCTTCAGCTCAGGTCATGATTCCAGGGTCTTGGGATTGAGCCCCGTGGTCCACTTCTCTCTCTCCTTCTGCCTCTCCCCCCTGCTTGTGCTCCCTCTCTCTCAAATAAATAAAATATTAAAAAATATATATATGTGTAAGTGTATATATATATAATAATAGTTTTTAACCCTGAAATCTTTTGACTTTCATACATGGTTTTAGAATGCATTATGTAGTAGAAGTAGTAGATTTGCTCATATTTTCCTTTTCCTTCATTTATTAATGGCTAAATAATAATCATTAAAAACTTGACATTTAGTGAAAAATGCAGATTAATTATATTTTTAGATTCTTTTAAAAACCAAATAGTACACACACACACACACACACACACACACACACACACACACACACACAGTTCTGCACCATACTGACCAGTACATGTAGAGCTGTCTTTCTTTATTTTTAATGGGTTCATGTATTTCTTTGTTCTTTACATATGATAATACTTTACCAATCCACTGTTTATGGATATACATATTGTTTTTGTCACTGTCATCACAACTGTTTTTCTATAATGCACACATATCTGGCTTAAAGGATGTGTGTTTTGTTGTTGTTGTCGTCGTTTTTAATGTTGACAAATTACTCTCTACATAGCAATTTAAACTCCCACCAGCAAAATGCCTGTTTCCGCAAACCCTTACTGAGTATAGGATGGGTGAAAATGGTGGTTTTATTACAGCCTGAGAAATAGCATAGTATAGACTGTAAGAGTAGATTTCCTGGCCTCTAATCCCATGCCTACCACTTCTTGTGCGATTCTGGACAAGTTGCTTAACTTTTTCATTCGTGCTTTCTCATCTCTAAAATGAGGTTAATATTAGTATCTGCCTTATATGGTTTTGTGAGGATTAAATGAGTTAATATGTGTAAAGTTAATATGTGTAAAGATCTTTGAACAGTACCTAGCATGTAGTAAATGTTATAATTTTTCACCATTAATTATTTTAAATTGCTTTCTCTTAATGAGATTGAGCAGCTTTTTATGTATAAGATATTTCTGTTACTGTGAACTTAGTTCATATCCTTTACCCATTTTTCTGTTAGGTTGTTAATCATTTTCTTAGGGATTTATAAGTCCCCTTTATATGGTAAGGAATTTAACCTTTTTCATGTACATTATAGATTTTTTTTTCCAATTTATTAATCATTTGGCTTTTTTATAATGTTTTTATGCCAAATTTTAAAATTTATGTAGTCAGATTGATCAGTTTTTAAGTGGACAGGTTTTATGTTATTCTTTTAGAAAGGCTTTCCCCAGTCCAAATTTATAAAAAATAAAACTCCTATGTGAGTATGCAGTTATTTCTTTTGTACTTCTAAGTTTTTTCATTTGAATTAATTTTTTTTACAATTAAATGACGGTATAAGTCATATTTCCTGATGCCATTTAGCAAATTCTTAACTGTGAAAGATTCTCAGTCATTGATTGGCTTTAGATATTTTTTGTCTTTAATCAAATATTTTTTGTAATAATAGTGATTTCAGTAACTTTGACATTTAAATAAAAGGAAGACATGTAACTGCTTCAAAATGTTATCTTAAAATATGTTTTTCTTTTTTAGGAACTGATGAATCCCCAGAACCACTGCCAATCCCTACGTTTTTGTTGGGTTATGATTATGATTTTCTGGTGCTTTCTCCATTTGCACTCCCTTATTGGGAGAGACTTATGCTGGAACCCTATGGATCTCAAAGAGATATAGCCTATGTCGTATTATGTCCAGAAAATGAAGCCTTGTTAAATGGAGCCAAAAGCTTTTTTAGAGACCTCACTGCAATATATGAGGTAGGTGTTTTAAAAGGAGTTAGCATTCAGGGGGGAGTCTGCTTCTCCCTCTTCCTCTGTCCCTGCCCCTGGCTCTTGCACGTGTGTGCGCTCTCTTGCTCTCAAATAAATAAAAATCTTTAAAAAAAAAAAGTGGCATTTTAAAACTATAATTTGTGTGTGTGTATGTGTACGTATATGTACATATACATACACACACACACATACACACACACACACATATATATATATATATATATGAAATATACTGGGCAGTTCAGTTGATGGGGACAGAGTAATAATGATGTGAAACTAGTTGTGTAGTGTAGTTCTCATGCTAGCCAGTTATGTTCTTTACAGCATTTGACCTGGACTGTTTGTTAGATGTGTGTGCCATGGGTCACAGTAGAAATCGCTCTATTGGGGAAAAACCATTGAGGACATATATATGCCATTTAAGATCATCTTTTTTTGAAATAAAGCGTTGCATTGTTAAATATCCAGGAAAAAATTTCATTTATAAAAATGTAGTCCTGATTGTCTAGCACCTCAGGTGCTGACACTAGGCCTCACTTTCATAAAGTAAAGCTGTGTTAGATATCTCTATGATCTATATCATTTCTGAAATTCTTGACTGGTCTTTTAAATACTTAGTTGATCCTAAAATCCTTATATTGTATTCATCATTGAGTTCAGTGATTACAAATTTTAAGTGCTACAGGACATAAAGTCGTAACTTCATTATACTTTCATTTCCCCATAAATGCTTAGAAATCCAATCTTTAAAATTTAATTTCTTCTACAGTCTGAGTTGTTTGTTCGTTTAGCTCCTTACGAATGTTCCACTTAATTACAAGGTATCTGTCCTATAGATTTGGGAAATAAATATTTCCCAAAGAGTGTTACTTGGTACACTAGTTCTGCAAAATCTTTCCAGAAAAAGTTCCATAATTAAACAGGTTTGGGGAAACATTATGTATTATATTACTTTTTAAGAGATTCGCTATTCGTATTAGATTATTAAAGCCTTTGAAAGTTTTTTGTTCATGTGTTTTTTGTTTTTTGTAAGCCTTGGAAAGTCTTAACAATAAAATCCTCTGTCTAGGGGTGCCTAGCTGGCTCAGTTGGTGGAATGTGTGACTCTTGGTCTCAGGGTTGTGAGGTCAAGCCTCACATTGGGTGAGGAGCCTACTTAAACAACAACAAAAAATCCTGTCTAAAGTTTTTTAATTTAATATGACAAACTTATTTGATATTGGGCTTCTTATAACAAACATCAGTGGCCCACAGAATTGGAGGGAGAGCTGACAAATACGTAGTATATTTATATACCAGTTTTTATTTTGATTTGACTTGGATATATGTGCATTTTATGCTCACTTATATCTGTATTCTGCAAGTTTTCATTTTTTCAGACCACATGGTTCTTGTGCCATTATTATGTAGGTGTTTTATTTCATTGGAGATAGTTTAATTTTGAAAAAAAAACAGTGGATTTCTAATGTAAAAAAGAAAAAGATGTACCATTTCACTTGATATTTTTATCCCCAATGTTAATTATAAATTGTAAAGCTTAGTTTAAGTAACTTAAATGCTTGGGGCACCTGGCTGGCTCAGTTGGTAGAGCATGCGTGCGACTTTTGATCTCGGGGTTGTGAGTTCAAGTGCCGTGTTGGGTGTAGCCATTACTTACAAATATATCTTTTAAAAAATAAATAACTTAAATGCTTTATTTTATAATGCATACTCAAATACTATAATAAATTCACTAATTCTGCTTTCTGTATGTGTATCTGTAGTCCTGTCGATTAGGTCAGCATAGACCTATTTCTCGACTATTGACGGATGGGATCATGAGAGTTGGATCTACTGCATCAAAGAAACTATCAGAAAAGTTGGTAGCAGAATGGTTTTCTCAGGCAGCTGATGGTAACAATGAAGCATTTTCTAAACTCAAGCTTTATGCACAAGTCTGCAGATATGACCTAGGTATTAAATTTGTATTTATTTTATAACACCAGTAGTCACAAAGTATGGCCCCAATGTTTCTGCTGTTTTTGTAAATAAAATTTCATTGGAACCCAGCCCTGCTTATTTATTTACATATTGTCTGTGGCTGCTTTTGTGCTGCAAGATCAGAGCTGAGTAGTTGAGACAGAGACTGTGTGACCCACAAAACCCAAAATATTTACTGTCTGGCCCTTTACAGAAAAAGTTTGCTGATCCCTAAAATAGGGATCCCATCAGGTAAGAAGAAATTGTGGGTATAAACAATTTCCCTTGCTTCTGTAGGATCTGATGAATTTGTGTTTTTATTTAAGCTTATTAACATTAAGATTCTTGATTTGTTAATGGTTTAGAGATAAAATAACTTGTGGTTCCCCCTACAACACCAAGAAACAGTTCTAGACTTGCTTTTAACACCTTTGAATTAACATTGGATTAAATATCAGTGGACTTCAGACTTAATCCAAAGAAACACAGAACCAAAATATTGACCCTCATTAGGTATCTCTATAATATGAACCCCATGATACCATTTTTCATTTTATATATAGTTAGCTCTCAGTTTAGTCAGTATTTATTCAACTTGTGATTTTAGGAACTCTTTGAGTGGTTTGATGAAAATTTGCTAGGTATTATTTTCATTCAATTAATTATGTCTAGTAAATGTAATTTTGTTATACTTTCATGGGAATCATTTCTTTATTTTGTATGAAAATGCTGGTTTGCTTTTCCAATTCCATTTAAAATTTGTTTCTTCAGTTTCTGGGCAAAATAAAAAGCTCGTATCTGCTACATTGGTAGCATGCAACTAAGGGAGGGTAGTAAGCATCAACTAGATTATTATTCACATAGTAGAATTAAAAAAGAACCAATCAGTGAAATAACGAATTAAATATCCTGCTTGTTTTTATTATCTTTAGGTCCTTATCTTGCTTCCCAGCCTTTGGACAGCTCTCTACTTTCCCAGCCAAATTTAGTTGCCCCTACAAATCAATCTTTGATTACTCCACCTCAGATGACAAGTACTGGAAATGCTAGTACTCCATCTGCCACTCTAGCATCTGCAGCAAGCAGCACTATGACAATGACTTCAGGTGTTGCCATGTCTTCTTCAGTTGCCACAGCTAATTCAACTTTGACCACAACTTCAACTTCATCTTCATCCTCCAACTTGAATAGTGGAGTATCATCAAATAAACTACCCTCATTTCCACCCTTTGGCAGTATGAACAGTAGTGGTACAGGATCCATGCCTACACAAGCGAGTACAGTTCAGAATGGCCAGCTAGGAGGGCAACAGTCATCAGCTCTACAAACAGCTGGGATTTCTGGAGAATCATCTCTTCCCACTCAGCCTCATCCTGATGTGTCTGAAAGGTACCCTTGAATATACTGTTCTTTGCAGACATGTAAATGTATTATGCTTCTTTCTAAGATAGTCCTTGTGAATGAACATGGAGAGTTTTTTGATCTTACCCATGAAATTTTAGTTTTTGTAATGTTTATTATCTTATCTTTAAAATTATGCAGACTCTTTATAAAGTCTTTAGCATAGAATCCTAAAATCTCATCATGGGAATTAAGACCTTGAAAACCATTTAGTTCAACTATCCTGTGATGTTTGAATCTGTTGTTTGACACAACTGTTAAGTAGATTTGCCTTTGCAAATCACTACGATGATTTAGAAGTCACTACTGAACCAGTCTCTTCAGAGCTTATTAAGAGCCATACAGAGATTTGAATCTCAGCTCTGCCATTTACTGGCTATGTGACTTTAGGAAAGTTGTCTGACTTTCCTGAGCATGTTATCTATAAAATGGGAGCAATAGGATATAATGTACATTAAGTGCCTTATACAATGCTTCCAAACATGTGAGTTATTTATGATGACAACAATGATGATTGCAGCTCTCTATTCCTTTTATGATGAATATAATGAGTGAGTTTCCCTTTTGATTTATAGGTTAGGTTAACGTGAGTTTGGTAATCTTTCAGCTATCCAGATGCATTTTGCTCAAAGTTAAACTCATTTATGTGAGTAAAAACAAACTATTTATTTACCCAGATTGATGCATTCATCTTGAACATCTAAATAGATTTGGACTTTTAAAAAAATCGTATCACCATCAAAGAATGAAGTTTGTGCACTATTACAGTTATGAAGTGTGAAATAAATATGTATAGGCTATTAATGTAGTAGAACATTGACTAAGTCTGAAAACCTGGTTTCTTTCTGGTGTAGCTCTGCTTTGTGATCTTCAGCAGCTCAGTTAACCTATCTTTGTCTCAGTTTTATCACTTAAGCACCAAGCTCTCTAGTGTTTCTGGATATTCTGTGGTTTTAAAAATTCTATTCCCTTTTTTAATGCAAGCCCTCTTAACGTAAGGGTATTTGTATACCATGAAATTGTGTGCGTTTACTGTTCTATTTGGAGAGAAAGAGGTGTCTCTCAATTTTTAGAGAAGCTCTCAGACACCCCCCACCAGAAAAAGGGGAGAGGTTATTGAGAACCTGCTTTTTGATATTACCTCAAAATTATGGTACAACTTTTTTCCTAACTGTTTATTTCTACCTTAAATTTTAGCACGATGGATCGGGATAAAGTGGGTATCCCCACAGATGGTGACTCACATGCAATCACTTATCCACCTGCAATTGTTGTTTATATAATTGATCCTTTTACCTATGAAAATAAAGATGAGAGCACTAATTCTTCTAATGTATGGACTTTGGGGCTACTTCGATGCTTTCTGGAAATGGTCCAGACTCTTCCTCCTCATATTAAGAGTACTGTTTCTGTACAGGTAAGAATGATAACTTTTGCAAGTTAAACATATATAAAACAGTTTGATGTAGACAGAAGTTTCAAAAATACTATTTTGTATCCAAGTTGATTTTTTTTTTAAAAGTCAAGTTCTATTACATTTTACTTTAAGTGATACTATAATTGAACCTTAGGGATTTTCTAAAAGATAAACTTTATAATCATACCACAGTAATAATGGAGAATAAAAAGATTGTATTTAAGTACATTAAATATTTCTCTTGTGTTATTTTTATAAACCAGTTTTTAAATCCATAAGCTTAAATAGAAGACCAGAGTATGGATCTATATAAACTAGAGTTCTAAATAAGATAGATGGCAAGTAAAAGTAGAAATTAATGATATTAGGGATGCCAGGTTGGCTCAGTTGGTTAAGCTTCTGACTCTTGATCTTAGCTCAGGTCTTGATCTCAGGGTCATGAGGTCAAGCCCTTGGCATGGAGCCTACATTTTAAAGTAGGTGGGGAGTGCTGAGTAGCTCAGTTGGTTAAGCGCCTTACTCTTGAATTTGGCCTGGTTATGGTGTCAGGGTCCTGGGATTGAGCTCCCTCTCGGGCTCCGTGCTCAGTGGGAATCTGCTTGAGGATCCTCCCTCACCCTCTCCCTCTGCCCCTCCCCTCGCTCACACATGCATTCTCGTGCGCTCTCAAATAACTCTTTAAAAAATAAAAAAATTAAAAAGAAATTAATGATATTAACTTGTTTGCAGAGATTCTGAATTATTTCTTTATAGACTCATCAATGGCAGTATTAATATTATTGCTGTGTAGAAATTTTAAAAGGTTTACGTAACCTGTTAGTAAAATTGATTATTAAAAACCTATATAATAAAATTCTTTAGAATATTAATTAGGTTTTGTTTAAATTTTCTAGTAAATGTTTTTAACAGGGTTTTAGACCCATGGTTCTTTTTATTTTTATTTTTGGAAGTTTAACCTTTGTAATATTTGCCTATAATTCTTAGATTGTTCCTTGTCAGTACCTGTTACAACCTGTGAAACATGAAGATAGACAAATCTATACCCAGCATTTAAAATCCCTGGCTTTTTCGGCCTTTACCCAGTGTCGGAGACCACTTCCAACATCAACCAACGTGAAAACATTGACTGGCTTTGGTCCAGGTTTAGCCATGGAAACTGCTCTTAAAAGTCCTGATGTAAGTATGTTTTCTATGACCAAAGTTATTGAATGACTATACGTTTTATGATTTTATACAAAACTAAATGCAGTTCTCTGTTTAGTTCTCATTTTCCAATTATCTTATAATTGGGTAGAGATAATATATCACATTTTCAATAAAAGATTTTTCTATGATTGTGTAGTACCATACTACCTTAATTTTTTATTTTACAGAGACCAGAGTGTATTCGACTTTATACACCTCCTTTTATTCTGGCTCCAGTGAAGGATAAACAGACAGAGCTAGGAGAAACATTTGGAGAAGCTGGACAGAAATATAATGTTCTTTTCGTGGGCTACTGTTTATCACATGATCAAAGATGGATTCTTGCATCTTGCACAGATCTATATGGAGAACTTTTAGAAACTTGTATCATTAACATCGATGTCCCAAATAGGTACCTCTGTTTCCTTAAGTGTATCATTATATCATCCATTTTAAAAAATTTTCTCTCACACACAGTGTTTCATTTTTAATGAATAGAAAACTGTTCGGAAGGTCATGTTCGTTAAGTTTTGGGATTGTGGGTGCTTTCCACTTTTTTGGGTAGTGAATATATTGTATAATTAGAAGTAATTTTGAGTGATCTTTGTTACACAGACAAAGGAGATTAAAGTCCCTAAATTCCATGTAATAAAGCTTGAGGCAGTGATTTCAGCCTAAGAAATTTTAAGGAATGGAATGAGAGCGCCCTCTGCAATTAAAAAAGAGCATCCTGTGGCATTTATTTCTCTCAAGTACCATCTAAAATATAATCTCTAATTAACTGAGTTAATTTCCTTGTTGACTGAAAATTTTCCTTTTAAATGTTGGAATGTCTTCTGAAAATGGTGGCCTTATTTTTAGAATTCTTCCTGGTAGTAATTAGTTATCATGCTCAGTTATTTATGAAGGCTGTAACTAATAGGTCACAATAGGTAAGCCTCATATTAAGTTATAACCTAATAGACATTTCTAGTAACATGTTTCAAAGCTAGTGAACAAGGCCTAAGAGAACCTGAAAGGCAAGTCCATGACGTAATGTTCAGTTTTGAGGTTTGGTTCTATCCTTTATTTTTTTATTATATAAAGATCAGTTTAAGTTCAGAAGTTGATATATGCAGAAAATGTTTAATGAAAATTAGGTTATAGTGGTGCTGAGAAGTGGACTATAGAAACACTGATTTTATATTATTGGTTATAAAGATTTATTGACCATTTTTAATAAACATTAGAGGAATACTTCCTACCGTATTTCCTTTACACAATTTTGATTTTTTAAAATTCTCATTAAGTGAATTTTGGAAATAGTATGCTTATCTGTGAAGGACAAGAAAGAGTAGAGAAGGAATATCACCTTTCCAGTACAAAGATAGGATTGCCATTTGACTGAAAGTAGAAGTGATACAATGATTAAAAGGTCCAACTCCAGAGTCATAGTGACCTGGGTTCAAATCCCAATGCTGCTACTTACTGGGCATGCAATCTTGAGAAAATTACTTTAGCCAGCTGAGCTCCAGCTTGCTTCTCTGTAAAACTGGAAGAATAATTTTATCTGCCTCGTAGGGTTTATTAGGCTGAAATGAGATATAATGTGTAAATTGACTGGGTATAATGCTTGCTATATATTAAGTACTCAGTCAGCCAGTCATAGCTACCGTTGCTCAGCCACAGAGTGCTTATGTCATGTTATTTGCCTAATAAAGGACATGCATGCAGAAAACACAACAGTGTTTGGTCTGAGAAGTGTAGTATTTTGTAATATTCTTCAACTTAAAGTATAGAGGAAGGGTTGGCACACCACAGCCCGTGGGCCAAATCTGGCTACACGCGTTTAAGTATTATCTGTGGCTGCTTTCATGCTGCAGCAGCAGGGTTACTGTTGCAACAGAATCTTGATGGCCTCCAAAAGCTTAAATTGTTGGCCCTTTAAAGAAAATGTTTGCCAGTCTCTGGTGTAGAACAATGTTTCTGATGAATTTTGGTGTTTCGTGGACAATTTTTAAGTTAAGAATCTATTTTAATGTGTATTATGAAAAACAGAAAGCATGCTAAACCTATGGTTTTATGTATATTCTTGCCTAGGACTTACGTAAAAATTGTCAAACATTAAAAATTGGGACATTAAAAAATAGTTTTTTACAAATTTGAGCTCTTTTAAAATGTTCTCTTACGAATTTTAGAAATATTTAATTGTCTCTTTGTACAACAGAGCTCGTCGGAAAAAAGGATCTGCTAGAAGGTTTGGTCTACAGAAACTTTGGGAGTGGTGCTTAGGACTTGTACAAATGAGTTCATTACCGTGGAGAGTTGTAATTGGCCGCTTAGGAAGGATTGGTCATGGAGAATTGAAAGGTAAAATTGCGCTTTGATTGTTAAGTACTTCAATTTCTGCTTTATGTTAATTAATACACTGTCAGACCACATCTATGTGTATGTACTGAATAAAATGCAGAGGTTATAAAAACTAGTTTTTTGTTTTGTTTTCAAAGAGGAATCACATATGTCTGGGTCACAGATGGCTTAATTCCAGTTTTAAAAGGACATTTTACTATATTTTGACTTGAATAACCAGTGTTGTTACTACTGTTCTTATTTATTGTCTTCCATTTTTTCCTCTTTCTGCTTGTTATTCAGCTCATCCCCTTTTTAGCAGATACTAATTGATGTTGACATACATTAAAGTTAGGGGGACAAAGGATGTTGAGTAACATCAGCAATAAGAGATTTTTGGCTTCATGATAACTCCTATTTGAGGAATTCACGAATTTTAAAACCATTATGTTTTAACTTTAGTTCTAGAGGGTGTTAACAATGCTGTTACTTTGGATATTGTTTTTTTTTTTTTTTTTTTTTTTTTTTTTACTATTGATACCCACAGATTGGAGCAGTTTGCTGAGTCGTCGAAACTTGCAGTCCCTAAGTAAAAGGCTCAAAGACATGTGTAGAATGTGTGGTATATCTGCTGCAGACTCTCCCAGCATTCTCAGTGCTTGCTTGGTAGCAATGGAACCCCAAGGCTCTTTTGTTATTATGCCAGGTTAGCTATCCTTAGTTTATATCAGATTTAATTCTTCATGTGCTGTGTTTCTAGTATTATGTAAAATTGATTCTTTTATTGAAAGAAAAAATAAATTCTCTTTATTTTCAGATTCTGTGTCAACTGGTTCTGTATTTGGAAGAAGCACCACTCTAAACATGCAGACATCTCAGCTAAATACCCCACAGGATACATCATGTACTCATATACTTGTGTTCCCTACTTCTGCTTCTGTGCAAGTAGCTTCAGCTACTTACACCACTGAAAATTTGGACTTAGCTTTTAATCCCAACAATGGTAGGTGCATTGTTCTTTAAAGGTTTGCAAATATAGGGGCGCCTGGGTGGCACAGCGGTTAAGCGTCTGCCTTCAGCTCAGGGCGTGATCCTGGCGTTATGGGATCGAGCCCCACATCAGGCTCCTCTGCTATGAGCCTGCTTCTTCCTCTCCCACTCCTCCTGCTTGTGTTCCCTCTCTCGCTGGCTGTCTCTATCTCTGTCAAATAAATAAATAAAGTCTTTAAAAAAAAAAAAAATAAAGGTTTGCAAATATAAAATAAGCCTGGATGATTGTGGCTGACTTTAGGCTGAAGAGTGCCTCCCCAAACCTATCCTTGTCCGGTAAATGTTTCTGAAACCTATGAATGTTAACCTTAGATGACCAAAGAAGACTTTGCATATGTGATCAAGTTAAAGATCTTGAGATGGAGAGGTTATCCTGGGTTATGCACTGTGGGCACTAAATGCAATCATGTGTATCCTTATAAGAGGGAAGCAAAGGGAAATTTGGTGATGCACAAAAGAGGAGAAGGTCATGTGATGGAAACGGAGGGAAGGAAAGTCAGAGAAATGATGCTGTCCTGCTGACTTCAAAGATGGAGGAAGGGGCCATGAGCCAAGGAATGCAAGGAATGTAGTTCTAGATACTGGAGAAGAGAAGAAAACAGATTTCCCCTGGAGCCTCCACAAAGAGCATAGGCCTCCTGGTTCCTGATTTTGACCTAATGACCAGTACTTTGATTTCAGCCCAGTAAAACTGATTTTGGACTTTTGGACCCCAGAACTGTAAGAGAATGAAGGTGTGTTGTTTTGAGTCAACAAGTTTGTGGTAGTTTGTTAAAAAGGCAGTAGGAAACTAATACAGCCATTCTTCTACCTTAGTGATATTGGAACTAGTGCTGTGAATTATCTCATATGTACTTATTTTAAAAGACAACATTGATCATAAAATGCACAGGTTTTTGCCTGTGCTGCTTGCTATCTGTACATAGACCATAGAGTTTGTAGCACATTTTATATTCCTTTCTAAATTGATTTGCCAAAATAATTTATATAAACTGCCATAGTAGGGGATAACTCTTGTAGATAAACTTACAGATTACATTTAGTAGAAGAGAAAATAAATGATATTCCATTTGCTCTGAGGTACCTTAGAAAATGGTACATCTCTAAACTCACAAGTAGGGGGTCACCTGCCTTGTCCCTGATTTTGACATAATGACTAGTACTTTAAAAAAAGAAACAAAATCACAAGTAAGGAGTATTTATTATTTTCTTCTTTCAGTGGTTTATGCAATAACTTGAATATATTTTACATAATAAAGAATTAGAGTATTAATTGTGCATAGTCCCCATTTTAAATACATTTAAAAACAACACACGTTTATTATCGTACAGTTCTGGAGATCAAAAGTTTAAAATCACTCTTAACTGGGCTAAAGTCAGTGTGTCTTCAGGGTTGGTTCTTTCTGGAGGCTGTAAGGGAGAATCTGTTTCTTTGCCTTTGCCAGCTTCTAGAGACCACCTGCACCTCTTGCTCATGGCCCCTTCTTCCATCAGCAGCAGTGTAGCATCATCACATCTCCATCACTGACTCTAACCCTACTGCCTCCCTCTTATTAGGACCCCTGTGATTACATTGGACCCACCAGGATAATCCAGAATAATCTCCCCATCTCAAGATCCTTAGCTTGATCACATCTGCAAAGTTCTTTATGGTAACATATTCACACATTCCTGGGATTAGGATGTGGACATCCTGGGGGAGGGCATTATTCCCACTACCACATGCTTGTTTATAATGTGTAATTGTTTATATGGCTCCTAAAAACAATACCTGGCACATGGTAGACATTCAATAGATGTTAATTAAATTAACCCATTTTGGTTAAAATTCATTATTTTAACCCTCTCCTATAAATGACTGCAGGATGTGAAAAATGGAGGATTTATTTATTTTTCTTTCTCCTGTATAGATGGAGCAGATGGAATGGGTATCTTTGATTTGTTAGACACAGGAGATGATCTTGACCCTGATATCATAAATATTCTTCCTGCATCTCCAACGGGGTCTCCTGTACATTCTCCAGGATCTCATTACCCCCATGGAGGTGATGCTGGCAAGGTAACTGTATTATAAAAGCTTAGTTAATCTAAATGTCATTCATTAACTTATTAATGGATTGATATATGAAATAAAACATTTTTTTCCTTGGAAATTAGCAAGAAGTGAGATTAATAGTACGTTTCTGCACGTCTGTCTTACAGGTGTTACTACTTTGAATTGTGTATTATAAAGAGAGTCTCTAAGGCTCTGCTGTCCCTGACTTCATGTTTTCTAGACTACTTGGCTTTAGTCCTCCTTTCGTAGTTTTCCTGCCACTTTACCATAGCTTCTAATCAGGTATAGGATCAGATTACCTGAGAATTAGTATATGCTCTAAGAGCTGCCATTCATATCAGAGCTGTGAGGAGGAACATAATAGAAATACTAATTTTCTCATGAGAACAGAAGAAACACTGACCACCCTTCTTCTTCCCTCTGTCTTAATTTTTAGCATTTGGGAAGCAGGCTGTCTTGTCCTTCTGTTTGAACTCAAAACTAATTGGGCTTCCTTGGAATAACGTCTTTGAGTGAAATTATATATAACGGTTGTTTGATTGTTACAGTATGCATATGTTTAGAACCTGCCCTTTTAAAATAAGGATCTTTCTCTAGGTTTACCTTGCATCCTTTCCTTCCCTCCTTCCTTTTTTCTTTCTTTCTTTTTTTTTTTTTTTTTAAAGCTAGAAAGAAGTGAGATTTTTGAGGTGCCTGGCTGGCTCAGTTGGTAAAGTATGCAACTCTTGATTTCAGGGTTTTAAGTTCGAGCCCCACAATGGGTGTAGAGATTACATAAAAATAAAAAACCCTGGGGAAAAAAAAGTGAGATTATTCAAAAAATATATATGAGTATAGAAAAGCACCAGTAATCTCATCACTTTAATAAAATCACTTTTACTTTTAGCAGATTACGTTCCTTTCACATGCATTTATATTGCAGCTTTCAATATGTATAAATTAGTGTAATCAGGTTTTTAACATCGTTTTCCCATAATTTGTTATTCCCAAAATGTTAGACATTTAGCATTTTATTTTTTTCTGTTGTAGCTAATGTTGCAGTGAACATTTCCATACATATCATTTTTCTTCTTTTTATCTATTTCCTTAACATAAATAAAATACATGGACTAATCTAAAGGATATGAGCATCACTTAATAGTTGTCCCTTCCCATTGCCCTAATGCTTTCCAAAACACTAATAACTGCATTTTATAGTGTTAGATGAACAAAACTAAATGTAATTTACCTTTTGGATTGAGGCGTGGTGGTCAGGAATTAGTTGAGGAAGTAAGTTAGAACTTTCATTGAACATTTTGTATTTTTCAGTTGGTTGGAAAGGCTTATATATATATATACATACACTGAACATGGGCTCGGCATAATAATACAAACTTGTTAGACAGCTGGTATATTAATTTCCCCATATAACTCTTAAAACTCATTCTTTTAATATTGTTACTAATTACGATTTTCTTATTAAGTACATGCCAATTGATTTTTTTCAGTATCCTTTAGTATTTTTTTAAATAGATGTCATAAGATCGTGAGACTGATTACCATAAACCATTCTGTATATCTAGTGCCGAGGTATAGCAAATGAACTAACACACTTTTAATTTTCTCTATTTAAGGGTCAAGGTACTGATCGGCTACTTTCAACAGAATCTCATGATGAAGTAACTAATATTCTTCAGCAACCATTGGCCCTTGGTTACTTTGTATCAACTGCCAAAGCGGGTCCGTTACCTGACTGGTTCTGGTCAGCATGTCCTCAAGCACAATATCAGTGTCCCCTTTTCCTTAAGGTATTTCCATTTCTATGCCAGTTCCTAAATAATGCTAATTGATGGCTTAATTCCTAAGAAATGTAGAGGAGTGTCTAAGGTCTTATTAAATGCATTGTGAAATAGGACAAGATCACAAAGAAGTTATCTAATTATGAAACAGCTCTACTTTTCAAATTGATACTAAGTTTGAACTTCTAATTAATCTTAAGTCATATTTCTGGGACCCTTGCTCTTATATTTGGAGCCGCACATATGGAACTTTAGAGCTGAGTGAACCTTATATTACTTTTAATCTGACCTTTTCATTTTCTAGGTGAGCATATTAAAGTTGAGAAAAACTCTCATTTGTCCAAAGTTATAAATTGATAGTAGACCCAGGACTACAGTCTGGATCCTTTCATGATTATACTGTATTCTTTGAATTACATCATACTGCTATTATGCCACAGTATTTTGGGGATTAAAGGATTCATAATTTCGTAAGAATATTTGATATTTAGGTCCATTTACTACCTCAAAATTTTTTTCTACCTTTGTGTAAATTGCTGTGTTAAAACTATTAAGTGGTTTTCAAGTGCTAAGATTCTCAGACCCATAGTAACTTATTTATCAAAACAAGTTCATTAGCAAGTGACATAACGAGGTTGAGATACATTATAAAATGGTAAAATGAGATGTGAAAGCCCTGTCCAGAGTTTGTTACTGCTGCTGCTTTACTACTATTCCAAAATATGAAATTCAGATCTGATTCACTTATTCTTAACGTTACACGCACCAGAAGTTGACTGTTTTATTCTAGAAGTCATGCTAACCTCACTTCTTGCCAGTTGATTTTTTACTTGTAGGGTTAACGTTGAATACTATGCTTAGTTTGGGGGCATTATATTTTAGTGGGTACCTGAACCAATAGGCTTGCCCTCTCTTAAGCCTGTTGGTATTAAATCTTGATAATCTTGGCCCCATCGAGTCAGTGACATTTGAGACTAAGCATTGAACTTCTGTAGCACATTCATAAAGAATACAACAGCTGTTGATCTGAATTGACTATTGATGCAATAATGTATTTAGGGAGTGTCAGCCAAGGTAATAAAGTTTTATCATATGACTTTTCTTCCCCTTCCAATATATGTACAGTGGTCTGTACAGATCTCATTACAAGAACATATTCCCAAGTGTGTTTCTGCAAAATAGTAGCCCTTGGTGTTTCTACAAAACAAAGGGTTCTTTGGTCCTTTGGGAAATGTTGCACATGCTTTCTACCCCCTTTTGTTGTTATAATACATGTATGCACATTCAAAGTCTCTGAAAAACAGCAATAAATAACATTGTATACCTACTATTTCCCAAACTTACTTTAATACACAAGAAAGCGATTGTGTAACACCAATTAATAGTTCATGACCTTAGTGTTTCACGGAACATTTTTTTAGGAAACACCACTTTACAGAAAGTCCAAGGGACTATCCAGATTCTTTTCTACTCAATATTTATTTGCAGAGAGGATAGTGTAAAGTGGGCATTCACCCTCAGATACAGTGTAACAAGATTAGGACTTCTGGTCTGAATTACCAGGTAAGGCATAATTTACCATAATTTTGTTCACCTTTTGTTTTCATACATTCCATTTTATTTCTTACACCATAGGCAGTAAAACCACCTGATGTGTTTCTCTTTACTTGGAAAAATAATAGATTGTTACCTAGGTGATTAAAAAATCTTTTTATCATAGAAATTAAATGGTAATTTCTGGTACTGACTATATTCATCTAATTTGTAGTGATCTGCCATATGAGACTTTTGCTTATAATTTTATAAATCAAGAGTTTATGGGCAGTTAAAAAATATATATCTTTGGTTATATTCTTGAATATATAACACAAGAGTGTGTGTGTATATATATATATATATATATATATATTACAGTTGTAGAGGAGAGATCACCTAAATATAAAATAGTACCTTTTGCAGTATACAGAATGAGATCTGGTAAGAGTTTCTTCATCTCTCATAGTTTTTTTTAACACTTTATATAATATTATTGACTCATTTAGCAAAAAATGATTCACTTTAATTGAAATTCCTTTCTTCCACTCTTCATTGTCATACTGAAATGGGTGTGACAGTTGTCACCAAGCCTCCATTATGAAATTGCATGGGCAAAAGAAGGCATTCTATGCACTCTACTAGAGTGCTTACAATTCCACCATAGGTAGCTTTGTTTAAAATTTATAGCTTTGTAAGCAGTATATTTGCATATGCTTACTCCTCTTCACTTTTCTTTGCTGGACCTACGGGTATGTGCATAGTTTAAAGTTCTATGTAACCTGTAGACAGACTGTTCAGGTTTATCCGCTTAGTGCTTCTGTAAGCATTTACACATCTAGGCCTGTTATACTCAGAAAATAGATGACTTTAAATGACTTTTAAAATAACTTTTAAATAATTTTTTAAGGATTATTATGTGGTCTCAAAAGCAATAGAGCTGATGAAAATAAAGTAAGATTGAATATAAATTATGCACTTAAAAATTAATTCTGTAATAAACTAGTTAAGAAGAACAAGCATCTTTATAGTGGTGCCCATTCATTACATAGGTCTAAAAGGTATTTCATCAAGGACGAGACCATGGGAAAATAAGGTAAAACCAACAACTTTCCCTTTGGCTGACTGATTTCCTGTTTTTTTTTTAGGCCTCTTTGCACCTCCACGTGCCTTCAGTGCAATCTGACGAGCTGCTTCACAGTAAACACTCCCACCCACTTGACTCAAATCAGACTTCAGATGTCCTCAGGTAGAACTCTTTTTACCATTAAAGGTTCTCTATTGCATCTTTGAAAGAATATAATGTTGATTCTTACGTATTTTTCTCATATTTGGCAATAATTTACAGTTGTGTACTCTTGGATCTTTAGATGAAGTACATCATTCAGAATGAATGCTTTTCTTTCTAGCATGTGTAATCTTTTGAGGATACTTTTTATGAAAATTAGTTAATCTTTAATCTCCCCAAGGACCCTCTATTCCATACCTTCCACGTTTTTTAAAGTGGCTTTGAATCTTAAATGCCATAATTAGGAAATGCTTCAAAAATCTACAGTGAAAGTAAATACATGACTTACACTTTACAGGTTTGTTTTGGAACAGTACAATGCACTCTCCTGGCTAACCTGTGACCCTGCAATCCAGGACAGACGCTCATGTCTCCCAATTCATTTTGTGGTGCTGAATCAGTTATATAACTTTATCATGAATATGCTGTGATCTTCATTCGATGGAACAGTGCAAGAAAAGAACAAGGAAAAAAGATATTTCGCTGCAAGATTAAGTTACAGTTATCTTCTCAGTGAAAGTCATCTGTGATGGGGTCTAATTCTTATTACTTCAACAAATATTGTTTTGACTTGGGGGGAGGGGCTATAACCCTGCTATTTTTCATTGACTATACTGAACTCTTTAGGATGATGACTGATCATACAAAACGTATTATAACATTTTCGTAGCAAAATTAACCTTTTTTTTTTCCAGTCACAGTATTTGTGAAAAGTAATGAGCCATAGTACCCAGTCATGTTAAATGAATATTAAAAGCATGGAGAGGAAACATGAGGAACAATGAATTTCAACATATGGCTTCAGAACATCAAGATGTTCTTGTATTGGATTATAGTATCTAGTATTCAAAAATGCCTGCATCTCTTATTTATTGTAAGTTTTTAAATGTATAAATTGTCTTATATTTCTTAACCTCTTTTATAAAAATTTTCCTAGAAGGTTTATACTGCCTTCTTGCTTTAAAGCAATTGGTCTAAAATATATGTAATCGTCTTAATTAAAAAGTTGCAGTAGGGTTGCTTTTAGAGTATTATTTTTTTGTAAGGGGGTGGGTGGGACAGTAAATTTGTATTGTCTCGATGTACAGTTTAATGGGGATAGAGGGGGAATAATGTCCATACCATTGTGTGTGGAGGATTTACAGCTAAGCTGTAGTTGCAGAGTACATGTACAGTAATGAAGTTCACTGTGTTTATAAATTGAAAAGGTACCGGGTCTTACAGCATTTTATATTATCACACCTTTACAGAATAACTGATGGCAATATACAAGTGATATTGTTGGGTGGTTTAACTTAGAATAAAATGAGAATTCTTCAGTTATATTTTGTACTATGGTTTAGGGCTATGACTAATATTTCAGGCCATTTCCAGTGAAAGAAACTTAGTTTTACAAGAAAAACATTTGCTACTGAATGCTTAAACTAATTTTGGTGTTTAATGTTACATGCTTAAATGTTTGGGTTTTTTTTTTTTTCAGTTTTGACAGTGGCACATCTAGGCATGGGAATATTATTAATTATGAAAATTATCTTCAGGATCTGCTATAAGGTTGAAATTTAGCCCAGCTCTAGGCATTTTACAAATTATTTTAAGAACAGTCACTCTGATTGTTTGACTTTTTTTGTTTTTTAAATTAAAGATTGGGAATGTGTGTGAGAGTATGCATATGTATGGGTGTGTGTGTGCAATCAAACTGTGGTGTAAATAGATTCTCAGTGAATTCTGGTATTCAGACTCTATTCCACTAGTTAAAGAACCATTTTCTAAACTTAACCTGTTTCCTTTTGCCTTTTTTATTTATTTAATTTTCTTGGTTTGGAGATGGCAGTCCCAAACACCAGAGTCTGTACTTTTCTGTAACACAGCTCAGATTAAGGCAGGGCATATGCCAAGGAGGTTCTCACCTCCCTAAAGAAGGGACTTGAATTTTAGGGACTTTAATTCACCCCTTCCTTCAATACAGCTTTCCCCCTTCTTGTTTGCACATGCCAAGAGAAATGCTTTTTTGCAGGCTTTACCCCCTTAAAATGTTTCTACAGTGCTGCTCACAAGAGAGTCCAAGTTAGCCTCCTACGTATGTTGCTGACTTGAATTCACAGTCACCAAGTCTACCTATCTTTCTTGGAAGCAGTCTAACAAAATTCTGAATTTGTACATTCACTAATTCTCCACAAAGACAAAATCAGTTGTATTTACAAAACTGTAATTCGGTATGTTTTGTTTTGTTTTTACTGAAACTTGTTTTGTAAATACTGTATGCTTAGCTTAAATATCACTTTCTTATGAACAATATAACTTCTTCAAATTGTGTATATTAAAACATTAGCAAGTCTTGTTTTTTCTATAAAGAACACAACTGGTGACATGTTTTCAATCACTTCAAAATTACAATGCAATTCCAGTGGTCAGCATTTTTGAAATTAAAATTTAAAGATCACATCTCTGCATTCATTTTTAAATTATGCTAGCACACTACAGATTATGTTGGCATGTTTTGTTCTGTACTTAAAAAAAACTTGTCTGAGATTTGAGGGAAAAGATGCTTATTTGGAATTTCTATAAAAAGTATCCTTTTTTATATACTTAGCTCAGTAGTGACTTTTAAAAATAAAAGCTATATTCTCAGTTGTTTAATATCACTAGCTTATAGTAACCACACCTCAGTTTGAAAATAGATTTTTAAAAAATTATTCCCTGACAGTTTCTTTTATATGGAGCCATAAGGAAGGAACCCAGTATACAATTCCTTTTTATCTGGGAATCAGGGAGTAGTTCCCAAATATACAGGATTTACTGATAAGATTTTTTTTCTTCCCTTTATATATAAGTTCACACTTAAATAGAAAATTATTAAATAGCCATTAGAAAAGGTCAGGAGACTTATTTCAGAAAAAAAAAATTAAGCCTTTTATGCAGGATGATGGATCTGACTTACTAATGTACTGTCACAGACAAGTATGGGTAGTTTTTTTTGTTACTTTAAATGGTAAGCAAAATAATATATACTTTCTACCAGTTGATCACCAACACCTTGACTTCTTTGTTACAGTGCTAATGTCTGTTTTTTGTGCAGTTATCCATTACCAAGCAGGGTGGAAGTTCAGTATTTTGGCATTTAAAAAGATTAGTTATATAATGTCTGCTTCCAGCCAGTGAGAAACATCTAGCCATACTTTCTTATGCAAGCCATTCAGTTATCAGGACTGTGAATTAACACTGTATGAATAAATTTCTGTACACCTTATTGTTTGGCCAGAAGGCCACCAAGTGTACTTATATGTAATCCTTAAATTTTAAAGTAGCTGTAATTTTTAAATCTTTCTAAACTTTTCTTAAACCACTAAAATTAAGCTCTTACTACTTAGTCAACTATCCTCAGCTGTATTCGTACTCAATTGTCAGTATGGCACAGATTACTGTATTAAAATATTCTCCTTTCGTCTTCATATTTACCTTCTGAGGTAATTTTTTTAACTTAATGTGTTACTACAAAGATTTGCAGATCTTTAATCAAGCACTATGTTAATACTGTAATATCAAAATACTATGTTGCATTATTTAAAATGTTCAAATTGAATACATTAAAAGGAAGTTTTTAAATGCTGTTGCATCATATAATTTGCTATTCATCCACTATGGCATCACATATCAGTCTATTAACACATTTAATGTTGCATGAGTAATGTTTTGGTCTGGGTTTCCTCTTAAGATTTTAGTTTGTCTAAATTAAGGAAAAATATTTTTGACGTACAATTTTTTTGGCCCTGCTACCCCCCCCCCCCCCAAATCAGCTGGAAATCTTAACCTTCCGGTTTTTCTTGGTGTTTTAATGGGCCCAGAACTGTGGTTTAAATTTTCATATATGTTTTCTCTTTTGTGGAGTATTAATTAAAAAACTGGATTTGGGACCTAAAATACTCCTCAGGTTGATATATTCATGAAGTTTTAAAATAGCTTTAGTTTTCAAAGCAAACTGGATTTGTGGACCTTAAAGTTACTGAGTTTAAACTACAAAATTGTAACGTCATTACTGGACATGTCAGCATCAACTCTCTCAAAATAGCTTGGTCACTTTATGAAGGGGCGTTTTAAAGTTGTTGTTTAGCAGTGACATTTAATATGGTCCAATTGCTTTTTTTTTTTTAATGTGACAAAAAAAAGAATAAGGAACAAACACTATTGCTGCCGAATGCCGTAACACTGAGTTGTACAAATTGTGATTGAGGAAATGAAAAGGTTTATACTTTTTAAAAAAAAACAAAAAACAAAACTTCAAATGGAATAAATTATTCATGAAGCCTTCATTGTGGTGTCTCATTCTGTTAAAAATATTTCCATCTTAAACTTATGTAAAAATTATTTTTTTCATCATAAGTGGAAAGGTGTAATCTAAAAATTGATGGATTTTAAATTTTTCCATCTGAAGTACTTTATTTAAACAATTTTAACTATATCAGTGATTAATATGCAAGAAAATTGTATATGTAATTACATATTCCTTTTAGGCTGATCAGTTTGGTATCAGTTTTCTAGTCTAAACAAGATACTTTCACATGTTTAAAGCTTAGTTCTATCCTATTTTTTTGATCACATAAATGTTTTTCAGTCATCATACAGGGGTTCAGATATGAACAATCCATTAATAATATTTTGTGTAAGCAGCCATTTTAAATATTTATGTACAAACTTAAGCTGAGTAAGGACAAACCCCAAAATTGTGTTCATTTTGAAATCGTTTCTGCTAGCAAAAATTTTAAACTAAGCCTTTAAAAGGAGGTGTATGTTGTTGGAACTTGTACCTTATTAAGTTATTCTTTGTCTCACAGTTTATATTACCTGTGATTTTTTTTTTTCTTGGTAGCTTAAAATTCTTTATGGCTGCTGCTTGTTCTAAATACCAAAAGTCTTACATGGTCTGTCTCTTGCCTTTTTTTCCACAAGCCTCAAAATGGGCTTTTTTCATGTGTTTTCCTCCCAGTCTCCTAGGCATAGGAGTTCTTTGAATGCCCTATGGTTATTTTTGCCTTAAGGCTTCCCTCACTTTCCACATACACCCTTGCCTCAGATCAGGTCCCCAGGTTACATTCCTTTATTGTAATATTCTATGTGGAGCCTTCATAGTGTTTTTCAGTTTGTATGAATAGTTGTCTCAAACAACCCCATGAGGGCAGAAACAGGGTCTTGTTTTGCTTACTACTGCATGTAGAATCCAACACATCTAGCACGTTACTAAGGCACTGAAATATTTGAATAGATTTCTTGTGGTAAGTACATCAAACTACAGTAGTTGGCTGAAGTGTGAGTTTTGCAAATAATTTAAATGAATTTGTACAATTCTAATTAGGACTATTTTCATATACGTAGAAATAGTTTAGAATCACTAGATTAGGATTCTTGTGCTCTTTGAAGTTTGCCGCCTTCTCGCTGGTGACTACAGACAAAACATTGAACCTCTTGAGGTCACTTTGTTCATTTGTTACATGAACTCAACAGTAAGCATACCTTCCTAACATTAGCTTTGTGAACCTCAAAGGCTTACAAAAAACACTTAGAAATTTGTAAAATACAAATGTGAGGGATGATTAATATAATACCTATGTTCTCTAGAAGAGTCAAATCCAGAATAGTTAAGGCTTGCCAGAGGGAAAAAAAAATGCTTAAAGGCTACAATAGAACTTTTAAAAACATACTTCTAGGCGTGCCTGTGTGGCTAAGTTGTTTTGAGCATCTGCCTTCAGCTCACGTCATGATCTTGGGCTCCTTGGATCAAGTTCCGAGTTGGGCTCTCTGCTCGGCAGGGAGCCCACTTCTCCCTCTCACTCTCCCTCCGCACTCTCCCTCTCAAATAAAGTAAAATCTTAAAAAAATACATGCTTCTAGCAAGATCAAGGATGGAAAAAATGCAAAGTATAAGTATTTAATACTTTATCTTCCTTCTGTCCTAACCTACCCCAACTAAAAAGAAACCAGGGGCGCCTGGGTGGCACAGCGGTTAAGCATCTGCCTTCGGCTCAGGGCGTGATCCCGGCGTTCTGGGATCGAGCCCCACATCAGGCTCCTCCGCTATGAGCCTGCTTCTTCCTCTCCCACTCCCCCTGCTTGTGTTCCCTCTCTCGCTGGCTGTCTCTATCTCTGTCGAATAAATAAAATCTTTAAAAAAAAAAAAAAAAGAAACCAGCTTGAAATGATCTTTAAGCTCTAAAATGTAAAATAACTTGTCTATGATGAAATTAAAATCTGAGATCTTTAACCGACTTAAGGATTGAAAGGTGCCAGGTCCAAATGAGTTACATCCTCAGTGCTAAAAGAACTTGTAGATTATGATGTCAGAAATGCTGTAGAAAAACTGGAAGATGCCAGAGGAGTGGAAACGTACAACATCCCCGATTTTTAGTTTTAAAAAGTTAGCTACTAACAAATTTACTTCACTTTATGAACGAGATCATTAGAAACCAGCATAGTTTCACTAAAGCACTTTTAATAGACTATTATACACTAGATATGAGATACAAACCTTTGACCTTTAGTCCTAGTCTGAGAAACGTACTTGTATATACGTAATTAGTACCATAAGCCCTCTAGAGTGATATAATAGTGTAGTGCATATACAAGAGAGAATAGAATAGTTGAACTCGATCTCTACGTTTTGACAGCATTAACAAACTGATAAGAGTATAGAGATGCATATTCAGATTATTTAATAAGGTTTCATGGTATCATTACACTTAAATCATTAATTCAAGCCAGTATTAAGTACCATACTGTGCCAAGGGCAAAGAAAATATAGTTCCTGTCCTCCAAGTACTTATATTCTGGTAGGAGAGAAGAGGGGTTTTTGTTTTTTGGTTGGTTAGTGTTTTTTTGTTGTTTTGTTTTTAGGAGAGACAAGTTTTAACAATATAGTGCAATATGTGGAGTACTGTGGTAGAAGGAAGCAAAGGGTGTCTTGGGAACATCAATGAGGGATACTTTAATGAAGAGGTGGTTTGTCAAGGAAAGATTTCTTAGCAAGGAAACACTGGAAGTGAGACCTAAAGAATACATAGATACTACATAAAGAATAAAGGAATTTCAGACAGAAGGAATGGCAGGTGGGGAGAAGGTCCATGAATACCATGAAGGATTTGGGAAACAAGCAGTTCCAATAGACTAAAACAGAGGTGCTTATGGGGCACCTGGGTGGTTCAGTCAGTTAAGCGTCTGCCTTTGGCTCAGGTCATGATCCCAAGGTCCTGGAATTGAACCCCGCATCGTGCTCCCTGCTCAGCTCTCCCTCCTGCTCTAGCTACTTGTGCCCTGTCAAATAAATAAATAAAAATCTTAAAAAAAAAAAAAAAAAAGGCGCTTATGGTGGAATAGATAGATAATGCAGGAGTCCAAGCCAGAATTAAGAAGTCACGAGCATGAACAACTTAATTTTGAGTGCAACCTTAGGGAAATGAGCCTTATCCCAAAGCAGGGAAGTGTTTTAGTAGTTGGGATGATTAATAATTAATTGAACAATTGGCTCAGGTCATGATCCCAGAGTTCCAGGATGAAATCTCACATCTGGCTCCTTGCTCAGTGGGGTGCCTGCTTCTCCCTCTACCTCCTGCTCCCCCTGCTTGTGTTCTTTCTCTCTCCACCCCGCCCCCGACAAATAAATAAAACCTCAAAAAAATTTCCACGGTGAGAAAACTGAAGCTAGATGACTCCTGAGATTGTTTTACTTTGAAATTCTACGATTCTCTTTCCAAAGAATATTGGTCTTCCTTTAAATACCCAGGTCTTCTAATTTCTTGAAGCTTGTTTACTTGGCAATAATCTACACCTAGCATACCTGAAAGACAGTATTGTTTTTTCTTTCTTTTTGTTTCTCCTTTTCTTCCTCCCCTTAGTCTTACTGAAAAATAGCTAAAGTGGGAAAGAGTAAGCTAGTCAGAGGAGAATACTTACCTCACTTAGGAAGGAGTCTGCTATTTTGACCTGAAGTATAGGACTACACAACATGTTTTACCATATCTAAACACGGTAATTGTAAGACATTTTATGTAACACTAAAACATAAAAAATGCTAAGTAAATTACTCTACTGATTTTAAGACATCCCAGTTTCAGGGGCACACTGGTGGCTCAGTCAGTTAGGCATTTGACTCTTGACGTCATCTCAGGTCATGACCTCAAGGGTTGTGAGATCGAGCCCCACCTTGGGCTCCACATTGGGCATGGAGCCTGCTTAAGATCCTCTGTCTCCCTCTCCCTCTGCCACTTCCCCCCACTTGCAGACGTTCACTCTCTCTCTCCCTCTCTCAAATATTTTTTAAAAGACATCCTAATTTCAGAGATGTTAAAATGTAAAAAAAAGGTGCACCTGAGTGGCTCAGTCAGTTAAGCGTCTGACTCTTAATTTTGGCCTAGGTCATGATCTCACACTCTTGAGATCAAGCCCCACATGGAGCTCTGCGCTTAGTGCAGAGTCTGCTTGAGGATTTCTCTCTTTACCTCTCCCTCTGCCCCTACTCCCATTCTCTCTCTCAAATAAATAAAAACTTCAAAAAATAAAATGTGAAAAGTCACCAGAGTTGATCAAATAGATCTTTTTGTGAGTAGAAATGGTAATGAGACTCAGTATCACATTGGTCTTAAAAGAGGCAGCCCACGGAATGGAAGAATATATTTGCAAATGACACTACAGATAAAAGACGTATCCAAGATCTACAAAGAACTTCTCAAACTCAATACACAAGAAACAAATAAACAAATCATAAAATGGGCAGATGATATGAACAGACACTTTTCCAGTGAAGACAGACAAATGGCTAACAGACACATGAAAAAATGTTCAAATCATTAGCCATCAGGGAAATTCAAATCAAAACCGCACTGAGATACCATCTTACGCCAGTTAGAATGGCAAAAATAGACAAGGCAAGAAACAACAATTGTTGGAGAGGATGTGGAGAAAGGGGATCCCTCCTACATTGTTGGTGGGAATGCAAGTTGGTACAGCCACTCTGGATAACAGTGTGGAGGTCCCTTAAAAAGTTAAAAATTGAGCTACCCTATGATCCAGCCATTGCACTACAGGGTATTTACCCCAAAGATACAGACGTAGTGAAGAGAAGGGCCATATGCACCCCAATGTTCATAGCAGCATTGTCCACAATAGCTAAATCGTGGAAGGAGCCGAGATGCCCTTCAACAGATGAATGGATTAAGAAGATGTGGTCCATATATATATAATAGAATATTACTCAGCTATCAAAAAGAACGATTTCTCAAATTTGCTGCAACATGGACGGCACTGGAGGAGATAATGCTAAGTGAAATAAGTCAAGCAGAGAAAGACAATTATCATATGGTTTCACTCGTCTATGGAACATAAGAAGTAGGAAGATTGGTAGGAGAAGAAAGGGATAAAGAAAGGGGGTAATCAGAAGGGGGAATGAAGCATGAGAGACTATGGACTCTGGGAAACAAACTGAGGGCCTCAGAGGGGAGGGGGGTGGGGGAATGGGATAGGCTGGTGATGGATAGTAAGGAGGGCACGTATTGCATGGTGCACTGGGTGTTATACGTAACTAATGAATCATCAAACTTTACATCAAAAACCGGGGATGTACTGTATGGTGAATAACAATAAAAAAATATTATAAATAAAAGAAGTTTCGAAATTGATTTTAATTTAATTTGGGAATGAGCTTCAGAGGAAGCAGATCTAAAACTCAGAAGTTCATGAACCAATCTTTTTTCACTGAGTTCTATATGATTGTCAAAATGATTTCACTGGCAAACATTGCAATGTAGATTTGAAAAGACTTTGACTACGTGGATATGAGTGGGGAGAGGCTAGAACCTGGGATGACTTCCAGGTTTCTGGCTTGAGCAATTCTGGGTAGTGGATGATACTCACTGAGAAGAATTGGAAGAGAAGAATGGGATGCCTGGGTGGCTCAGTTGGTTAAGCGGTTAACCGTCTGCCTTTGGCTCCGGACATGATCCAGGGTCCTGGGATGAGTCCTGCATCCAGCTCCTCGCACAGGGATGAATGTGCTTCTCCCTCTGTCTGCCACTCTCCCTGCTTGTGCTCTGTCTCTGACAAATAAATAAAATCTTAAAAAAAAAAAAAGAATTGGAAGAGAAGGAAAGGAGACTTGGAAGAATATAAGTGTACATTTACACTCTATCTTATTTGGGCTGGGTGTGTTCTGCTGTTATCTTTCTTTTTTTTTTTCCTCCTTTTTAAAAAAAAGATTCAGTTGGTTAGGCAGCTGCCTTGGGGTCAGGTCCCAGGGTCCTGGGATTCAACCCTGAGTCAGGCTCCCTGGTCAGCGGGGAGTCTGCTTCTCCCTCTCCCTCTGCCCCCTCCCCCGCTCATGCTCTCACTCTCTCAAATAAAATCTTAAAAAAAAATTTAAAAAAAGATTTTATTTAATTACTTGAGAGAGCATGGGGGGGGTAAGGGGGAGAAGCAGATTTCCCACTGAGCAGGGAGCCCTACACAGGCTCAGTCTCAGGACTCTGGGATCATGACCTGAGCCAAAGGCAGATGCTTAACTGACTGAACCACCAGGCACCCTTTTCTCCTTTGTTAAAATTTAAATTCATTTAATTAACATATAATGTATTAATTTCAGAGGTAGAGGTCAGTGATTCATCAGCCTTATATAATATCCACTGCTCATTATGTCACATGCCCTCCTTAATGTCCATCACCCAGTTACCCCATCCCCCCACCCCCCCCAGCACCTCTCTGTTTCCTATGATAAAGAGTTTCTTATGGTTTGTCTCCCTCTCTGTTTTATTTTTTCCTCTCTTCCCCTATGATCCTGTTTTGTGTCTTAAATTTCATATATGAGTGAGATCATATGATAATTGTCTTCTTCTGATTGGCCTGTTTCGCTTAGCATAATACCCTCTAGTTCCATCCACGTCATTGCAAATGGCAAGATTTCATATTTTTTTTGATGGCTGAGTAGTATTCCATTGTATGTATATATATACCACATCTTCTTTATCCATCTGTCGAGGGACATCTGGGCTCTTTCCATAGTTTGGCTATTGTGGACATTGCTGTTATAAATATTGGGGTGCAGGTGCCCCTTTGGAGCACTACAGTTGTATCTTTGGGGTAAATACCCAGTAGTGCAATGGCTAGGTGATAGGATAGTTCTATTTTCAACTTTTTGAGGAACCTCCATACTGTTTTCCAGAGTGGGTGCACCAGCTTCCATTCCCACCTACGGTTTAAGAGGGTTCCCCTTTCTCCACATCCTCGCCAACATCTGTCGTTTCCTGACTTGCTAATTTTGGCCGTTCTGACTGGTGTGAGGTGGTATCTTATTGTGGTTTTGATTTCTATTTCCCTGATGCCAAGTGATGTGGAGGATTTTTTCATGTGTCTGTTGGCCATTTGCATGTCTTCTTTGGAGAAATGTCTGTTCATGTCTTCTGCCCATTTCTTGATTGGATTGTTTGTTCTTTGGGTGTTGAGTTTGATAAGTTCTTTACAGATTTTGGATACTAGCCCTTTATCTGATATGTCATTTGCAAATATCTTCTCCCATTCTGTCAGTCATCTTTTGGTTTTTGTCTGTTTGGTTTTGACTGTTTCCTTTGCTGTGCAAAAGCTTTTTATCTTGATGAAGTCCCAATAGTTCATTTTTGCTTTCGTTTCCCTTACCTTTGGAAACGTGTCTAGCAAAAAGTGCTGCGGCTGAGGTCACAGAAGTTGCTGCCGGTTTTCTCCTCTAGGATCTTTATGGATTCCTATCTCACATTTAGATCTTTCATCCATTTTGAGTCTATTGTGTATGGCATATAGAAATGGTCCAGTTTCATTCTTCTGCTTGTGGCTAAGTGGGATTTATTCCTGGGGTGCAAGGATGGTTCAACATCTGCAAATCAATCAATGTGATACACTACATAAATAAAGGACAAGAACCATATGATCCTCTCAATAGATGCAGAAAAAGCATACGACAAAGTACAGCATCCTTTCTTGATTAAAACTCTTCACAGTGTAGGGATAGAAGGAACATACCTCAATATCAAAAAAGCCATCTACAAAAAGCCCATAGCCAATATCATCTCAATGGGGAAAAACTGAGAGCTTTCCCCCCAAGGTCAGGAACATGGCAGGGATGTCCACTACCAGCACTGTTGTTCAACATAGTACTAGAAGTCCTAGCATCAGTAATAAGACAACAAAAATAAATAAAAGGCATCCAAATTGGCAAAGAAGAAGCCAAACTCTCACTCTGTAGATGACATGATACTCTATGTGGAAAACCCAAAAGACTCCACCCCAAAATTGCTAGAACTCATACAGGAATTCAGCAATGTGGCAGGATACAAAATCAACGCACAGAAATCAGTTGCATTTCTATACACTAACAATGAGACAGAAGAAAGAGAAATTAAGGAGTCGATCCCATTTACAATTGCACCAAAAACTACAAGATACATAGGAATAAACCTAATCAAAGAGGCAAAGGATCTCTGCTCAGAAAACTACCGAACACTCATGAAAAAAATTGAGGAAGACACAAAGAAATGGAAAAATGTTCCATGCTCATGGACTGGAAGAACAAATATTGTTAAAATGTCTATGCCACCTAGAGCAATCTACACATTCAATGCAATCCCTATCAAAATACCATAAACTTCTTTCACAGAGCTGGAACGAATAATCCTAAAATTTGTATGGAACCAGAAAAGACCTCGAATAGCCAAAGAAATGTTGGGAAAAAAAACCCACACTGCTGACATCTCAGTGCTGGACTTCAAGCTCTATTACAAAGCTGTAGTCATCAAGACAGTATGGTACTAGCACAAAAACATACACAGATCAATGGAACAGAATAGAGAACTCAGAAATGGACCCTCAACTCTATGGTCAACTAATCTTTGACAAAGCAGGAGAGACTATCCAGTGGAAAAAAGACAGTCTCTTCAACAAATGGTGTTGGGAAAATTGATCTGCTTATCTTAGACTGAGATGGATCTGCATGTTGTTTCTCCATTAATGATCACAGGATCATAAACAACTAGAGTTGGAAGAGATCTTAAAAATTACTTAGTTCACACCCCCTTTCTCCTCTCATTCACCCCTCAAAACAGTTTTTGATTTCTCTTCATATTCCTCCTGTGAAATGACCATCCAGGTAGATTAAATTATTTAACCTCTCTTGGTCTCAATTTCCCCACAATTATAAAATAGAGACTATTACCTACCTCAGAAAATTAAATCAGATAATAGATATAAAACACTAGTGCCTAGCAAGTGTTCAATAAATGTTATTAATTATCAGCTTAAAAATGACAATGTCCAATTTGTAAGCTAAAAAACTGTGAAATCAACGTTAGTGTGTAGTGACCAGCAATTAAAAAAAATTTTAAAGATTTTATTTTTAAGTAATCTCTATACTCAATGTAGGGTTTGAACTTAAACCCTGAGATCAAGGGCTGCATACTCCACCGAATGAGCCAGCCAGGTGCCCTTGAGTAGCACTTTAAAGACATGAAATAGGGAGCACCTAGGTGGCTCAGTTGGTTATTCATCTGCGTTGGGCTCAGGTCATGATCCCAGGGTCCTGGGATCTAGCCCTGTGTTGGGCTCCCAGCTGAGCTCTGTGTTGGGGAGTCTGCTTCTCCCTCTGCCTCTCCCCCAAGTCATAATCTCTTGGTCACTCTCTCTCAAATAAATAAAATCTTTAAAAAAGAAGAAATAGAACATAAACATGTAGTACGTGTATTATTTCATAAATTTTGTTCCATTTAAATGTGGGTATAGAGGTGCCTCGCTGGCTCAATTGGTGAAGCATGCAACTCTTGATCTCGGGGTTGTGAGTTCGGATCCCGTATTGGGTATAGAGACTACTTAAGAAAATAAAATCTTAAAAAAAAGATTGGGTATATATGCACGTGTGTCCTGGGTCACAATGTGAAATGTATTACTGTAGGTCAGGTGGAAAAAAGTTTGAGAAACACTGCAACACAGATTAGTTCTCTTCTTCCTTTGCTGATTTTTAATGTTGAAAGCAGATTTTATTAGGAGATTATCATTCTATGCAAGCCTTGGAAACTATATAGTATGAAGTTCCAGCTCTGTCAAATATTTTTGTTTCCAGTTTGTAGCACAATATCCGGTAAACAGAAGGTGCTAAATGCACACTGATTGTACCAGTAACTAGAAATGGTATGAAAATATATAGAGATTAGTAGCTCTTAATCTTTTCTGGGTGCTTAGACTCCCTTTGAGAGATTGTTGAAAGTTTTGAACCCTCTTTCCAGAAGTGCCAAGCACTCACAATTTTACAGATTCTAGGCAATTCCTGAAACTCCATCCATCACTTTCTATGGATCAATGGACCCCAAGTTTTTGGTTTTAAATTGAAGTATAGTTGACATACAATGTTACATTAGTTTCAGGTGTACAATACAGTGATTGGACAACTCTGTATGTTATGCTTTATGCTCATGACAAGTGTAGCTACCATCTACTACAATACCATTGACTGCAATTTCTGTGTTGTAAGGGAGTTATTCCCTAACTAGAAGCCTGTACCTCCCGATCCTCCCACCCATTTTTCCCATCCCCTAACACTTGACCCTAAAGTACAGAACCCTGAAATTACGATGTTTAACTTCCGACCCTGAGAGTGTGAAGTCAAGAGCGGAAGAAAGCTCAGAAAATATTAATCTTCAAATTCATCTATAAATCCTAGGATTCTAGAACTTCGGTGCTAGGACGGCATAGACAGAGATGGAGAGAAGAGTACAGTCTGATTCCATTAGTGTTCTGGTCAAATAGTGGAAACAACTTTAACATTTCTTTTACATACGTTACTTCATTCAAGTGCCACAAAAATCCTGTGACGATGAAACTGTAGCTCGGAGGGTCTTAATCACTTACTCGGAAAGGACGCAGGCGGTAAGTACGCTTTGGAGAAAGCACTGGAAGCACCATTCAAAATCTCCGGGTGGAGGGTGGTGTAATTAGGCTGGGCTACTGCGGGGAGGAAGAGGTGGGACCGCGCACGCGCACCGTTGCATTAACGCCGACGTCTCCGGGTTTCCTTTCGCAGCCGGCCGTCCTCTCAGTGCCGTACGGTGGCCGACGGGAGCCAGACGCTGGGGATGAATGAAGGTGCTGGGTGCAGGTTGAAACAGCCCCCTCTGCTCTTCCCTCCCTTCAGTGCGGGTCTTTCCTTTGTGCTTGTGCGGTGTCCCCATACAGCATATCGCACTGCCGACCCCATTGGTCCCGGCGTCTGGGTTTTTGGTGCCTGGGACGACTCAGGGCATAGCTAGGGTTGGCGAATCGGGATTTTCGCCTAGGCCCAACTTCGGATCGCGCTCTCGATTTCTACCGCGTCCCGCCTCTAGGGCGCGGAATCCGTGTTGGGTCCAGGGAGGTTGGAGGGCAAATCTTAAGGTATGAAGCTTCCGCCTCTCAGGCCTTAGCGCGTTCCCCGGTCCACGTCGGTCACTGGCCGTACATTTCTCTGCGGGAGGAACTAGTTGGTTCTCGTTACGCTGAGGGCGAGACCTGTGACCACACACACAGGTCTTGGCGCCTCTGCTCCCTCAGCCCGCCCCTCTGTTAAAAGGCCAGCTCCTCTCGCTTAAAAACAGAGTAACGTTTCTGCCCACGACTCTGTTAACCCACGATTTTGCTTGTCTGTGGGTTTTAGAGGGGATGGCTTTGGCCTCCTACTCCCTTCCTTTTTTTTTTTTTTGGCTTCTGATTACTAGTGAGGGCAGAGAAGTGCCCAAGTGGAACTCCTCTTTCTCCCATAGCTAATTGCACCTCCACAGCTGTTTTTCTCCCCAAGCAACACAAGGGACATTAGGATAGTGTTGTGGCCTCCAGAACGTTGACTCTGTCATTGCTTTTGGCTACTGAGATTTAGCTTCCATTGACTCGTGGAGGGTGGGAAAGAGAAGCCTAACAGTTCTTTACATAATAAAAAACTAAAGAGGTGTAGAAGAGGAACATTTTTAACTATACTGCTCATTTTTATTTGCATCGTGGTGCTCAGATGATTGATGCGGTGGAGAAAGTCTTGGACTGAGATTTAGCAGATGAGGGTTCAGCCTTGGATTTTGCCACTAGCTTGTCAGTCATCACTGTATGCCTGTTACTTAATCTCTCTGGGCTTCATATTTCTTCTTTGCAAAATAAGTATTAGAACAGAATATTCCAAGGGCTGGAGGAGATATTATTGTACTCTTTTCTTTCTCATTGTTTAGGTGGGAGTAAAAACACAGGGAGCCTTTAATTGTGCCAGAAACATAGCCAGCATAGGAGCCTATTAAAGATAGACCACGTTTCTCAGGGTGTTTAAAAAGAGGGACGTTCATACATGTAGGAGTTATACCTACTTTTTTTTTTTTTAATCATTAGGATCAACAGTGATAATGGCTGAGTGTACAAGTCTTCAGTTTGTCAGCCCTTTTGCTTTTGAGGCAATGCAGAAGGTGGATGTTGTTCGGTTGGCATCTTTAAGTGATCCGGAATTAAGACTTCTCTTACCCTGCTTGGTGCGGATGGCGCTCTGTGCTCCTGCTGACCAGAGCCAAAGCTGGGCTCAGGATAAAAAACTGATCCTTCGTCTTCTGTCTGGAGTGGAAGCTGTCAACTCCATTGTTGCATTGTTGTCTGTGGACTTTCATGCTTTAGAACAGGATGCCAGCAAAGAACAGCAGCTTAGGTAATGTTGTATTACATGTAGTATGTGGATTGGGATTTACTGAGATTTGCCAAAGAGGAGGGAATCACATATTTCTTTGGGGCTTTTAGGACTTTTTATTGAATGCACTCTCCCAGAAAAAATTGAGACTCGAAACTTTGGAGAACATTTTACCTAGTTCTTTTCTATTTATAGTTAAAATTCTAGGATCTCTTGAATTCTATATTCTAAAATGTGTAGAGAGAAGTTTGACTACATATGCTGTTGTATTCACGCTAAACTGATTATATCAATTACTCTCAGTGCGAGGTGGGTAGGGTAAGTTCCCCTAGAATAGAAGTATTTGTTGGAATCACCGGGAAGGCTTTTTGAGCTTACATTGATTTCCCAAAATTCTGGGCAGTTGTTTGGTTCTTCCCTACCCATTGTGAATCCAATAGCGAGCCATTGTTGTTCATCGAAGTAGGTGTTAACTATTAGGTGGAGTCTTTATATAGGTTGTGAATCCCTGAAGTAGGCAAACTCGTATTTCAGAAGTATTACATTCATGAAATGTATGAAAAGAATTCATACATTCTTCTGTAGTTTATTTCAACAAAAGATAATTTTATGTTATTTCTCTGTCAGTGTTCTCATGGTGGTTGTTTCACACATTTGTACTTTATTAGGCATAAACTTGGAGGAGGCAGTGGAGAGAGCATCCTCGTATCACAGCTTCAGCATGGATTGACGTTAGAGTTTGAACACAGCGATTCACCTCGTCGATTGCGTCTTGTGCTTAGTGAACTGTTGGCAATTATGAACAAGGTACATTTATTTTAATCACACATTAGAATATGCATGATTTGATGTTTACACATAGAAGGTAGAAGCAGAGTGGACACCTGGGTGGCTCGGTTGGTTAAGCACTTGCCTTTGGCTCAGGTCATGATCCCAGCGTCCTGGAATCGAATCCCGCATCTGGCTCCCTGCTGAGCAGGGAGCCTGGTTCTCCCTCTGCCTGCCACTCCCTCTGCTTGTCCTCCCTCTCTCTCTAACAAATAAATAACATCTTAAAAAAAAAAAAAAAAGAAGTAGAAACAGGCTAGAAGGCAGGCAAGTTGCATCCTCTTTTACACATATTTCTGTTTTGAAATTGTTTTCCTTTGAAAGGCTTAAAAGGATATTAAATGCCTATCTTTCTTTCTCTACTGTTTTCTCTCATTTATACCTATTCTGCATTTTCTACTGTAGAGATTTTTTTCTGTATGGAGTCCATACAATGGCTTCTTGGTATCTAGAACGGTACATAGCTCAAGACTTCTACAAATTACCAAATTTGATAATATCTTTATTGGATATGATTTTCCTCATAAAATATTATAAAACATAACCGAAAAATGTATGTGATTCCTTTAGACACTGAATAAGCATTCATTATCTCACGTAACAGTGAATAGGGACTATCAAAGGTGAATTGGACGTAGGATCATTGCCTAGCCTTACTCACTAGATGACTGAATTGCTCTTATACACTAATGAAAGCTATTCAACCTTGCATGTCAGCAAAATGATAGATTACTTAGTTCATGGACTTTTGGGTAATTATGATTACTTGAAACTCTGAATTTAAATTTGTGCATGTCAGGGACTTACTATAAAAAGAATTAAGCTGGATCTTCATGTTAAGATGGCTTACCTATTAAGCCCAGAGTTTCAGAGGCAAAAGTTATTTACTGTTAGAATTTCAAGGTCCATTATTTTATAATAAATAAAGTTTAGTTTTATAAACTGTGGACCAAACAACTCTAAATTCTGTTTCCAAAGAAAATACTGGTGGTGGTTGGGGGGTGCAGTTAGTCAGTTTTAGATAGTCTTTAAGACTATTTTTTTAATTTTTATTTTTTAAAATTTGTTTTTTTAATTCCAGTATATATGTTACAGATCTTTTAAAAAAATATTTTTGTATTACAAACAATTATTTCTTTCTACTCTTTTCTACTGTACCAATAGTCTTAATTTTAATCAATATTTTTCCTATACCTTTTTTAAAATATCTAGCTTGATGGATCTAGTAAAATAAGTGACCTTTCTCTGGGAGGTTTCCAATATTTCAGTTCAGAACTCTTCAGCAAATGGGAAGTGTGATGAAACTACTATAGGAAATTTTTTAAAAAGTTAGGTGCTTCTGTTGATCTGCATTTTTATTTTAATTTTATTTATTTATTAAGATTTTATTTATTTATTCGACACAGAGAGAGCACAGCAGGGGGAGCAGCAGGCAGAGGGAGAAGGAGAAGCAGGCTTGCCAAGCAGGGAGCCCGATGTGGGGCTCGATCCCAGGGCCAAAGGCAGATGCTTAATGACTGAGCCACCCAGGCACCCCAGCGTTTTAATTTTTTGTTTCTCCTACAGTTCGTTTGCAATTGAATATAATTTATATTTGTTATACTGCTTTTCAGATTACCATTTCTTGCCTTTTTTGAGCTATAACTTCAAAAAAAATTTTTTTTAAAGATTTTATTCATTTATTTGACCGAGAGAGAGCAAGCACAAACAGGGGGAGTGGCAGAAGGACAGGGAGAAGCAGGCTCCCTGCTGAGCAGAGAGAGCCCAACTCAGGGCTTGATCCCAGGACCCTGGGATCACGACCTGAGCCAAAGGCAAACCGACTGAGCCACCCAGGCGTCCTTTTAAAAATTTTTTATTTTATTTTATTGTTTTAAGATTTTATTTATTTATTTGTCAGAAAGAGAGAGAGCACAGGCAGGGAGAGCAGCAGGCAGAGGGAGAGGGAGGAGCTGACTCCCCGCTGAGCGGGGAGCCGGATGCGGGGCTCGATCCCAGGGTCCTGGGATCATGACCTGAGCTGAAGGCAGACGCTTAGCTGACTGAGCCACCTGGGCATCCCGAGCTATAACTTTTGTAGGTAGCATTCCTGGCTCATTTGTGTTTGGCTTGTCTTATCTTTAATTCCAGATGTCTCCAAATATTAGTATAGAAATAAATTATTGAGACTCATATTGCCATGTCTGAATAATAATTAATGTGACTGTGGTTAAAGCAGCTCAAATTTATCAAATACTGCATATTCTGCTGCAGTATATTAATGACATATTTAGGAACATGGTCTGTAAGCTCAATAAATAATTATAAAAATAGTAAGGGATTTAGTACATTATCTGAAATTAATAGAGTTTATCTTTTTTTTTTTTCTCTTTTTCTTTTTTTCTTTTTTTCTTTTTTAAGGTGTCTGAGTCCAGTGGAGAATTTTTTTTTAAGTCATCTGAGCTGTTTGAGAGTCCAGTCTATTTGGAGGAAGCTGCAGATGTACTTTGTATTTTACAAGCAGGTACTGTAATGACTGCTAAGATACCTTACGTTCATAGTTTCTTGTTAAATGGTACTGTGGAACTTCTTAACTTGGAAATTGTGTTATTTTGTATAAGTATTTTATATATTTTATAAAAATGCACATTAAAATGTTAAGACAAAAATGGCTAGTGGTAGGACAATGATTAAGTAAATTATATTATTTCCGTAGTATGGCATGTTATATGGCTTTTAACAGTGTATTTGAAGGAATTTTAATACATTTTTGGAAAATGGTCATAATCTGTAAATGAAAAGAGCAAAGGGTAAAATGATAAGTAGAATATAATCCCAATTTTGTTTAAAGTTAAGACAATACCTGTGGGGGGATTGAAATATTTCAAATTAGTAACATTGAACAATTGGATTAGAAACATAGAGGACGTAAAAATGCAAAGGTTTTCATGAAAATCTCTCTTGCCCAGTACTGTCCAGTGTCCCAGTGTCAGTGAGGCATGTTGTGCTTTCCAATGCAGTAGCCACTAGCCACATGTGGTTACGGATTACTTGAAATGTGGCTAGCGGGACTGAACTATTTTTCATTTTATTTAATTTGAATTAATTTATTAATTTATTTTTTAAAAGATTTTATTTTTATGTTATCTCTACACCCAGGGTGGGGCTCGAATTTGAATTTAGAACCCCTAGACCAGGAGTTGCATGTGCTACCGACTGCACCAGCCAGGTGCCCCAATTAATTTAAATAGCCACATGTGGCTGGTGGCTATCCTACAGGAGAATTCACCTCTAGAGTATGAAAAGAAAGTACCTTAATTGCTTTTAAATGACATCCGTGAAATGTCAAAAAATGCTTATGTATAATTCAATGGAATATCACTCCTTAGTAGTAACATTGATTTTGTTTTCTTGTAGAGCTCCCTTCCCTGCTTCCAATAGTGGATGTAGCTGAAGCCTTGCTACATGTCAGAAATGGTGCTTGGTTCTTATGTCTGTTGGTGGCCAATGTTCCTGATAGTTTTAATGAAGGTAAATATTATTTTAAAAGAGATTTGCTTGGGCAGATACAGGACCTGCTTTTTGAGCCAAGAAGAAATATTTATGTGCTTTCATTTGAGATTTTATCTTTGGAAAATTTATTAGTGAGTATTCATTGTAGAAATATTGAGAAGATTTCAAAATTTGTTTTGAGATTACAAATTTAAGTACAGTGAGTATGCAACAAAATAATTTTTTTGTCACTAGACACCAGTGCTGTATTGGGACAGTAAAAAATACTAAAGACTAGAAGCTATAATCCTATGCTCATGGAGCAAACAGAAGAAGACATATCTGTGAGACGGCCAGAGTGCAGTACAAGACAACATGTAGTCAGAAATAGCAGCAGTCAAACCCTTTGTGTTCTAGCCTTATTGCTATCAGTTTGCAGAAAAGTTGAAATTGAGAAAAATCAACTGAAATCTTCACCTCTATTTCAAACTACTGCTGATTGAAGATTGTTGTTTGGGTCTGTGTGATATAAAAATAAAAACATTTTTGAGCAAGGTTATGAGTTGGGAGCCAAAGAGGAAAAAGCACTGGCTGTGGCGTCCGTGATTTCTAGTTTTGTCACTCACGTTTTGTGTAATCATCAAGGTACTTATCATCTATAAAATGGGATATTAATGATAACATTTCCCTTACATTTCTGAGAGATTTATTGAATATCACAAGATATGTAAAAGTCCTTTGTAAAAACTGTGCTCTTGCTGATTTTCTCATGATATATATTGAGCTCCTGTGTTTATAGTTTTCATCAGATTTGAAAAAATTTCCTCAAATATATTTTTGTCTTCCATTTTCTTTTTCTTTGAGACGTAATTATATTTGACTACTTGATATTGCCCCACAGGTCACCATTCATTTTTTAAGTCTCTTTCCATTCTGTGCTTTATTTTGACCAGTTTCTATTGCTGTGCTTTCACATTCCCTGATCATTTTCTTCTGTAGTGTCTGTTCCACATAAATGATTAATTAAAAGGCTGAAGAAATTGTTTCTAACATCTTACTTGAAAGCTTAAAGTAATAGTGGCTGTTAAATGTTCAGTTTGCAGGGGTCTGATTAAAAATGGAGAACGACAAGACGAAGAAAGTCTTGGAGGAAGGCGCAGGACAGATGCCCTACGCTTCTTGTGTAAAATGAATCCTTCTCAGGCTCTCAAAGTTCGAGGGATGGTGGTAGGAGATCTTATTATTTTTATAAGACAAAAGCCTTTGAATTATGATCAGGAACTTTCCCAAGGTGGTTTTAGAATCCTGTAGAGATTTGGAATTGTAATTATATACTGAATGTATTATTACCTTCCCCTCTGGGTTTTTATGTTTTGGGATATGTCTACTTCTAAACTTCAGAAGCTTTAAAACATCTAAACAGTGAAGTGTCCTGGCCCTTTTCCTTATGATACTCAGTTCAGTTTGTTTTCTTTGGTGTGTTAGGTGGAAGAATGTCACTTGCCAGGGCTTGGAGTGGCTTTGACGTTGGACCATACTAAAAATGAAGCTAGTGAAGATGGAGTGAGTGACTTGGTTTGTTTTGTTAGTGGTTTGCTTCTTGGAACAAATGCGAAAGTCCGGACTTGGTTTGGAACTTTTATCCGAAATGGACAGCAGGTGAGGGTTTAAAGATCTTACAGGCTAAGAATCAGTATATTTTGGCAACTAGTCAAAGAGGAAGAAGCACTTTTAGAATGATGTCATTAGACCAGTGATTCTCAACACTTTTTGTCTCAGGCACTCCTGACATTTTAAATCATGGAGGGTACTAGAGAGCTTTTGTTTATGTGCTTTTATCTGTTTTTTTTTTTTTAAACATTTTTATGTATTTATTTGTCAGAGAGAGCACAAGCAGGGGGAGCAGCAGGCAGAGGGAGAAGCAGCCTCCCCGCTGAGGAAGGAGCCCGATGTGGGACTCGATCCCAGGACCCTGGGATCATGACCTGAGCCGAAGGCAGATGCTTAACCGACTGAGCTACCCAGGCGTCCCATGCTTTTATCTGTTGATATTTACAATATTACAGATGAAAACTGAAAACTTTGAAATATTTACTTAATTCATTTATTATTATTTTTTTATTTTTAAAGACTTTATGTATTGAGAGAGCATGAGTGAGAAGGAGCCGGGCGGGGGAAGAGGCAGAGGGAGAGGGAAAAGCAGACTGTGTGCTGAGCAGGGAGCCTGATGTGGGGCTCGACCCCAGGATTCCAGCTGGGATCCTGACCTGAGCTGAAAGCAGACACTTAACTGACTGAACTACCCAGGCGCCCCTACTTAATTCATTTAAAAATAACAGTAATAACTGTATTAAATATAAACATATTTTTAATGAAAAATAACCATATTTTCTAAAAATTTAGTGAGGAGAGTAGTATTGTTTTACATTTTTGCAAATCTCTTTAATGTTTGGCTTAATAGAACCTTTGGAAAACTACATTGTACGCTTGTGAGAAAATTAGAGTAGAAACGACCAGTCATGTTTAAGGAAATGTTTTTGACCTCTGGACCCTTGAAAGGAGTTTTGTGAATCTCTAGGGTTCTGGGTTAGATTCATCATCAAAATAAGTTATTATAGTCTGTAATTTTAATATATATTTCTTATTGTGGTAAAATATATATGGCATGAAATTTACCATTTTGATCCTTTTTAAGGATCTGTACAGTTCAGGGGCATTCACAATATTTTGCCACCATCATCACTGTTCATTTTCAGAACTTTTTCATCATCTCAAACAGAAAATCTGTACCCATTAAACAATACCCCATTCCTCCTTCCTTCCAGCCCCTGGTAAATTTTTTCTACTTTCTATCTGTATGAATTTGTTCTAGGTACCTCAGATAAGTGGAATCACACAGTATTTCTCTTTTTGAGTGTGGCTTATTTTAGTTATCATAATGTTTTCAAAGTCCATGCATGTTATAGCATATATCAGAATTTCTTTCATTTTCTAGGTTGAGTAATATTCCATTGCATGTCTATACCACATATTATTTGTTTATTCATCTATTGATGAACATATGTTATATTTTTCAACAGTTTTTAAGTTAAAAATATTTTACTTTTTCAAAGAACATTTCATGGTAACTCTGTGCGGACTGATTTTTATTTTAAGTCCGTGAATTAGACAGTTATGCCTGGTCCTCTAGTCTATTGTTTATGCTACTGGCTCACCATACTTTTCTATATCCAAATTCTACTTTATTTCCAGCCCATTTGAGGACTAATTTTTCTTTCTTTCTTTCTTTCTTTCTTTCTTTCTTTCTTTCTTTCTTTCTTTTTTTTTTTTTTTTTTTGGAGACTAATTTTAAGCTTTCCTTCTTAAGGGAAGTGAATATTTTTTGTATACTTTCTATATGTCAGGCACTGTGTTAAGCATTTTGACATGTTCATCTTGTTCGTAATTGTCCTTTGTGTGCAGTAAATTTCTCTTATTTGAACATAATGTTATTAAAGCAGGTTTATCATATTTTACTTAGAAACATTCTAAAAATAATGAACATTTGCCTAGTTTTTCACAGTTTAGAACTGCTTTCATATGTGTTATCTTTGCTCATTCATCTATTTAAAAGATATTGAGTGCTTGCTATATGTCAGGCACAGTGGTAGGCCCTGCCTAGTAATAGATGACTAAAACATTACCCTTGCCTGAAGAACTGTGAGGGTGATAGACTTGTAAATCCCTAATTACAACAGCCTTGGGAGTTAAATATTATTAATAAAATATTCACTTCCTTGTCATTAAGGAAAGTGGGGTTCAGAGAAGTAAGCATACATAATCAGTGGCAAAGCTATCATTTAAACCCAAGATGTTCTGTCTCCAAAATCTGAGCACTTTCTACTATATCACAGATGACTCCTTTAGTCATTATGTATTTGAAAGTACCACGTAAATGATATTTTACAGTTCAAATTGTCATTAATTTAGTGTTTTCTGTACAGCCAATCCAGATTAAGGTGAGTAGAGTATTCTTCAAAGGAATCAGTGAATTTTGAGTTTGCTCATTTGGTTAAAATGAGATTCTGCAGTTCTGACAGCCTCTTCAAATGGGTCAATTTTAAATGTTTAATGGGGAGTTTCGTTTGAGCATCCTTTTGACTTAGTAAGTGCTCCATGCTTCCTTCCTTTTGTGGTCCATATTTTTTACAGAGAAAAAGAGAGACCAGTAGTTCTGTCCTTTGGCAAATGAGAAGGCAGCTTCTTCTGGAGTTGATGGGCATTCTTCCCACAGTAAGAAGTACCCGCATTGTGGAAGAAGCTGATGTGGAGATGGAGCCCAATGTGTCTGTGTATTCGGGGCTGAAAGAAGAGCATGTTGTGAAAGCCAGTGCACTCTTACGTCTGTACTGTGCTTTGATGGGGATCGCTGGACTCAAGTATTCAATACTTTGATATTTTACCTTTTTACCATTTTACTTTCTTGTTTCTAATCCCAAGAAAGTGAGCCGAAGCCCTTTTATTCTGAGGGTTTGGGTTTCCTGTTGGGCTTAGGTAGTGGGCTGGCCTATATCAAGAATGAATTCCTAAGGCAAGAACGTTCCCAGGTGGGATGTATCCATCTATTTTTGTCAGATTGTAAATAGAATTAAATAGAATATGGGAAGGGCCAGAGCAGTTTAAGAAAACTTGTGACTACCACAGCTCACATGACGGTAGTGAATGATCTGTGAGTGATACTTTACTGAGCCCATGCAACTAGTTGAAGTAAATCTCTCCTGTTTCCTTTCACAACTGAGATCACAGATTATTTAAAATCGGTGTGTTGTGGTTATTAAGCACAAGGTTTCTTATGTAGTTACTGCACTACATCCTTTTGAATAATGTCCTCCGTCGTTATACATACAGTCCTCACTTTGCATGTCTCTGATGAGTATGAATTTCACTTACCTCGGCTTAGCGTTGGCTTAAATAACATTGCTCCCTCAACAACTACCATTATCAGTTACCATGATACATTGACCAAATAATTGTATGAAGTACAAACTTTGCCGAGAGCTCTTCAGGCCACAAGTCACTCTGTAAACAGCAGATGCACCTTATTTCTTTTAAAGTTGTTGGCAGCTGGTCACTGCCAATCTTTTACTCAGTCGGTGAACAGATAGGAAAGTTCAGAGTTGTACTCTTGCCTTGTCTCAGTGATAAAGCCATGTGTCATTTGACAAAAATAACTGAAAGAAGGAATTGGCCAAGAAAGCTGAATGTGTAGCAAAGAAACAAAAAGTGGTGACACCGGAAGTGGTATTTGAACCAAAGAAGAATGGAATAGCTGATCACTACAATGTCGACGCTGCTGCCATTTGAGAAACCCTAGATATGTAGCCGAAGAACTTAGTGAAGGTGCCCTTGTCAGCATGATTGAGGAAAGTCATTGTGGAAAAAAGGAGGAAGTCCCAGAGGAGGTGATGCTGGCAAAAATCTTCAAGTTAAAGGAACTCTCAGATATTTCCTGACTGAACATACAAAGGATAAAATGTTGGTGTCAGATCCGAACTTAGTAAGGGAGATGACAGTTCATCAAGGCTTAAGAAAAAGGTTCACTCTACATTATAAGATATACAATGAGAAGGCGGCAAGGGCTTTTCAAACTATTCTTGACAAATTTTTTTACAAAGAAAACACTCTATTTCCCAATGTTTGTAATATTTTCAGTTACAGAGCGCTATATAATTATTTGCTATTTTTTTCACTTCCCTGTGCATTATGACTGACAGAAGGTCTCTGATGTTTTGGCAAATTTTAAAGGTCGTGAACAGTTAACTTTCCCCATTGATTATTATGATCACAGTGCATAGTTTCAGCTTGTGTGGTTATTTTTATGGTCCCATGCTACTGTGCCAAGTGAGGATTGTGTGTATTTGTGTCTGAGGAAAATCACTGGTTGTAAGCCCACCAGTTCTGCTTTTAATGACTTAAGATAGTAAAGGTTTTATAAATAGGAAGGTATCATTATAAAGCTCAGAATTTATATCTGAAAAGTTAAACTCTTGGGAAGTCCCTTTTTCTTCCTTCCTCTCTTAACTAAGAAAAGTAAAGCCTAATAATATATCCCTTTTTTAGACCAACTGAGGAAGAGGCTGAGCAATTACTGCAGTTGATGACAAGCCGTCCTCCTGCTACACCAGCTGGCGTTCGCTTCGTTTCGCTCTCCTTTTGTATGCTGCTGGCCTTCTCTACACTTGTCAGGTATCTTCCTATAAAGGTTGCTCTGTTTTCTGAAGGTCTGCTTTTGTGTATTTATTGAAATGCACATATAGCATTAACTGGGAGCTTGCTAGAGAAATTGGTCTAGGAATGGACAGTGGTATTGTCTTTTAGTAAATGGTGTCAGTAGCATCTACTGTTTGCCAGTCGAAGGAGTCATGCTAGTTCTTCCAGATTTGGTGAGGCAAATAGCAGTCCCTGTTCCCTTCCGCCCTGTTATCCCTTCCCTCCAGGCAACTTCTTTCAGCTTTCTTCAGTTTCTTTTGGTTTTTACTTCCATATCTTTAAATAACATGTTTGTATTTGCTGTGTTTTTGATTTTTCAATTTTAGGAGTAATTGTTGATTTCCTACCATGAAAGATGAGGAATTAGTTCTCTCTTTCTTGTCTTCCCGCCCCCCCCCCCCGCCAGCGCATCTACATATCCTTCCCCTCTTCCCATTGTCCCAGTACAGATATATTGCAAGTTTGCTTTGAAAAATATATGGCTGTTCATATTGTCTCTATTGGGAGCTCCGCCACATAATAAATGATAACGTTTCTTCTGCAAAACTTGTTTTTTGCCTTAATAATTATACCGTGCTTTGTTTTTCATTTGCTCTTTGTTCTGTCTACTTACGTTGCTGTAATTACGTTAAGCTCTGCTGATCTGAACCTCCTCTCGAGATCTTCAGACTCCTTATTCTGTCAGTTTCATTTTCTTAAGGAAGTCTCTCCTGATTCTCTGAACCGGTTACCTCTGCGTCTGTCACACAGCTCTCATCCTGGAACTGCTCTTCGCTATTTTTTCAGGACTTGCTTCACGTCTCCTTTGTTGGATCTCAGGCTTCCTGCATCTCATATCTCCTTTTCTTCTTTTTAAAGATTTTAGTATTTATTTATTTATGAAAATTTTATTTATTTGCGAGAGAGAAAACGCGTGAGCGCAGGGGGAGCAGCAGAGGGAGAGGGAGAAGCAGAGAGGTGAGCAGCAGAGGGAGAGGGAGAAGCAGGCTCCCTGCTGAGCAGGGAACCCAGCTCAGGGCTCGATCCCAGGACCCCAGGATCATGATCTGAGCTGAAGGCAGATGATTAAGCGACTGAGCCACCCAGGTGCCCCAGGATTTTATTTTTAAAAGTAATCTGTACACCCAACGTGGGGCTTGAACCTACAATCCCAAGATCAAGAGTTGCGTGCTCTACTGACTGAGTCCGCCAGGCACCCCAACATATTTCGTTTTTTTTGGTTGCCTTCTCATTTTGCTCCTTTAGCATGTGTACGTGGAAGGTCAATTATTTTGAGACTGGGTAGTTCTGAAAATGTCTTTATTCTACTTGGGCACTTGATTGACAGTTTCATAGGGCTTAGAATTGGAAGTTGGAAATAATTTCCTTTAAGAATTTTGAAAGTCTTGCTGCATTGTCTTCTGACTTCAGTGTTGCTATTGAGAAGTCTGATGACATTCTGATTCTTGATTTTTTGTGTAGCCTGTTTTGTTTTTTTTTTAATATGGAGACATGTAGGATTAGCTTTTTGTTTTGAAATTTTTGGATGATATGCTTGCTTTTATCTATTATCCTAGGTATTCAGTAAACCCTTTCAACCTAGGAACTCATGTCCTTCAGTTCTAGGAGATTTTCTTAAACTAATTTGTTAGTAATGTTCCACGTGGGTTTTTTTCCTGTCCAAAACCTTCTCTTATTTGGATATTGGACTTTCTGAAATGATTATCTTGTTTTCTTATCCTTTCCTGTTTTCCTTATCTTTGTCTTGTTCTACTTTTAAAAACACCGCTTAGTTGAGAGACCTTTTACATACCATCAAATTTGCCCATTTTAAAGTTTACAATTCAGTAGTTTTAAGTATATTTACAAAGTTGTACAACCATTACCAACAATTTAATTTTAGAACATTTTTATTACTCCAAAAGCATATCGCTCATTCTACCTTCAAGGATTTGTTTTCAACTTCTAATCCGCTATCATTTTTGATATCTACGAGTTCTTTTTTGTTTTCTGGTTATTTGTTCTCTACGGTAGCTGTTGCTTCATGGTGGCATGATTTCTCTGATGTTAATCGTAATGATTGTAGAGGTTTTATTAAAACTGTTGCTTTTCTCTAAGTTTTTTTTTTTCCTGCTTTTTTTGGTCTCTGTTTTTCAAGTTAGAAACTTTTTTTCAGGGCTTTGATCATTTTTGATTGTTTATATTTAAGAGTAGGAGGGACGCCTGGGTGGCTCAGTCAGTTGAGTGTCTGGCTCTTGATTTCGGCTCAGGTCATGTTGTGAGATTGAGCTCCACATCAGGCTCCAGGTTCAGTGGGGAGTCTGCTTGAGATTCTTTCCCTCTGCCCTTTCCCCCACTCTTGTGTGCGTGCTCTCTCTCTCTCTCAAATAAATAAGTAAACAAATCTAAAAAAAAAAAAAAAAGAAGAATAAGAGACTAAAAGCAGATTGAATTTTTTAATGCATAGGTGGCTCTTTGGGAAACTCTTGGGCTTATCGGATTCATAGAAGAGATTTTTGTCTTGCCTGGAGAGTGAAGACCTGACAAGAAACCCAAAAGCAAAGTTAAAAAGTAAGGGTTAAGGGTGAGGAGATCTAAACCTTCAGTATAATCTTTCACTTAATTCTATTTTTAGAATGGTGTCCCAGATATCCCTGGTTAATCCTTAGTTCACAGACACCCTCTTTCACCATCTCCAGAGGACAAATCTCCAGTCTTCCCTCTGCTGGGGGATGGGGATTCATCTAATTATGTAGAATGGAGGAGGTGATCTGGAGGTCTACTACTTACAGTAAACTGTTGATCTTCTTAATTTATTAGTCTGTCTTCACTCTCCCTCCCAGAACTCCCTGGAGCTGTTAGTTCCCGAGCTCATTGAGGATTCTGTGGTATAAAGTGGATTGGCTTTTCCTTCCTGCTAGTTTAGTATTCTGCTTTCTTGGGTCTGCTGCATTAGTTACCACTCTTCTATATGTGCTCTTGCTTCCAGCATTTGGTGGTGGTGTCCCTCAGCATCATCTTATGCATTTATGCCTTTTAGGAAAATCCCTTTAATGTAGTTTGGAAAAAGGAGGGTGTGAAATTAGGTAATAAAATGAAGTGTTTTCTTTTCTCTTTACCTGAAGTAAGTGCTAAACATTAACTCTAATCTTTACTTCTAGGAGGTGTATTTCTATCTGTATTTTTGGATTGGAGAGCTCAAGTTTAGAAGGATCATTTAAATTTCTTGTTTAAGATCACATTACCAGTAATTAATGGGCATAGGATTCCTGCTGAGCCTTGCCATGCTCTAAAGGCTGTTATCTCTCTACTGTGTAATGCTGTCTTTTATTAGTAGAATGGGTTAGCTATAGTTGAGAATGACCTTTTAAATTTTCTTAGCTCAGGATAGCGGGCTTTTCAGTTGCTTTTTGTTTTACCCATTTACACTGCAGTGAAGTAGAAAAAATCAAAATTATTTTCACAAGTCAAAGTTGACTTGCATCTTTCAATGTAAGTCTAGGAATTCCCTTTAAAAACAACGTTGGTCTGTTTTTATAATCATTTTTTATGTCTGATGAACCCATGGCTCTTTTTTCTTTTTCTTTGAATAGTGATCACTTATTTCTCTATAATTTTGAGTTCTGCTCAAAACGTTTCTGTAAGTTAAATTTTATTTTCCTTGTTATTGCTCTGGTACTCTGTGACTTTTTGATGACTGTTGTAACTCTATAGATTTTTTCTATATGAAATATTGGCCGTTTATTCAGTTCTACCATTTTAATCCCAGAAGGTCTTTGCTTTTTTAAAAAATGAGAGGAAATTAATTCTCTCCAACTTACAAATGCAGTAATTAAGCCTTTGAGAGGGTTTGACTGTTCACATACATAAAGAAAAGCGAAGGCCCTTATTCTTCATCTCCGGAACTACCTCATATTTCAATGACAGTTAATGGCCGTTGCAACAAGCAATTGATTTGAATTGATATTTCAAAATAGGGAAGGAAAAAATAATTTCTGCTAAAAATAATTCCAGAATGTTTTCTCATTCTTATGCTAGTATATCTGGTTTAAGCCAGTGCCTTTCTTGTATGTTTTACATAGTACACCCGAACAGGAGCAGCTAATGGTGGTGTGGCTAAGTTGGATGATAAAAGAAGAAGCTTATTTTGAAAGGTGAGATGACTTCATTTGTTGCAGTTAGTAATTGTTTCTTATCCCCTTTTTGGAAATTCATATTTTCTTTTTTGTTTCAACAGTACTTCTGGCGTCTCTGCTTCTTTTGGGGAGATGTTGTTACTGGTCGCTATGTACTTTCATAGCAACCAGCTTAGTGCTATCATTGACTTGGTCTGTTCCACTTTGGGGATGAAGGTAATTTTCTTTTATCTTCTTTCTAGGGAAGGTAGTTCTAAGCTGGGTGTTTTGTAGTGTACAGTACATTTTGTTTCCACTTTAAAGTAATTTTAGTTTAATAGTTTGAAATCTTGTCAGGACATATTAGAAAAAAATATATTATGAAAACATTTATTTACAAGCATAAAAGATGTTCAATATAGAAAGTTGGGAGAACCCAAAATATAGAAAGCTTGGAAAACACAGAAGAAAAGAAGAATATTATTTTATTGTTCAAGATACCAACTATACTACTGTTAACATTCTTGTATCTGTTCTTTCCTTACATTGAAACATATAGTTTGTAATTTAGAGAACTTAACTAATATGTGATGACATGTTCTTTATTTTTAAAGATTTTTATTTATTAGGGAGAGAGAGAGAGAGAACGAGCAGGGTGAGGGGCAGAGGGAGAAGCAGACTCCCCACTGAGCAGGGAGCCCAATTAAATGTTCTGACACAATATAATTTTCATTGACTGTGTTGTAGTACATCTTATGCACCAATCATGACTTTCTTAATGGATCCTTTCTTATTTGCCTTGTAGATTTTCCAGTTTCTGAATGGTGCTTAAATGGTTATTCTTATTTACGTAAATACACACACAGGCGCTCACGTATGTTTATCTTGAAACAGTTTTTTTTTTTTGAAGTAGGCCTCGAACTCAGGACCCCGAGATCAAGAGTTGCATGCTCTACCAAATGAGCCAGCCAGGCACCCCCTTTAAATAGGTTTTGGATTATCTCCTTAGGAAAAACTTCTAGAAGGCAGTGACTAAGTAAAAGAATATGATGATGTCAAGGTGTTTGATGGAATATTGCCAGATTACCTTTAAGAAAGATTATACCAGTTTAACTGTTGTCATCTGTGAATGAGACTCTCACCATCACTGGGCATTACCATTCTTTTTAATCTTCACAACTTTGATGAAAGATGGTCTCACTTATTTTGCATTTCATCGATTACTAGTGAAACTGTAGTTTTGATTATTATTATTTTTTAGTTATAGTTTATAGTTGGTTTTTTTTTTTTGGTAGTTTTAAAAATCTGTATGTTTTGGCTGATTTTTTTTTTTTTTAAGATTTTCATTTATTTATTTGAGAGAGAGAGAGCATGAGCAGGGGGGAGGAGGAGAGGGAGAGGGAGAAGCAGACTTCCTGCTGAGCAGGGAGCTCAGTGTGGGGCTTGATCCCAGGACCCTGAGCTGAAGGCAGATGCTTAACCGACTGAGCCATGCTGGTGCCCCTTGGCTGGTTCATTTGTTTTGTGAAGACGCTTACCAGTGTCCTAATTTTCCTATAGGGATTTTTATTGATTTATTTTTCCTTTCGCTGATTCAAAAGGGCTCTTCACATATAAATGATATGTCATTATACCTTATATATCATATTTCATTGATTTCATGACACATATTTTGTCCAATATTGAAATGGGGCTTTATTTTATAGTTGATGTGCGATGTAATATGGTAGTGTTTCCTCCCCCGACTTTTTTCCTCAAAAGGTTGCTATTTTTTTTCTTTAAAGATTTTATTTATTTGAGAGAGAGAGAGAGAGGGTGAGGAAGAGAGCACAAGCAGGGGGAGCAGCAGAGGAAGAGGGAGAAGCAGGCTCCCCGCTGAGCAGGGAGCCCTATATGGCACTCGATCCCAGGACCCTGAGATCATGACCTGAGCTGGAGGCAGCTGCTTAACCAACTGAGCCACCCCGGTGCCCCTTGAAAAGTTACTATTAAATTAGCATATCTTACAGTCCTTAGTGTCTTTAAAACTGGAGAAGTACAGTATGTTGCAATTAATTCTTCTCAGTCTTTTTGGCCATGTGGAAATTATTTTTTTGCGTGTGTAGTATATTTAGTATTTCCTTTATGGGTCCTACTTTGCTGTTGCACTTAGAAATGTTTATCTTAAAAAAAAAAGAGGGGCACATGGCTGGCTCAGTTGGTAGAGCATGACTCATGATCCTGGGGTGGTAAGTTTGAGCCCCACGTTGGGTGTACGGCTTACTTAAAAAATAAATAAATAAAATTTTTTTTAAATGAAAAAAATATTTCTCTTTCCTCAGGTTTAAAGAAATGGTTACCTATATTTTCTTTCAATGTTTCTGTGGCTTCGTGTTTCACATTTAAATCTTTAGAGTTCATTTTGGGTATGGTATCATGTGTGCAAATATATATATATATATATTACACACACACATATGTTTATTTCCCAGAAAGATACCTATTTCACCTTCATTTATTGAATAATCCACTTCTTCCCACTGACTTGAAAGGCTGATAACAATATTTACTAAGTACTTTTGTATGTTGGTTCAGTGTCTGAGGAAAAATACACTTTAATGCTGGGTTTGAGAAGCCACTTTTGAAATAGAGTATTTGAACATTATTTTTACATATCATAGTCATGTTAGATAATACATTTATCAGAGAAAAGTGTGCTTCGTATATTTTTACATGCTGTTAAAATTTTTTTGGTTCTAGATTGTGATTAAACCAAGCTCCTTGAGCAGGATGAAGACTATCTTCACACAGGAAATTTTTACTGAGCAGGTACTTCTTTTCACTTTATTCTTAGGTTATTTCTTTAACTTTCTTTTGCAACATTCTTTGGGGGAGAACTTGTATGTCTCAGTTTAAGAGAATACTATGGTCTTTTTCTGTTCCTTTTTAGTTTCCAGTGATCGTTTATTTCATCTTTATTTTTTATCAAATATTACTTTTTTTAAAGTTTTTATTTACTTATCTGAGAGAGAGAGAGAGAGCACAAGCAGGGGGAGGGGCATAGGGAGAAGGAGAAGCCAACTTCCCACTGAGCAGAAAGCCTGATGCGGGGTGATCCCAGGACCCTGAGATCATGATATGAACTAAAGGGAGACACTTAACCGACTGAGGCACCCAGGCACCCCGGTTTATTTAATCTTTAAAACTTCTGTATAGAATAATCCCATTTAGGGGCGCCTGGGTGGCACAGCGGTTAAGCGTCTGCCTTCGGCTCAGGGCGTGATCCCAGCATTATGGGATCGAGCCCCACATCAGGCTCCTCCACTGTGAGCCTGCTTCTTCCTCTCCCACTCCCCCTGCTTGTGTTCCCTCTCTCGCTGGCTGTCTCTATCCTGTCGAATAAATAAATAAATAAATAAATCTTTAAAAAAAAAAAAAAGAATAATCCCATTTAAAGCATGTTTTAAATTTATATACTTTAGAGATGTTGAGTAAATGCTTAAGAATATGGTCTTTGGTATTGACGATAGGGATCTCACATGGGGTAATCATTTGGGTTTGTCAGGAGAAAAATAAAATAAAGACCTGTTTAAACTTTTAGGCTGTAACGTTCATTTCTAACTAAATTATAAGCTAGAGTCTAAATTCTTTATTCTTTTAATTTTTTTTTTTTTTTAAGTAGGCTGGGCATGGAGCCTAACCCAGGGCTTGAACTCATGACCCTTAGATCAAGACCTGAGCTGAGCTCAAGAGTTGGGTGCTTAACCGACTGAGCCACCCAGGTGCCCCTAAATTCTTTATTCTTGTATTTACATGTTCTTATTTGGCCTCAGCACTTTTGTCCGTGGGTAAACCTGAGGATATTTTATTTTTGCAGGAAAGAAGACAATTCTGAAATTTAAAATTAATTCCCAGATTAATTTGTCAATTTAAACTTCAGATTACAAAAAACATATCTGAAAAAATGAGATATTTGAAAGGCTCATGGATGCACAATTGTTGCTTCTTTTAATATTCTCATCTCTATACCAGACTCTCCTTTTTCTCCTCAATATACATATGCTGCCACATAACAAACACAAATAGCACATAGGACACTCCTAAGTTATTTTTTATGTTTTTATTTGAACTCACTGGAAGACAGCTTTGGGGAGGGTCTTTGAAAACCATTAGAGGTCTGTGCATGACACAGTGAGAGTAATGGTAAAAATCCCTGTTTATGTGATATTTTATATCACACATAGAAAATTTATGTCACATGTAAAGAATCGATAATTTGTAATTCACATATGTTTTTCAAGCATATGTTTTTCAATTCTTCCCCCTCACAAAAACCTTTTGAGGCAGGTGAGGCTGTATTGTCCCATTTTATAGATGTATATTGGGACTGTATTGTCCCATTTTATAGATGCGAAAATAGGCTCAGAAGATAAAGTGACTTACCTAAAGTCACTGAGACTAGATTTTATGATTCCAAATTTTATTTTTTTTTACCTTATTGCATTACTGTCAACATATCAATGTTTAAAAACAAATTTAAAAAATTAGAGTGTTTTACAAATCCCTAAATGTATGCTGCCTTATCATCCAGAAATAATTAAGTCATGTAATAAGTAGTTTTTCTCAGTCATTCCTAAGGGCCACATTTGTATTAAGTATTGACACTCTACCTGCTAATCCTCTCTCTTTCAGCATAATTTTATATTTGGTTCTTTCGTATGTATTAATACTATTTTTCTCTTTAAGGTTGTCACAGCTCATGCTGTTCGGGTCCCTGTCACCAGTAACCTGAGTGCCAACATTACTGGATTTTTGCCTATTCATTGTATTTACCAGCTTCTCAGGAGTCGTTCCTTTACTAAGCACAAAGTGTCAATAAAAGTATGATCTTACATTTATATTTCAAGCTACAACCCCAGTTAATGTGTTTTTTTTTTTCTTTTTCTAGTTCTGTTTCAGTTTATAGGTTTCTGCTGTGGGTTTTCTGTATATATCTAATTACTAATCATTTATATATAGTAACTAGGATGTTAATTTCAGATTTTTAAAAAATTCTATAACTTAAGTTATTGACAAAATGTACAGTATTACTAATCCATTTAAAATTTCAATAATATCATGTAGCTATTTCATAAAACTTGGTAAGAAATTGCCATTTTCTATGCTTTGGTTTTGTTCACAAAACTGAGAAAGTTGCTTGTCAGCCATGCCCAGCATTTGTACTTTTGTCACAAGGACAGCTAACACCTAACCTAATATATATATTTTGATATATTTTTAATTAGTTATATTTGGCTATATCAAACAGTTAAAAGGCCTTCTAAAGAGAAAGATAAGTCCCAGAAGGTAAAGAAATCTGAACCTTTTCTAGAGGCTTTTCTATTTATAAAGAACAATGAATAATATATGCATTGATATATCACCTTTAACTATCCTTGTTTCCACAATTTAGTGAAGTTATTTTCCAGGTAGATTGAATCTTCTGCTTCTTTATGTTTTTAGCAAGTGAAATAGGTGAGAATTAAGAGTCTGCACACCCCGTGTAGTCACATGTTCTCTATCCGTGTGTAATTAAGTGATGGTCTCCCATAAGTGGTTGCCAGCCACTTTCTTAATCTACCTGAGGATTTGCTGTGAAGAACTGTCCCTCTCCCTCAATTCCTCTGTGCGGTGGGGTCTTCTGTAACACAGATGGTACTCCAAATACAGATATAGTAAGGACTTAAAATATTTTTCCTACCACTTAAAAACTAATAGATTAAAAACCCAAAGTCCACATTCAAAACTCAAATTCATCATTATAGATTTATCTTCCACTGGACAATAGTCTTGATTAGGATATAAAAGTAATTCATATTTTTAGATCAAAGACAGTTGTGAAACTGGGTAATATATTTTAGCTGCTAGAAGTTAATAGTTTCACTGATTCATAAATCATGTAAATTGTATGTTCGTATTAAATTTCGCTTGCTTTTTCTTATTGCCATAATTGATTTGGTACTTATAACCTTCTTTTTTAGGACTGGATTTATAGACAGCTGTGTGAAACCTCCACTCCACTTCATCCTCAATTACTTCCTCTGATTGACGTGTACATAAATTCCATACTTACTCCTGCATCTAAATCTAATCCAGAAGCCACAAATCAGCCAGTCACAGAACAGGAGATCCTCAGTATTTTCCAAGGAGTCATTGGGGTAAAATAGTTCTTATACATTTATTAGCTGATTTTTCTTTTATTCTTCTGACTTGTTCCACATTTTTTCTTTGATTATTAGAGGAATTCTGGGTGGTTCTGAATTTGAAATGGAATTACATTTCTTCAGATCACTTATGAAATTTACAAGTATGGTATTAGTTCCAAGTAGTTCATTGAAGAGGCACCTTCTGAGGAATTCTTTAAGAGAGCTCCATTTTAAAGTCTAAAGAGTGCTCTGGAGAGTGTGTGCTTAACAAAGGACTAGGTGATGTTTCAACAGGGTCAACAGAGTTTTGTTTAGCTTCCTGGGAATCTAAGATACACTTAGATTCAAACGGGAAATTTGAAGAAAATCTTTTTTCTCAGTTTTTCAGCAGGAAAAAATGGTTGTGTTTTTCACAAATTATTCAGATGTACGCTCTGTTTTTTTAGGAGTTATTTTCTTCATGGTAATTCCTGGTAATACTTGAGACCTCTGTAAACCTTTTTCAGAAGCAGCCTGATGGAATTGCTGTTAAGGAGCAGCTGAAGTCTTTTTTTTTTTTAATCATAAAGACTGTTAAGCATGTTGCCTTTCATCTCCCATATGCCATCTCAGATTTGAACTTCACGTTGTCTCTTTGAGTTTAATGCAGACATGGCAACATTTCTCCCATTTTATCTGAGCTTGGGAATGGTAACACTGAATAGTCTATATTCGGTGCATTTACCGTCCAGAAAGTACTCATGAAATTTAACAGTGTTTTAAAGTATTTATAATATTACTTTCAGGGCGATAACATCCGCCTTCATCAACGTTTCAGTATCACAGCCCAGCTTTTGGTGCTTTACTATATCCTGTCTTATGAGGAAGCTCTCCTAGCAAACACAAAGACTTTAGGTAAGTTGTACATATACATAGAAGAGTGTTTCTAGTGATACTTCGTTTTATTTGTTTACATTCTCTCACTTTCCACACTGTCATGTGAGAAAATAAGGTCGAGTATTCTAACAAGCCCCGATATCGTTCTGCAGTCTTTGCAGCGTAGGCATCGTATACTCTGATGCGTAAATACATACACGTATGGGCACATAACCACCCCTTGCGGCTCAGCCCCCTTTTACCAGGCTAAATTAATAACTGAATTGTCTGTATTTTAATAATTTTAGGGACCTTACTAAGTCCCAGTAAATTAAGAGATAAACCTAGGGGTGCCTGGGTGGCTCAGTCGTTAAGCGTCTGCCTTCGGTTCAGATCATGATCCCAGGGTTCTGGGATCAAGCCCCGCATCGGGCTCCCTGCTCTGCTGGGAGTCTGCTTCTTCCTCTCCCACTCCCCCTGCTTGTGTTCCCTCTCTCTCGCTGTCTCTCTCCGTCAAATAAATAAAAAAAAAAAATCTTAAAAAAAAAAAAGATAAACCTAAAGGAAGTATAACTGAAATTTTATTTGGCTTGATTGCAGTCTTTACCCTACTTTCCTTCCGTTAGGTGAAGAATAACAATCGAGTCAAAAACAGTAGAAAAAAATAACAAGAGTTTCATTTTGCCATTAAAATTATCATTGAGCTGGGTTTTCAAACATAGCTACTTTCTATAATATCAGAAAATCAGATTCAACATAGAAGATGTCAGTATAAAGCAGTGTGTTTTCTATATCTGAAAAAGAAAATTCAGTTGTCTTTTAGGCTTGCTAAATGTATATAGTTGCATATTTGAACAAAAAATGACTACTGATTAGAAAGCTGTAGGCACTGGGTAGGTAATGCAGGGAAAATTCTTGTAAGGGTTGTTATTTTGCCACAGCTGAGTAATTTTACTTTTTGAAAGCTATAAATCAAAGTTACTTTTCAGTGTTTGGCAGATCAGTTTCTTTTATTTATCTGAAGTATTACGTTTTAAATATACTGTGAATTTCTCAGCTCCTTTCTTTTCTGACTATAATTGTTAGGGTTATACAGATGATATCTCATAACTGTAATTATAGTCTTTGTCATATTAGCCAAAAGGTGGGCTAATAATAAGCATTAGATAATAGTCTCTCATTTTTATCCACATGTAGTGAATTCTGTTAAAGAAGAATAAATTACAAGGAGGTGTTCTGGGGAAGAATTCAGACCATTAATACTGTAGCAGGGACCAAGATACACCCTTATTTTTTACATAAATGAATATCTAGCAAAATTTTTTTTTAACACAGTTGAGTACAGAGAGTAGTATAGCCAAAGCTTGTGTATATACCATGAGGAATTAACAAGTACTCAGAATTTTTTAGGCCTGGAAGAATCTTTAAAGATTACGTTTCCCAGTCCCCAGGGACATGCTTAGTTCAACCCAGTGTTCCTGTGAAGCTGCTGTTCTTTTTAATTTATTTATTTTTATTTTTTATTTTTTAAAAGATTTTATTTATTTATTAGGGAGAGAGAGAGAGAGAGAGCATGAGCAGGTGGAGAGGCAGAGGGAGAGGGGAAGCAGACTCCCTGCTGAGCAGGGAGCCTGCTGCGGGGCCTGATCCCAGGATGCTGAGGTCATGACCTGAGCTGAAGGCAGATGCTTAACTGACTAAGCCACCCAGATGCCCCTCCTGTGAAGCTCCTGTTCTTTATGTAACAGTCTGATGGATCTCAGTTGGAAAGTTAAAGATTTTAGGTTGGAAGAACAACGCAGCCTCGATCGAATCTTGGGAAAGGAACTGGGGGATTAGAGGAAAGTAGTTAGTAGGTTTTTATAGGATTCTAGGTGAAAGGTAGTGATGGTTTGGACTGGTAGCAGGGTATATACATTTTGGAGGTAGAGTTGAGAGGTTTTGCTAATGGATTCATGAGGTTTGAGAGACATGAGCCAAGGTTGATGTGGAGGCTTTTGGCCTGAGCCTACAGGACAGAATGGCTATCAACTAAAATAAAAGATCTTAGGGAGGGAGCAGATTTGTAGGGGATCAGGAGCTCAGTTTTGGACATGTTAAATTTGAAATGTCTGAAAGACTTTCAAGTGGGGATGTTAAGGAGACAGTTATATATATACTGGCCTGGAATTCCGGGGGGATACCTGGACTGGGAGATCCTTTAGCATATATATATATAAAATCACGACATTAAATAGGATCACCAAGGATGGAAGTGTAGGGGAATCAGGAGAATATGATGTTTGCATGTCAAGGGAAGAATGTTTAAAAGGATATATATATATACACATACATACACACACACACACACATTTTTGTGTGTGTGTGATACAGTGATCACCTGTGTCAGATGATGTTGCTAGATTGGTTAAGATTAGGACTGAGGCTTAGCTGATGGATGCATATTGCTTGCTGGAGGTCATTTGACCTTTACAGTTTTACTAGTAAAGTGGTAAGAGAAAGCCTGATTGTCGTGAATTGAAAAGAAAAATAGAGGAGATATACTGAAGCCAATGAATAGAGGTAGCTCTTTGGAGGAGTTGTAAAGAAAGGAAAGCAATGAATGTGGTAATCTGAGAGGAAAATGAGGTCAGGAGAGGGCTTTTTTTTTTTTTTTTTTTTTAAAGGTGAAAGAGCTGAGAGAATGTATGTTGTTGGGGGTAATCTACTGGAGAGGTAAGGTTAATAATGCGTAGGGGAGAATCCCTGGACTGATGTCCTTGAGAGGCAATGTGATGTAGAAGGTAAATGGAGCGTTGGCCTTTCCTTGGAGAATTGTTCTCCCCTGGTTGAGGCCTTTTCCTAGTCTAGTTTCTCATCTCCAAGGAGAATAATGACTGCAGAATATATCACAACATGAGAGAACTTTGCTCTTCCACAGTGAAAAAAGGTGATTATTCTGCCTCACATTTATTCTTACGTGTGAAGTTGTGTTGTAGTTTCAGTACATTGTTAACTATTCTGTGGTTTTGGCCTTATAATAAAAATCATTAGCAACCACCAGCTAGCTGCAGATGCTCATATATGGAATTCTGAAATTTGAGTTAGAGCCAAGTATTAGAATGTCATAGTCATTAAAAAAAATGGGTGTGTGTGTGTGTATGTGTATATATACATATATACACACTCATACATATATGTATTTTCATATGCACACATATTTTTGGCTTAAAAATATTTGTATTTGTTTATATTTATATTGTGTCAATTAGGTTTTTTTCATCTCCTTCGTTTAATTTATTCTTAGGTGTTTTATTTTTGATGTAATCGTAAGTGGGATTGTTTTCTTAATTTCTCTTTCTCATAGCTTATGTAGAAATGCAACAGATTTTTGTGTATTGATTTTATATTCTGCGATTTTACTGAATTCACTTATTCTAACAGTTTTTTGATGGAGTCTTTAGGGCTTTCTACATATGTCATCTGTAGAGAGTGGCAGTTCTACTTCTTCCTTTCTAATTTGGATGCCTTTTATTTCTTTTTCTTTCCTAATTACTCTAAGAATATTTCCCTCAGTAGTAAGTGTTGGTACCAGGATTTGACTATCATTGGAACCTATTCTGTTTAACTGCCTTCTGAAACGTGTTCTTATGGAATTCATACAAAACTGGTATGGAAAACTAGGATGCTAATTTATTAATTTACAAGAGAGGGTTATGGGGATGCCTAGGGGGCTCAGTCGGTTGGGCATCTGCCCTCGGCTTGGGTTGTGATGCCGGGGTCATGGGATTGAGCCCCACATCGGGCTCCTTGCTGGGTGGGGAGCCTGCTTCTCCCTCTGCCTGCCATTCTTCCTGCTGTGCTCTCTGTCTCTCCCTGACAAATAAATAAATAAAAATCTTAAAAAAAAAAAAAAAGAATATGATGGAGATGAGACAGAGAAAGACAGTGTTGATTGGCAGCTACCTTTACTTTGGGGGATACAGGAATCCACTGAAGGTTTTTGAACATGAGGTATTTTAAGTAATCTCTACACCCAACGTGGGTCTCAAACTGACAACCCTCAGATCAAGAGTTACATGCTCCACCCACTGAGCCAGCCAGGCGCCCCTAAGATGGACTTGTTTTTTTTAGAAAAGGAATTGTTTGCTGACTAAAGATAGAAGTTGTGAGAGAAGGCAGTCAAATTCATATTGCCCAACTTCCTTTAAAAAGAGTCACCATGGGGGCGCCTGGGTGGCACAGTGGTTAAGCGTCTGCCTTTGGCTCAGGGCGTGATCCCGGCGTTCTGGGATCGAGCCCCACATCAGGCTCCTCTGCTAGGAGCCTGCTTCTTCCTCTCCCACTCCCCCTGCTTGTGTTCCCTCTCTCGCTGGCTGTCTCTATCTCTGTCGAATAAATAAATAAAATCTTTAAAAAAAAATAAAAAGAGTCACCACTATGATATATAATTAAATTAAGACTATTGGCGTCATGAAGCTTTAAGCCGTATGGTCATGACTGAATTTAGTCTTCCTAATTAGATTTGGAAGAGTCTTGACTTACTTATCAGGGGTTTTGTTTCATTTTGTTTTGTTTTTGTGTTTTAGTGTGGGGCACATTTGCAGATGGCTTCTCTCACTTAACGATTTTTCTCCTCACTAGTTTCAGTTTGGGGGCATTTTCCAGATCTTGCTTTTAGATATGTTCTTGCTCTTCCTGTGTATCCACTATTTCTTCATTTTCTGTGAAGTATATTCACAGATTAAGTGAATTAAAAGTAACTTAATGTTGTTTTTCTTCCATTTAGGTTGAAGGTTAAGATTTCTGTTGTTTATTACACTGTTCTTATCTTACACTTTGTATCTTTGACTGACAGCTGCCATGCAAAGAAAGCCCAAATCATATTCGTCGTCTTTAATGGATCAGATTCCTATCAAATTCCTTATTCGACAGGCTCAAGGGCTGCAACAGGAGTTGGGAGGTATTTGTTTTCTTGCCTTTTACTGCTAACGTTTATTGTTAAAGATACCTTACTGTGTATAGTGTTAGGAAGTATAAAATGTGCTCAGTGGTTAAAAAAAAAAATTCAAACAATTCAGGAGTGAAAGTCCTCTTTACATCACTCACTCTCTTACTTCTTTCATTCCTCCTTCCCCAAAACTCAGTTTTATTTTGGTATGTAATTTTAGACATTTTTTTTATAAGTTGAGCCATATGAAATTGCAGGTATTCAACTTTTTTGACCTACAAAAATGCAGTTTCATATGGTTGAAGCTAATAGATACACACATGAGTAAAAAATTGTTTTTTTAAACTATGAATGGCATTATACCTTATCCCTTCTGAGACTTGTTTTTTTCTCTTGGAGTCTTAGAAATCTTTTTATGCCAGTATGTATAGATCTACCTTATTGCTTTTAATTCATCCATAATATTCCGTAGCATAGAATTACTATGTTTTTTACTGTAAAATTGTCAAATAGATATATAGTAATATTTTTTGAAATTCAATTTTTTTCCTTAATTTAACACCTCTTTTTCTAACATTTGAGTATGGGTTTTTTGTTTGTTTCTATGAAGTTGAAGTTTTCTTTTTCTTTCTCTGTTGTGGTTGATTTCAAGCAGGAACAAAGATGACCTTCTTTCGTCACCTTTAACCAGATGTGTGCATTTATTTACTTATATCTTTGCATAAACTAATGTTATATTTGGCAATGTTTGGCAACTAACATTTTATTGAGGAGCTTATGAAATGTAGATTAATTTTCACTATGTAAGCAGTCATTTTGTGACTTTTGAGACAGTCTTAACTGTACATGTAGTTATGCATTTAGATATTTAAATGTTTAATACTTTTGATTGCAGCATTTATTCAAACAGAAATATTAATTTTAAGCAGTTTCTATGACAAAGGAGGCAGATACTCTCCCTACTGGGACTAAGTGGTATGATTTGATCTAAGTTGCATAATAAGGAGATTATTGGATGGAAAGTACTTTTATTACAACTAATACTGTTACTACTACTCTTGTAACTCTGATGAGGATGATGATATAGTAACAACAATATTTATTAGGTATTTATGTGCCAAACACTTAGCATAGTGATACTTCAGATATCTAAATAGACATTTTTTACAGAATCATTTATCATTAACAATAATAGTTATGAATAGTCAAACTGTGCTATAAGCAAAACGTTAGAAAGAATACTTTGATTTAGTAAAACGAAGTTTCCCGTTCCTTTTGAGCTTCCTTAACTCTTCTTGAAGGAAGATAAATGTACTGTCTCGTAGGTATCATCCATACTGCTTTGATTGGCTGACATACTTAGTTGTGTGACTCTGGGAACTTTCATAAATGTCTTTCAGGCTGTTGCCTTACAGTAGAATGGAGACAATATTGCTTACCTTGAAGGGACATTAGGGAGAAATGAAAAAATGTACACAGAGTGCCTGAGATCTTTTAGGCAGTGATTCTGAACTGGGTTGGAAGAGAGCACATGTTCTTCTGTAGACGCCTATCAGAATTTCTGAGTAAGGCCTTTCTCAAGCTATATGTGATCTCCCCCAAATGGACATTCTTTTCCCCTTTTTTTCTTTCCTCCCCAGTCAACTCTTGAACTACTGCTATGTCAAACAACTGTTTCCTGATGGGAGACTTTTATGTTGGGATAGGGTGGAAGAAAGCTTGAGAACTTTTGATAAAACCAGTAGTTTCCACCTTTTTGTGTATCAAATCACTTGGGGATCTTTATTTAAGCAGATTCTCTGGCTGAATTACTGAACAGAAATTCTCAAAGGGTAGTGTGCATGCACAAGATGCGCCCATTCCTTTGGTTTGCGGAAAATGAAAGGGACAAGGGAGAGGGGAGTGAGGAGATAAGATGTTGGTATTCGAGAATGAAGAATCCATTTGACATCTTGTAAATTTTCAAGGGCTACATTCTGCTTTACTACGTCTCCTTGCAACTAATTACCCACATTTATGCATTGTGGATGATTGGATCTGTGAAGAAGAAATCACAGGGACTGATGCCCTGTTAAGGCGAATGCTACTGACCAATAATGCCAAAAACCACTCTCCTAAACAACTCCAAGAAGGTATAGTAAATTGGATACCCCTTTATGCCTTTAGTAGTACAGAGATGTTAGGCTCATTGAAATCGTAAAATCATGCAGAATTTTCCTGGGTATGTAACAATGTTTGGTCAATATATTTTAAGTAATTTTCTTTGAGTTTAAGGAGTTTTATACCTTTTTTTAAAAAAAATTATTATTTTTTTATTTGAGAGAGAGAGAAAGTGCACGTGAGTTGGGGGAGGAGCAGAGGGAGAGGAACAAGCAGACTATGCACTCAGCGTGGAGCCCTACTCAGGGCTTGATCTCAGGACCCTGAGATCATGACCTGAGCGGAAATCAAGAGTCAGACACTTAACAGTCGCCCTCGGAGTTTTAACCTTTTCTTCTGACGTGCTTGTATCTGTTTTCTCATAGTTTCTACGTTACATCACTAAACAGGTCATGTGGTTTTAGAAAGGTCCTAAACTGGTCGGGAATAAATGCTGTGGAATAGAGCAATATTACTTGCCGTTAATGGATAATGTTCAAGCACTGTCAAATAGAAATATGACATGAGCTACATATGTAATTGTAAACTTTCTATAGCCACATTAAAAAGTAAAACACAGACAAAAGTAGTTTTAATAATTATTTTAGTTAGCCCAATATATCAATATATTATCATTTCATCATGTAATCAATATAAAAAATATTAATGAGATATTTTGCTGTTTTTCCACAGAAAGTCTTTGCAGTCTGGTATATATTTTATACTCACAGCACATCTCAGTTTGCACTAGCTGCTTTTCTTAGGTGTTCAGTAGCCAGGTGTGGTTAGTGACTATTCTACTGAAAAGCACAGTTCTAGAAATTTTTTACTAACAGCAGTCTGCTGGATACTTACATCCTAGAAAGGGGGCCACCCAGATGGAAAATATCAAGAAGTTTGAATCTTATTGAATGTTACTACCAAAAGCAATACTTGGGTATATTTTCATGTTTTGGTCAATGTTTAAAATTAATCTGAATCACCAGGGAGATGACATTTGTCTTTGTGTCACTAATGTGTTTTTTAAAATGGGATTTTTATAACTTTTATCTTTATGATTATTTTTATCTTTATGATATAAGTATACTTAACATGAATTTTTCTTAGGCCTTTATTTTAAGTGTAGCCAAAACTTGTGGCCAGGATTGAAAGTTTTACTCTTTTTCAGCAATAATGTTTCCTTGATTTGTGTGGTATGTAGTCTGATAGGAAAGTATTACCAAATATTATTTGGTAAGTTGTACAGAATTTAGATCATGACTGCCAAGTTTTCCTTTTAGCATTTTCAGCTGTCCCAGTAAGTCACACACAAGTGATGCAGATTCTAGAACACTTGACTCTACTCTCTGCCAGTGAACTTATACCTTATGCAGAAGTATTAACATCCAATATGAACCAGCTATTGAATTCAGGGGTTCCACGGCGAATTCTTCAAACCGTCAATAAACTGTGGATGGTTCTTAATACTGTGATGCCTAGAAGGTAATTTCAGTGTATTGTTTCATGTAATAAGTAAGCATATAGCAGTGATTGTATACAATAACCTAAACTTAAATGTTGAAAAAATTGTTGATTATCTGACAATATAAATCCATTCTGAAGACTACTAATTAAAGAGCTGTTATAACTTTAAGGAAAAGAATAAACTTTAAGGGGTGCCTGGGTGGCGCAGTCGTTAAGCATCTGCCTTCGGCTCAGGGCGTGATCCCAGCGTTCTGGGATCGAGCCCCACATCAGGCTCCTCCGCTAGGAGCCTGCTTCTTCCTCTCCCACTCCCCCTGCTTGTGTTCCCTCTCTCACTTGCTGTCTGTCTCTGTCAAATAAATAAATAAAATCTTTAAAAAAAAAAAAATAAACTTTAAGAAGCAGAGAAACCTTAAAGTATTTCCAACTTGAGAAAGTTCTTTAAAAATGTTCTCACATATCTCTCATTTGCAGCTAATTGTGATTCAGATCATCTTGTGTCTTGCAGTCCTTAGCATGGCTTCAAATTTTGCCGTGCATTAAAATCACCTGGAGAGCTTTATTTAAAGCTCCTGATCTGCAAGTTGTACCCCATGCTAATTAAATCAGAAAGTCTGTTGCTGGGAGTTAGTCATTAGTATTTTTCTTTAAAAATACTAATTTTTAATATTTAAATATTTTTAATATATATATATTTTTAAGGATTTCCTGAGTGAATCTAGCACACGTCAAGTTTAGAGAACACTGGATTAGTTATTTTGCTTTAGGAAGATGAGTCTCTCCTGTTCCATGTATTGCATCAAAAACACCTGTTCTAAATAGGTGATGGGATTAAGGAGTGTACTTGTGATGAGCACAGGGTGTTATATGGAAGTGGTGATTCTACTAAACTGTACACCTGAAACTAATATTACACAGTCTGTTAACTAACTGGACTTTAAATAAAATAAAAACAACAACAAAAACCCTCTTTAAATAGAAAAACAAAAAACACCTAGTCTGCTCTAAAAAAACCCCAGAATACTGGGCTGGAGTTACCTGAGTTTTTAATTCAATAGGTCTGGGAATATTTATGCTTTTTATTTTAGTATTTTAAATTTTTTTTAAAGATTTTATTTATTTGTGAGAGAGAGTTGCACAAGTGGGGGAGGGGAAGGGGGGGCAGAGGGAGAGGGAGATGCAGGCTTCCCACTGAGTAGGGAGCCCGATGTGTGGCTTGATCCCAGGACCCTGGGATCATGACCTGAGCTGAAGGCAGACGCTTAACCGACTGAGCCACCCAGGTGTCCCATATTTATGCTTCTTAAATGTAATTTTACTTATATCAAATGAATAAATGCACATAACTTAAGAACTTAACATAGTATATTCCTTTCCATTTTAAGACTGCTGCTCCCCAGAGACAGCTGTTTTCAGCTCTTCAACCTTTTTATTCTGGCATTTATATCCCCCCATCTATCTCAATAACATACTTAAAATTACTATGATTTCCTGACTTTCCAATTTAGAAATTATCTGTGACTTTCCACTATACAAGATGAAGTGTTAGCCCTCTTACCTGTTTCCTCCCCTGTGAGTCCCTCTTCCTCCAACACACACTTTCCTTTCCTCCATTTCTCCCAATGGAGTAATACCAAAATTTTTGGTTAAAGTAGTACTCAGTGTGCCTGTTATTATGACTTCATTAGTGCTGTTTTTATAGTTGATACATGCACTATCCTTTGATTACAATTTCTTTCTTATACAGCTGCCTTCCTTCATATCTGACACACAAACCTGAGTTAATAATTCCTTCTTCTATTTACTTGTGGTTTTGTTTTGTTTTTGTGTTCGTTTTGTATCAATAACTAATTCATCCCTAAACTCCATTACTGAGAGTACATTTACTTTATAATTGTTATAACATATCAGGTAATGTCTCAGTAACATTTTTTTTCTTGGAAACATTCCTTTCATAGCTTTCCATCCGTATGTTTTAATTTGCGACATGCACAATAGCCATCCTGGAATTGGTTTTTTCTCTCTTCTTTGTTGAATTCCATGTTTTTCTCTGTCGTTGGCGTAGTTCCTTATTTTAGTGAGTGAAACTCACACTCAATTTCCTTCCTGAGAAAGGGTGCTTAGGGAACTTATTTATTTATCATTCTACTGAATGAATTGAACTTCCCTTGTTGCTATTAATTAATCCGGTGATATATCAACTTCCACTCCTTTGTATGTGACCATTGTTTTTCCTCTCTTAAATTGTTGGTTTTTTTCCTTTTACTGTTTTCTGGAATTTTATGATGATGTATTTTGGTGTGTGTGGGGTTTTTTATTCATAGTGTTGGGTGCTTGGCCTTTTTTTTGGTCTGGGGACCAATGCCTTCATTTCTAAGACCATTTTCTTATATATTTTTTCTTCAGTGATTTCTTTCCCTTTGTTTTGTGTAATTTTTTGTAAGTTAGCTTTTAGGCCTCTTATTTTAAAACCCCTTATTTTCTGATTTTTTTCTCTTTTTTTAAAATTTGTCTTTTGAATATACTTTGAGTATTTCCTCAATGTTATCTTCTGGTCTTTTTTTTGAATTTAAAAAATTTGTTATATCTTAATCTCTAAGAGCTCTTTCTTACCTGAACATTTTTAGTTTTCTTTTTTCTTTCTTTCTTTTTTTTTTTTTTTTTAAAGTAGGCTCCATGCCCAGCATGGAGCCCAACATGGGGCTTAAACTCATGACCTGAGATCAAGAGTCAGATGCTTAACTGAGCTGCCCAAGTGTCCCTTACCTGAATATTTTTAAATGCCTCCTGTTCTTGTTTCATATGTGCAATATTCTATCCTTGAAGGATATTAATTATAGGCTTTAAAAAGTTTCTCATCCCTATATTCTCTGTTTCTTTGAAGTTTCTTTCTGTTTGCATATTTTAATCTTTTTCAAACTAGATGCTTTCCTTAAATGTCTGATGACTCTTGGCTATCCCTTCATATTTAAGAGTGGGCAAGCTCTGTGTGCAAGTTGGGGCTGATGGACTCCTGGGCTTCACTGTAAGAGATCAGGTACCCTTCCTATTGGCATATCCCTTAGTAATTCTGATGTGCAATCAGGTTAGTAATGACTTTTAGAGTTTATTGATATCTAATCTCAAAGTGGCATCTCACATTGAGATTTTATGATGATACAGAACCATGGCTTATTTATGGGGCCAGATACAGTTTCAAAGTGCTAAGGTTTTAATTCATACTTTTATTTTATGTGCCATGATTATTCCATTATAACTGTGAGGATTTTTGAAACTACGTTGTGTTTACTGTTTTATCTTCATTTGTTTTGGAGACATCATAATAAGTTAGATTTCAGTAGTTCTTAGTTTTTCCAAGTTCATTCACACCTGTTTTTAAATTTTTTCTTGAATATATCCTTCTAAGTTAGGGCTGAATGGCTGCAGGTTTCAACTATAATATAGCTGTTTTTGAACATGTGATTATTTCCTCGTCAGGCTATGGGTAATGACAGTGAATGCACTTCAGCCTTCAATAAAGTTTGTACGGCAACAAAAGTATACTCAGAATGACCTGATGATAGATCCTCTCATTGTCCTAAGATGTGACCAGAGGGTACACAGGTATGTATCATTTTAGTTTCAGTTTTATTCTGAAGTTATACTTTGGAGAGTCAAAAGAAATCGAAGAAATTCAGTTTGAACGTCTTAGTAATTGGCAGTGTGCACTGTGAGGTGGGTTTTTTTTGTTTGTTTTTGTTTTGTCTACATTCAGGAACTATTCAGTTTAATATTTAATACGTGATTAGTAAAATCTAGCCTTGTTGTTAGCATTTTTGAAAAAGGTTTTTAAAAATTCGCTTATTATGAACCACTGCTTGCATTTAAACTGTGATCTTTTTGGCATCCGCAGTTGTGATATCAGCTTCATTGATTCCACATTTGTCTATGATTTCTTGCCAGTTGCTGAGCTTAATCAATTGCTTTGAAGTGGCTTCACCTCAAGAGGCCAATTTAATTAATTCACATCGTTAATATTTGAATTTCCAATTACTGTGCTAAGTAATAAAATGATACATAGGTTAAAGTGATTATCACCTGTATGGAGAAGTAAGACAAATACATGGAAAGTTAAATAATATGGTCATATGCAGGTGAATGGTTTAGTAAATGGATGCTATTAAAGGTTCAGGGAAGATGTAGAGTAAGTAGGACCTGAGTAGTATTTTAAAGGATAGAAATGGGGTTTAGATCTAATGATCGGGATAAGGGGTTAAGAAAGGCATTGTGGGGGAAAAGGAACAGTGTGAGCAAAAGTGTAGAAGCACAAATGAAAAAGGCTTGGAATGGAGGGATAATTTGTTGAGAGGAGCACCCTTTAGAATTGGAATGTCAGGTTAGCCTTGAATTTAGCCTTGAATATTAGGATAAAGAGGTCATTTAGGTGGTAACTTAAGAAGACAAGCTTTGCATTAAATGGCTTAGAGGAAGAAGAAATTGGAGGTAACGAAGACTTAACTAGGATATACACTCTATGAATGTAGTCATCTGTCCTCAACCCAAGGGATGACATTCATGAAGTGACAAAATTTGCAAAATCAGTTATATATGGTTTGGTGAAATCGAGGTCTCATAGGAAATAGGAGTCAGGAAAATGAACAGTTTAAATGACATTAAGTATCTAAAAAAAGAAAAAGAGCAGTAAATAACACTTCCAGAAAAGAGCAACTTCTAAAACAATTTATCAGTGTTAAAAATCCATTTAAGTAAGTAACCTTTCACCTGAATTGCCTCCAGTTATTCAGGAAGTTGTCAAATTTTGCTATTATAATGTATATGTTTTCTTCGTAGCCTGGATTTTCTCTTAACTTGCGAACTTTTCCCCAGGTTAATAGATATTCTGATGTTAATTGGCTGTATAGTATTCCACATAGTTATGCTATGCTTAACCCAATCCTTATTGTTGGGCATTTTGTTTATTTCTGTTTTTTGTTATTATCAATAGTGCAGTGGTGACTATTCTATGTACTATTTCCTTAGAGCAGATTCTTTTTTTAAAAATATTTTATTTTATTTTTTTTAAAGTTTATTTATTGAAATAATCTCTGTATCCAATATGGGACTCAAACTCAGGACCCCAAGATGAAGAGACGCATGCCCTTCCAACTGAGCCAGCCAGGTGCCCCTGAGCAGATTCTTAAAAATGGAATTATGGGGGCAAAAGTAACATGCTTATTTTCAAGGTTTTTGATTCATATTTTTCATATTCATATGTTGATTCATATTCATTTTTTCATTCTGCCATCTAGAAAGGCTGAACCAGTTTACATTCCCAAAGCAGTGTTTGATAAATTGCACTTCACTACTTTATGTAATATTTTCCAATTTGATAGGTGAAAACTTGATTCTCATTTTAATTTGTATATTAGATTGAATATTTAAATATGCTTATTGGCTGTTGATATCTCTTCTTTATATTTTAGTCTAGTTTTCTGTTGAAATACGTATCTTTTTTGGTTTGGAAAGAGTCCTTCATAAAGGATATTAGCACTTTATATGTATATTACAGTTTTTTCCTTTGTGTTTTGTTTTGCCTTTTAATTTTGTTAATTTTTTAAAATTTAGTTTTTTTACCAAGTGATCATCCACATGATTTTTAAAGATATCAAACAATATAAAAGATATACACATATAAAAAGATATAATGTTTAGGATTTGCTTTGAACTAACCCATTGGTGGTGATGGGAAGGAAAGTGGATGGGAGTGTAGAGGAAATGACTGGCCATGTGTCGGTAACTGTTGAAGGTAGGTGATAATTTCTTGGAGATTCATTGTCATATTCCCTTTTTTATGTATGTATGAAAGTTTTCATTATATACATTAGTAAGTGAACAAACAAGAAGATGAACAGTAAGAAAAAGGTGTACAGTGTAAAGTCTTATTGTTCTCTCTCATATCTACCGTGTTGCTATGGCGAAAGCAAAATTGCTCTTTGACCTCTTGACCAATCCCTGTTCCATCTCCAGAGGAAACTTTGTTGTCATACTAGTGTGTATGTAGCTTTATTTTGTATTTACAAATTTATAAGTAGAAATACTTTTTCTTTCAGTGGTTTAAAAAAACTTAAGTTATTATATTATAGGCATGTTTTTGTTCTTTTTTAAAAAAACTTACTGTTGTTCACATGTTTTCCATATTGATATGCATAGGTCTAACTCATTTGTTTTAACTGCTGCATAGTAACCCATATGTAAATTACTAGGCTTGTCCTCCAGAAACTCTGATTCAGAATTTTGGAGTGGAGCTTGAGATTTTTGGAAACATTGCCATAGTTTTTTAATACCGACATATTTTTTTCACTATAAAAACGTAGATGTTTATTGTAGAAAATTTGGACATTTCAGAAAAACCATTGATATATCGATTAAGCTGTTTCCATTGTTACATGGTTATAAACACAGCTGTACTGCCTGTTTATGCATGCATGCTAGTTCCTTCTGTGATAGACTGAGACGTGGCATTGTCAGGTTATTCTAAGGGCTTGGCTTTTTTTTTTTTTAAGATTTTATTTATTTATTAGAGAGAGCACACACGCACAAGTTGGGGGAGTATCAGTGGGAGAAACAGACTCCCCGCTGAGCACAGAGCTCAATAGGGGCTTGATTCCAGGACCCTGAGATTGTGACCTTAGTTGAAGGCAGAAGCTTAACTGACTGAGCCACTCAGGCGTCCCAGGGCTTAGCTTTTTAAATTTTAGTGGTTACTAATTTATCATTTCTTTCCTTTTTAATATTTAATTTTTATGTTCTTATCTCATTTAATCTGTAATGATCTTTGAGGTATGAATAACTGTACTCTTTATAGATGAGGAAACTGAGGCTCAGTAAGTAACTTATCCCAGGTCAAGTGGATGAAGCACTTTTGGAATAGCAAGTTGTCTTGCTCCAAAGAAGAAACAGGAGTAGAAAGAATAAATATTCTGTTCTAGTCTCCTTCATCTTAATCAATAACAGAATATTTCTCTTTTTTTTTTTTAAAGATTTTATTTATTTATTCGACAGAGATAGAGACAGTCAGCGAGAGAGGGAACACAAGCAGGGGGAGTGGGAGAGGAAGAAGCAGGCTCATAGTGGAGGAGCCCGACGTGGGGCTCGATCCGATAACGCCAGGATCACGCCCTGAGCCGAAGGCAGACGCCTAACCGCTGTGCCACCCAGGCGCCCCAGAATATTTGTCTTTTTAGGACAGGTGCTTTGCAGGTTCCCATTTAAGAGACTTACTGGCAGTGTCATTTTTTTTGCAAAAAAGGCATCTTTTCTCTAGGGCATACATTGTATTTGGCTTAGTTGATAAGGTGAAATAGATAATATTTAATATATATTCAATATTCAATATAATTTTGAAATATAGAGGATAAGACAAATATATTAAACTTTTATTTTTAGAATAAATATTTCAGTGGAAGAGTGTTACTTATTACTCTTTTTAGGTTTTTCAGGTACTGTTCAGGACTGATTGATCATATTCCAACTAATTTATACATTTATATTCTTTCTCATGTATTTTTCTTCTTTCTGTGTTAGATGCCCCCCACTGATGGATATTACTCTACACATGTTGAATGGATATCTTCTTGCATCCAAAGCCTACCTTAGTGCTCATCTGAAGGAAACAGCGGAGCAAGATAGGCCTTCCCAGAATAATACAATAGGTTTAGTTGGGCAAACTGATGGCCCAGAGGTTACCAGAGAAGAATTGAAAAATGCATTACTGGCTGCTCAGGTAATAAAATTTAGTCAAGATAGTCATGAGTTTCCCTGTTAATATAATTAGTCAAATAGGTGGCATATGATAGCCCTTTATGTACAACGGTGACATATTGTGCATTTCTTTCATTACAGAACATATTATAATGCTGTTTCCTTTGCTTCTGATTATCAGATGGCCTATATTACTAAAATTAGGAATAATCTTCATGATATTAGTTTACTAGCCATTTAAATGAGATTTAAATTTTAACAAACTTTTTTTTTAATCAAATGGACAAGAAGTATATATATAATAAAATGTCAGGTAGTGGTAAATAGTATGACAACATAAAGAGTTCAGTTTTATATTTAGAAAAGTTTTATAACAATGTAGAATTTTACTAGAGCCTTTAGTCATTTTTGAGTAAAGCAGGAGCTATGAGATGATTAAATGTTAAGCAATTTGAGTTCTTCAAAGCAGAAGTGTTTTCTTAGTTTGAAATATATCTTCTGAAATATTTTCATTGGCAATAAGGGGAATTAGAGTAATAATATAGATCCACAATCCCTTATCTATGGTACAAAGATCAAAAAAGTTATGAAAACTGAAGCATTTTTTTGGTAATTTAGTTGGCAGAAAGACCTGACCTGATGTCATCTCATTTGTGACAAAACTTGACTTGAATTGAGATGAAGCTATTTATGGCCTTATCCCACTTACTGTGAATGTGGTTTTGCTGCAAATATGTGAATATGTTTGCACTGTGTGCTACCCTAGTCTCTGCTGGAGATCTTATGTAATATTACATGAAAAAAGAATTCTGAGTTCTAAAATAAATCTGGCCCTCAGAATTTCAGATAAGGGATTGAGGATCATAATAGCTACCATTTATATTATGCTTACGATATGCTGAGTGCTATTCTAAGTTCTTTACATATATCAACTCATTTAATCTTTATAGCCAACCTGTGAGGTACGAAGTGTTATTATCCATTTTTACAGATTAGGAAAATGAGACTTAGGGAGGTAAAGTCACTTGTTCAAGGCTACACATTAATAAGTGGCAGCTGTATTCAAGCCTGGGTAGTCTGGCACCAGAGTCTACAAACAAAAACAACAAAACAGCAACCCCAAACCAAAAACCCTTGGACCCAAGAATGATAATTATAAAATAAAGCTAACCTTACTTTATAATCAAGTTGGTGAAACAGTTAGATGAAGTAATTGTTTTCTTCTATTCCAGGCAGTGGCTGTCTTCCAGAGATACATGTCATATATTCATTTTTGGTGTTACCTTTTCCTGCTAGATAAGAGTGATTACAGCTCTCCTTTAAATGTAGGGGCATCAGGTGTATCACCCCTCAGGAAATTACTGTTCTATGAAATGACACTCAAGCTTGTAGACTGAGCAACAATGAGCTGTACAGGTGGAATAGATGGTAAGGCAGAATTTTTCTGTGCAAAACCAGGGCCATAAAGAGCCCATCTTCAAATTAAAAGGGAAAAAAAGCTTTAGGAAGTGACGTTTAGGCATTAATTATTAACCACCATCTTCAGAGGAATTAATTAATTGGTGAGGAAAATGAAGCCAGGTGAGAAAAAGAGGGGAATACAGGATAGGATCTTGGGAGATGTAGGAATTTGAGAGGAAAGAAAGGAGATTCTGGTAGAAGTCATTTTTTGCTTAGGCCCCGTTCAGGATGTCACTAAATCTGAGTGCTCTTCTAGTAGAGGATTTTAAACTGCGTTCCATGGACCTGCCTTAGTGATATGTGACTGCCCTGAAATTATGCAGTGTATTTGTTTACATGTTAATTTTTATATGGAGAAGGTGTGTAGTTTTCTTCAGAGCCTTCAAAGTGTTCACGACCCTAAACAAGGTGAGAACCACTGCCCTATAGATTGCTCACATTTGCTTTAAAAGTACCTCCTTTTTTTTTTTTTTTTTAAGAAACAGGTATTTTACCAGTGTGGTTCATGTGAAAACAAAATTAGATTTGATTTTCAAGCAAAATTCTCAAAAACTTCTTAAATTCACTGTTTTATTTGCTTGTAGGATAGTGCAGCTGTCCAAATTCTCTTGGAGATTTGCTTACCTACTGAAGAAGAGAAAGCAAAGGGTGTCAATCCAGACAGCTTGCTAAGGAATGTTCAAAGTGTTATTACTACCAGTGCTTCAAATAAGGGAATGGAGGAAGAAGACAATTTGCTGTGTAACCTTCGAGAAGTTCAGTGCCTTATCTGTTGTCTGTTACACCAGATGTACATCGCTGATCCCAACATTGCTAAACTTGTTCACTTTCAGGTGTGTTTTCAAAGAATGACACTTTTATATGGCTGACCTTGATTTTTGAGGTGGGGAGAGTGCTTTGATTACTGAATTAATAAGGATCAGTTAGAAGTCAGAGATCACACAGATGATCATGGTCCTTTGCAATATGGCCCAAAATCCAGAGTTTTTAAATTTTATTTCAGACTAATAGGTTCAGATAATTTGTCTTTATTCTGTTGCACTAGAAAGGTGAAACGCCAGGATACATGCAGGGCACTGTAGCCTTCTGAGCAACTTTTACATAAAGGAAGAAAAATCTCCCCGTGTATTTTTATCTGTATTTGACTTATAGTTGTATGTGTGTGTTTTGTGTTTTGTGTGTTTTTTTTTTTTAATTTCTAACTGTTCCCCCCTCTCTTGTTGAGATAGGGTTATCCATGTGAACTTTTACCTCTGACCGTCGCAGGTATTCCATCTATGCATATCTGTCTGGATTTCATACCTGAGCTTATTGCACAGCCAGAACTTGAAAAACAGGTAATGAGCATTTTAGAGGTTTAGGAAAATTTTAATCTCCCTCCAGTCTTGCTAGTTATCAAAAATTAAAAAAATTTTAATACTTAAGGATTCTTCAGAAACATGTAACATTTTGATTTTGTATTGCAGATATTTGCTATCCAGTTGCTCTCTCATTTGTGTATCCAGTATGCATTACCAAAGTCACTCAGTGTGGCTCGCCTAGCTGTGAATGTCATGGGAACTTTGCTAACAGGTGTGTAGCCAACCAACATCAATAACAGAAACTTCTAACATAAAGTAGTACATGGGTTTAGTAATATGATGTGTCTGTGTCACTAATAGTTTAATTTACACCATCTGTTCAATTATTCTTTTGAAAAATTTTTTATTGCAAGTGTGATTTCTAGTGTAGAGGAGATGAATAGGTAGGCAAATTGTATCTTTCATTTTGTGAGTAATTATATATAGATTTAAGTA